>NC_090941.1:1068946537-1069261037 GCF_040938575.1 Ambystoma mexicanum
ATTGGTCCTCCCTACTGACAGGCACGGTCCAGTATCCATTGGTCAGGTCTATTGCTGTAAATACCTGTGACCCCTGGATCTGGGCCAGCCCCTGGTCAATGTAGGGCAGAGGCCATCGGGAAGTATGGACCCATTTGTTGAGCTCCCTAACGTCGGCGCAGAGTCTCCACTGGCCGTTTGGCTTCAATATTCCAAGCACCGGATTATTGAAAGTGCTGTGGACTGTACGGATTATTCCCCGGGAATCAAGGTTCTTAATTATTTCAGTAAGGGACTCCATGGATGCGAGAGGCAAGCGATATTGCTTCACAAACACTGGAGTCATGCCAGGGTCCATGGGAATTGTTGTTGTGTGGATGTCGGTGCGACCACAGTCATATGAGTCTACCGCAAAGAGATCTTGGAAATCCAAGAAAACTTGTTTCAACTTTTGCTTCTGTTCCATAGTCACACAGGCATCAGCTAGGTTGAGTCTCTCTTCCACCATCTGCCTGAAGCCTGGAAAGACTTCTGGTTTGGCTATCTCAGCGGCCTCCTCCAGCTAGGTGGAGAAGTCCCTGGTCAGAGTGCTGATTTGGACTGGAGGCTTCAGGTGGGAAAGGCAGCCCTCATGGACCTGGAAAATCACCTCATCCCTCCTGAAGTCACAAGTCATATCTTCCTTACCATAAGGGCAAGAATTGTACACCAGGAAATTTCCCCCATGCCGGGTGAAAATCCTGTCTGGTGTTGTATTGTCATCACTGTCACTGTCAAAACAGTCCTTGGGGATTTGTCCTAACAGTTAATTTCCTAAATCAATGGAGAAATGTCGGTCATCAACCGCCATTCCAATGATGGTTCCTGCGGCTAGAGTAATACTCTGTAAGTCGGTGTTATCCACCTCTATTGGAATGGTGTCATGTTCTATGTTGACTAATGGGGTTGGGTTTACCCCTAACCCTTGCTATTGGAGAGGAGCATTTAGATGAATATAAGCATCAGGGTTTTCCATTTTTTGTCCTCTTTTAACTTTCACTTCCAGGGAGAATTGTCGGGTCCTTTCTGGGATGGTGACTTCCTCTATAAGCTGAATTTCAACTGCATAAGGTAGCAATTGAGCTGACCTAAATGCTTTCTCTTGATCATCAAAGCCCATGGGATTATCCGCTAATTGGGACCAAGCTTTGGAGTTTATTAGGTCCAAACTAATGGCGAAGCGATTGAGAATGTGACTGCCTAAGTAAAAGGCGGCAGTGACGTCGCGCACGACCCAACAATTATGGACTATGCTCTTGTTGCCAATGGAGATTTTGAGCATACACCTGCTTGGCAGGAGATGTTTGGAATTGGGTGTTCCCAGATCCATTTCCCATTTGTCTATCAGTTTGAATGTGGGAATGGCTGGATCTTTTGGGAGTTGGCGGAACATGGCTTTGCTGATGAAGCTCTTACCGTTATTCACACACACTCGGGCGAGAACAGAGTCCTTCCCATCATTTAACTGAACAGGGATGAACAACTGCTCTCCAATTTGCTGAATATCAGTCAGGCTCTGAGCTGATTTCACATCTTTCTGGACTATAGGAGTGGGAGTGTCTGATTGTGGATTGGTAAATAATTTCAGAGTGTTTCCTTCCAGTGTTGAATACCACCTTAAACTGGAAGGAAGGTTGATTTTCAGAAATAGAGAGGACCCCCCATCACCAGTCTGTTGTCCTACTGCTATTACTGTCATGTCTGGAATTTGGTTGTTCTGGAAGTGAAATTCTACTTGGTCAGATTTTTGTTCAACCATGTGGCAGGTGCCATTTAAACTAACATGGTTGACACTCTGTTTTAATTTTATTGGTCGGCTAGTCTGGGTCCAGAGGACCTTGTTTACGCAATCTATTAGGGGTGACAACCTTCTCAGGAGGTCATTCCCTAGTAAACAAGGGGAGCCCTCTGGAGTCACTACTACCACCGGGTACTTCACCTTGTGTCGCCCAATTTTGATTTCCTTCCCGTCAAAGTTCTGCAGTTGTCCAGGAAGAGAGGTGAGAGGAATGCAGTAATTCTCCCCCTTCCTGCATTTCCTGCACTTCCTGCAGAATTCTGTGAAGAGCCTGGGGAATCTGAAAGAAAAAGTTGGCAACTGGAAATGGTTTCGGGTTCTGGGCCGCCCCTCCCCCCTTTTTGGAGGCAGTCATCAGGATGGGTTTGACCAATGGGATTTTGGTATTGTTGGTTCTGGGACAGAATGATGGGCGGCGACAGCTCAATCCCCACATCTACCCAGTCTGTTGATTCGGTTTTAGGTTTCCCTGGTTCCGGTTCTGGGCCGCCCCTGCCTTTTTGGAGGCAGTCACCAGGATGGCTTTGAACCAGGGAAGTTTGGTTTTGTTGGTTCTGGGATAGGATGATGGGTGGCGACAGCTCAATCCCCACATCCACCCAGTCTGGATTGGAATCTCTTGGGACCCATTTTTCCTTGGGAGGAGTTCCCCCATCTCTGAAGGAGAAGATCCTTTTCCCAGGATCTTCTGAGGATCCCTCTCCCTCAAATTGGAAGACCTCCTCCACAAAGTGGGTCTGTTTGGGTCCTTTGTTTCTCCTACCCCCTCTTTGCTCCTTGGGAGGCAGGCTTTCAGGGGCAGGAGATTTTGTTTCCGGTTCCTGGTTTTCCAGGGGCTGTTTACAAGTAGGGAAGGAAGCTTCAGGTGGGTTATCAGGGTGCTGCCCCCGTCATTGTTCTGGAGCACCAGGCCCAGAGTTTGGGGCATTCTGCGCTGGCATGCTCATTTGAGAGTTCTGTTGAGCCCTCAGTATGTGACCCAGATCCCGTGCCATATTTTCGACCTGGCGCTCAAGTTGGGAAACCTGCTCTGGTTGATACGGGGTTCTGTTTTCTCCCCTGGGCTGATCCCGGGAAGGGTAGTTATCCCTTCTCTGGTAATACCCCGGGTTGGGAAGATTTGGGTACCCCTCCACCCTTGGCCTCCCCTCTCCCGGATTAGGTTGTCTGGGCTCCGGGAATTGGGGATGGATGTTTTTGGGGCTGGAAAACTTGTGGATACCTGGGAAAAAAGTTCTGCCCAGTGTTTGGGGAATTTCTGCCCTCCTGTGGGAAGTTAGGAGGGAAATTTCCTGGGTCAGGTGCTTGGCTGGCCCCCCCCTTGGGCTGGAGGAGTCCACACATAACCCAGGATTGGTCGGTTTCCCTTGTAGCGGGGACTTACATAGTCAGGGGAGCAGGGGACCCCATTTGTGCGACTACCTCCTCGACTCCCTGTCTGTGACTGGCCCGAGGGCCTTCTGGGCTGTGAATTATTTTGTGCAGGCAGGTTTTTAGGCCCCCCCATCTCCAAATCTAAAATGGAGGCAACCTTTACGTCTGCCACCTTGGCAGCAGCAGGGGTGCTGTTGGTTTTGGGTTTTTTCTGCTCATTACTTTTATTTTCTATAGACTTCTGCACCTTATAGATCGGGTGGCTTGCTCAATGACCCAGTCTAAAGATCTTTTCTCGTGAAAATCTCTCACGAGCTGGGTCATTATGTAATTGGGAAGAGCATGTTAAAATGTGTTGATGAATTCTCTGCTGTCCGTGCGCACCCTTCTGGTGGTCTGCGCAAAGGCACCCTTCAATTCTTGCATGAATTCTTGTGGGGCCTGATCCTCCCCACATTGCAAATTGTAGGCTGCCTTGCAAGCCTCTTGGGGATTTCTATGTACAGAAAAATGTTTCAAGATGGCCGCCCTATATGTGGACCATCTTGAATGGTTTTGGTCCTCCAGCCCCGCAAAGAAACTGGAGTATTCAGGGGAGAATGTCCACTTGACGTACTGGATGCAGCTACTGCTGTCCTTCAAATGGAAAGTCTCCATCATTTGCTCATAGAGCTCCAAGTGTTCCCAAACAGAATACTTGGCGTTCTTATGTTAAGGCGTGATAACACTCCTGATTGCCTTAATCTGTTTTAAGGGGTCCTTAAGCAAGGCCCTTTTCACCTTATTTGCCTTTTTGGTTCGGGTAACCCTGGTCCATTCATCCTCTAATTCAGAAGCACTGCTCCCAGAGGTGCCCGTCTGATTTTCCAGGTTTTCCCGGATTCTGCGAGCCTGGGAATAGCTGCCAGAATGTGGGGACCTGGTCTCCTGTGTCCTATGACGCTCAGAGGAGTCTTCAGATCCCTCCTTGCTACCCGGATTTAATGGGTACCCCCCCACTGACCTAACTGGGCAGAGGTTTTCAGGATGCCCTTAGAGGGCCTACTCTCCTGGGGTTCTCCACTAAATTGCACTGTACTTAGGTGCCCATACCCAGATGCCCGCCCATCCATTCCTGGGTGGTACTGGCCTATGAGCCCCATCCTTTTGGCTGGATAGTAATTTGCCATCCCTATGGCCCTGTGCTCATGTGCGCCAGGGGACATGGGGGTGGCAGAGTCCAGGGACTGGGAGAGATGAAGCTCTGGTACTAGGGCTCCTGAGTTTATGCTCAGGTGTTTCCCTTTCCCAGCGAACCTCATCTCTAACAGCCCTGCTCCCTGTTGCAATGCAAGAGCCTGCACTTTCAGTTCCTCAGTTAAGGCCTTACTAGACTCTATCAGTCTCTCCTGCATGGCTACCTGTTGCTGGAGCCTATCATTGTGCTGGCAGAGAGCCTCATTCTTTCTGTGCCTCCTGATTGGTCCTGGAGTACTGGGCCAGTCTTTGCTGCAGGAGGGTTACCTCCTGAGTCCCCTCCCTACTGGCCTGCTCCTTTCTTGCCAGAGCATCTTCCACCCTCCTGGTGTGCTCTAACAGGTTCTGATGCTCTTTTCGGAGGTCACCCAGCCCCTGGAGGGGCAAGTGAGTTTCTTCAGTTTTTCTTTTTAAATGGCAGACTTCCTGGCCTAAGGTGTCCCTTTCCTGACTAAGAGTCTGCATCTGTGCCGCCAGGTCGTCCCTTTCCTTTGAAGGGCACCAGCTTTCTGGCGCTCCCGATCAAACTCTGCCTGGGTATCCAGGTCTTTCAGGATCAGTTTATTGCTTTCTGCCTTTTCCCTATCTAGGTGGCTTTGCAGGGTGACTACCTGCTCAGCACATGCCCTATTGAAATCTAATTGTTGCTCCAGCTTTTTCTGGCTCTGCAGTAGGGAGTCCAAACCTTCTTGGTACTCTTTCTGCAAGGCCAGAAATCTGGTATCCTGGTCAGACTTTTCCTGTTGCAGGATACACATGTCCTCTTTGATTTTAATGATATACTGTCAGCTCTCATTTTCTGACTCCTGGCTTTTGTGCTTCCTCTGCTCAGAAGAGACCAGGTCCGTTTGGGCCTTCTCTAACGCGATCTGTTGCCTATTTGCCAGATCTTGGCCTTCAGCACATTTCTCCTGCACGGCTCCCATATATAGATACAAATATGCCACTATCCTAACCATCTTGTCGTGTTCATCTTTAGCTTTAGGAGCCATGTATAGTTCACTCAGGGCCACATGTAAGGGACCCTGATCTCTCCACATATCTAACCCAGTTGCAGTGACCTGTTGCGTGATTGCCTGCAACCACGCATTCTGGCCCTGCTCAGTCCATTCACCTCTCACAAATAGCTTATGTAAGAAGTGCTCTCTGGCTATTTTGATGTCTACCAGTCATTCTCAAATTTGAGTTCCTTCCTGACTTACAGAGGTTTGTATTTTATTTTGCAAAACAGACCGTTTCCTTAGAGCGTTCCTTTGAGGGGTGTGTATCTGGTCAGTTGGCACACTGTATTAAGCTGCACAAGTGGTAATTCTAATCCAGAATATCCAGGCTACGAGCCCCCACTTTGTAAGCAACTTCAATTCAACACTACAGCTAAGTCAATGCCTAGTCTGGGATGCTGATGGAAGCCCTTATTGATTTATTTGTATGTCCAGTTCAATTACTCTGGATGACAACCCTTATATAACACCCCTCTCTCAGAATCCCCCCGACCCCGCTGAGCCAAGAAGTAGGTTTGTTTTGCAAATTTAAAAGGTTTATTTGAAAATTAAGCAATATATATCTATCACACTTTTATAGTAAATTGATATTTGATAGCACACTTGTGAGGATGATAGTGATCAACAATTGATAATGTTACAGTGGTACACTCTTTTTGATGGCTTAGAAGTGATATAGAGAGGATGAAGTAGCTGAGAATGCTTTTATGGCTTCAAGGACAATGCAATGATGAATGAAAATGCAGTACAGAAAATAAACTTGATATGACTTCAACAAAAGCCAATCTAATCACTTTTCTTTGACAATTCACCCCCCCTTTATGCAAGGTAAAGAGATGGAAGGAAAGCACACAAATCTCAGGAATGCTATCAAATATAATTCAGTTCCCCCCTAGCAAGCTTAGAGGAAAACAGGTAGGAGTTTTAAACACAGGCAATATACTTTGATGTGGTATGCAAAGAAGTGAAAAATATGCGAAAATTATTTTAATTCCCTCTAGAGGTTCAGGGTGGGTGACAGCTACTTTGCATTAGTTCAGGATCACTTTAGCAATGCTCAATGAATGATTGTCAGGTTGCACACGAATTTCAGCAAGGAAAGCAAGGACAAATATTTTTACACGTGGCTGAAATTAAGCAAAATGTCAAATCGCGGCAAATTTAGTTGCGTACGTCGAGCGCAATTACGGAGGCACTATAAGGGTAGCAAGTCGGTTTTAGGTTCGTTGGAAAGCTCCTAGCACAAATGGTTCCGGAGATACGGCCGATTTAGTAAAGGTAGTTTTTCGGATTTTAAATTTTAATGCTCAGAATGACAGATGGCAGTTTTCAGTTTTAAAGATGACAGAATGACACGATTCTAGGAGGCAGTTCTAATAGGCTAAAATAGTTTGGATTAGATTATGTTAAACTAAGAGATTGGTTTTGGCACAGTGCTAGCTGGGTACTCACACTAGATTTTGGACAGGAATGCGGCTTCGTAACCGATCGGGTCAGGATTGGCTTGACTTCTGCTAGCAGTTCTTCACAGCGATCTGGTTTCTGGTTATCTCTGGTTCCGGATACAGCACTGCTTTCTGGATACTGCTACAGGTTCTTGCAAAAGTTCTTGGAAAAGAATTCAAACAGCTCGCCCGGCTGTTGAATAGTTTGGTTGGTTTTAAGGCCTGCTGAAGAGGATTCAGCTTGTGGATTCAGGCCTCTCTGCTACAAATTCTGGAGTTAACTTCTGGTCTCTGGAGATTGATCGATTTGAAATCTGGATCTCTGCATGTGAAGTCTGAAGTCTCCCGGCAAAGCGTCCCGCAAGAAAGTGGAAAGTGAATGTCTCTACCTGGGTTTCAATGTTCCTTTTATGTGTTTTGAAAATGGGTGTGTGCCTGGGCCTAGTTAAGCCTGCCCCTCTCACTTATCATTGGCCAAGCTTTCCTCTCTCCCTTGATTGGGGGAAAGAAATGGAGTGTCAGAGTGATGCTGTAGATTTTAAGGTCAGAGGAACCTCCCCTTGTCTAATTGCACACAAATCTATTTCTGACCCAAATACATATTTATCTATGTACCTTTTTTCTAATATTATAGGTCCAGTTAACATATTTTCTGTAGCACCAAACCATCCGATCCCTGTCTGTGTACGATGTCGTGTCCACTTATGACAGAATTCTCCCCTTTTCATCCAGATAACGACCACTAAACCTTTCCAGATTTTACACAGATATGCAGCAGGGATATGGGTTTCAGATGATAAAGTGTCAGATTTTTAACATGCATACATTTGGAGTAACAACCCTTTTTTCCACTACTATCCCCAAGAACATACCACAGGGTCCTAACACCTCTTAAAATGTGCACAGAAAAATTACAAAAATGATGATGTTATTTATATAATTTTGACAAGTCTGCACTGTGAATTATCCATCTTTTTAAAATCATGCTCTGGCCCAAAAGGGGTGTGGTTTTCCAAAGCACATGGTGGAATTTCTGGTTTATCCACTTCCCCCAAGCTCAGCTGGCTCTCACAGGCACTGCCCCGCCTAGTTTCTCCCAAGAGGAAGCCATTTTACTACCCCCCCCAATATAACATTTGCCTGAGTCCAGGACAGGGCTTTGTTCAACTTCCTGCAGTCCCCAGGTGCTCCTCCCCTTTTCCAATCAGAGAGGTGTCATCTCCTTTTGGCAGGGGCAGCAGGATGCAGCTAGGCCTGGGAAGAGTGGCTGAGCAGGTTTCTCCTGTCAGGGGTAGTTGTCAGGCAGAATTCAGCTATATGTCACTTTAGTTTCCAGTTTTCTACATTCAAATCCAACTTACAATTTTTGCACATGCAGCTAGAATGCTGATTCTAAGTTCAAAACTATGACATTTAAACAATTGCAACCTATGTGACACTCACATGTAGGTCACTCATTTATTCCAAACATTTCGATTTTAGTGGCTTTAAACCCAAATTCACTTAAGCTGCTGACATCCCTAGCAATTGTTTTATATATGCATTAAATAATTACTTCCTTCAAGTCATTTCAGAATATAGTATTACATTGTATCCAGCTCTTAGCAAGTCTTACCTTGGCCTGGTTTGGGTTCATTTGTTCAGTTTTACACAAAAGTCTGGTGGTTTTAAAACGCCGGCTTTCTGATAGTGGTGAGCAGCAGTATTGCATCCATTTTGACATTAAGAAAATTAATTCCCCACAGTTCTGGGTTGCTTTTGGCAATCAGCATTGCCATTCCCAATGGTTTCAGGCTACTGTGTGTGTAGCCCAATGGTGGTTTTAAGCAGTGCCCTCCTGTGCTCACAACATAGGCAAAAATGGGTGGCAGCCTATTCTTCATGTTTTCCCTGTGCACTCTCTGGGGAGTTCTGGCCATCATGATGTTTTCAATGCCAGTAATGCACAGTTTTATGGTAGGGCATGTATGCATGGGTAAAAACATCCCACAATGCAATGACATGTTATGTTATGTTATATAGACTTATAAAGCGCAGCATATGTCAAAGGCATCTTGGCGCTGGGGGTGACAAGAGTGAGACCAATGGTGTTAGAAAAGAAGTGCCTTCAGAGCGCGTCTGAAGGACAGATGGTTAGCAGTGGCACCAAGAACCAGAGGAAGTTGGTTCCAAGCTTTGTCTGCTGCCACCGAAAAGACACGACCGCCAATTCGGGCACATTTAAAGTGAGGAACCAGAAGTAGTAGCGCAGTCTGCGAGCGCAAAGAGCGAGTGGGAACATAGTGAACACATTTTTCCTGCAGATACTCTGCTCCCACCTTATAAAAGGCCCGGTGAACCAGGCACATGGATTTAAATAGGATCCGTTGTTCAATAGGGATATTCATAGAATACCACAACAAGCCAGAGCTATTGGCTTTGCCAATGCCTGTTTTTATGGCACACAATTGCTTAGTAGCTAGGTTCATGCTATTTCAGGAAACATGATATGATATGATATGGCATTTGTAACGTGCCTATAAGTGTTTCAAGGCGCGAATGAGGGGACAGAGCCCCTTACTATTTTTCGACAGAGGGGACTTGGTCCCTCTTAGGCCAGGTAAAGGAGAGTGAAGTGGTGCCCCCCACATTGTCAGAGTGCAAAGTCCTACCATGTTATGCTGGGCTTCAATGCATGTTCATCCTTCCAATGGATGTTTTGAGCCGCATTTGTGCTCTTCACATCTGCATTTCAGGGCCAATGCAGCATGCAGTCCCAGTTGGATCCTTGACACATAAAAAAAAAGGTTTTGTTCAGTTGACCTGCAGATTGACACTCATGATATGATAGTTTATTTATATAGCGGCTATAAACAATGGGCCTCGTTACACGGTAGGAGGTAACCAAGCCACTATTTGCGGCATGGCTACCCCTTACCGGGTACCGGGTCCGGGTTACTTGAATGAGGAATTACCGGGCCATTCTGACCTTGGAGGGCCCGGTAATTCCTCATTCAAGGAACCCAGACCCTGAACATCCCCATTCCCATTCGAGCCCCCATGGAGCCCGTTATTAGCATGTTGGTCTCCTCGCGGGAACCGCTAAGGCCGCCTGGTTTTACCAGGCGTCCTTACCGGGTCCCACAAGAAGACATTGTAATAGGGCGGTAAGGGGTTAACGGCTCCAGCACCTTTACCGGCACCGTTAACCCCTTACCGCCCACCTCGTAATGACCCCCAATGTGTTTCCAAGTGCTCATCAAGAATAAAAGAAACCGTCATGCCTTTACCGAAGAATGACTAAAACAGAGGCAATCACACAGGGTCCTCAGGAACGTGTCTTTATGCTTCAAAGCGATAGGAGAGTTTACAGGGCCCTCAAGTTGGACTTTGCAGGTATCAGTGGTTTAGCTGGGCCTGGCTTCTAAGCGCTTGTGACTGTGCGGTACATGATCTGGAAAGCATTGGCTTGCATCCTAAAGGGGAAATAACATTCCAGGGAAACTGAACGGTATGCGCTAAAAGACAGAACTCACAAAACATCACTTGCGATTGCATATTCTGATTTTTTAAAATAAGTGAGTAAATGTTGATACTAGTTCAGAAGAGTGGGCATTAGAATGGTTCTATGATGTGTCCACACAGGCCGAGTTGATCGAATCCCAGTTCACAGAGACCGATTTTGGTGCTACGTGGAAATATAATTTCCCTTGTGCACTCCCTGCACACCATCCTCCTCTGCGCGGGACACCCTGGCAAACCCCGTAATCTCCCCTGACCTCTGCCCCCCACTCCTTACCCTGTATTCTGCGGAGCACATTCCTGGCCCTCTCTCTGTCGCGTTCTCCCTCCTCCCCACCCCCATGCTCCATATCACACTCACCCATGCATACACCCACATACACACACAGACACACACCCAAACTAACCGCAGTCCTTACCTTCCATGTCCATGTCCCCCTCCATAACTTTCACGTTTCCATGCCGACGTGAGATGCGAGCAAATCAGATGGTATGGTATTGTGCAGTGAGTGATTACCGGTGAGCAGCGCTGGTCCTTGGGCCGGCTCTCGCCGGATCCGAGAACCGGCCCCAGATGTGTAGCTGCATCTCGGGATCCGGCGAGAGTCAGGCGACCCAAACCCCTGCTCTGCGCTGGGGAGAAGGGGGGGAAGCACCCGCAAACAATCTGTAACTTCCTCTGGTGACCCCATGCAAGAGGTTACAAGAGGAAGTGACAGTCCTCAGCCACGGCCTCCTTTCTAGCTGCAGAAGAGAATGCACGTTCAACTGACAATCAAGTAAACATAGCCAAAAGGGCCAGCTACATCCCAAAGAAGTAATAGGGCTAGCATTGCTTTGGTGTGAATCATGTCCTCTGATGTCACTTCCTATACTAATTATTCCCACACCATATTTTGGGGGCATTACGCCCTCCACTATATGAGTACACTATGTCGGAATGTCCTGGCAAGTCCCCATTCAGTGACACCGGACCCAGACCCGGGTTTGGAGGCAGTCATGGCGCTAACAGCGCCATGGCTGCCTCCAAACTCGTAATGACCCCCATAGACTGAGGAAGCCTGTTTCCTGGTTAATTATGTCTGCCCTTAAAACGCCCCCTTTACCATCATTTTAAGTTATACAGTAGCCGGATACAGAAAAGCACATAATATGTTCAGATGAATGTAGACCATTGAAAAACAAACTGAATGATGAAAGTTGTGCTTGCCACGTTTTACTTAATGGGGTTCTCCTAACATGGAGCTGTTTCAAAATGCACATTTTTATAAACAATGCAGTGCAGTCAGCCAGACCCATGTTATGCAGGTGTTACCCATACAGTGTTGCACTTTTATTTGTGTCCTTGGGGCACATAGACTTGCTTTTTCATTGGAAAAGTCAAAACTGAAATCTCTAGGGTTCACAGAAAAAAAACAAGACTGGATTTGGGTGTAGTTAAAGCTCCGACACCGGTAAAGAAATTTATTTTGAAATGTGTTCCTGCTTCATGGTTTTGAACTCACTGAGTTCCCTAATGCTGAACAGCATTTCGAAATATATCACTTTTATATTTACCTTACACATGTATTTTAAAAAGGATATTCCTGTCTCACAATACTTAATTATTAAAGTTCCCCTAATATATAACATATGAAAACAAAAATACATTTAAAGACTTCTAGCGCAACTCTTTTAGAAAGAAAGAACCAGCTGCATGATTAATTTTTGTTTCAATGCCAACAGTGTGGGCTTTTGTGTAATCATGGGAAAGGCACTTGCCAGCCACTTGCCAGCCCTTGTAGCAGTGGTCTTAACTGACCATTGATGGTCGCAGGTGCAAAATGGTGTGAGTACCTGGACCTCTAATAGTTGTGCCTGGCAAATGCCTAATACATATACACAAGTCAAAACCGTTGGCTTTGCCAATGCTTGTTTTTAATAGGACTTCAGTGAAGGACAATCAGTGTGGTTAATAATTCGAGTGAAGGAAGTCAGACCTGGTTGACATCTTTATTATACTGGTAGTGTGTTTACAACTGCATTTAAGCCACCAAGTCTCAGAAGAATACTTTGAAAACAACTGGCAGGCACTTCGAACACACAGTTTGATTCTACTGCTTGAATAAAGCCAGCTCAAACAGTGCCTATGAGGAGATGTATTGGGCAGGCAGGGGCACGAACTGAGTGGGAAACGCCATAGGGATTAGCCTGACCATGGGCAGTCAATGGGTGGGTAAATGACCAAACAACACCTTAAAGCTTTGTGTCCCTCCTCATATGCAATTTCTCTTTATATATGCTGTAATAGAACAGTTTAGGCTTATAGGTTTTGCAAGCAACACTATAATATAAAAATGAAGGAATCCCCGGGGACATGTAAAAACCATGCAGTGAATCACGGGATGAATCCAGATGCATGCTGGTCAGCGTGTTAGGGAAGGACGAATGATTAACCGGAAAGAAGCAGCAAATTCACCCACTGCTGTATCCCTCCTCCACTCCCAACGCTCACATTACAGGATTAATTTGCATACAAGTGGCCTCACCACTTTTCAGGCAAAACTAAAGAGACAATTTTCAAACTCATGAATAATGAACATGTCCTACTCAGCATCTTGCAACACTTACTTTCCTAGGAATTCGCTTCTGCCTTACTCAGTTGTTTTGCTTTAAATTGACCCTCTCTGCCACACTAGAACATCCAGGCAAAACTATAAATTGACACCCAGGCAAAGAGTACTTGTTTATAGCCTGTTAATATAGACATTGGCACCCAGGCAAAAAGTACTTGTTTATAGCTTGTTAATATAGACATTGGCACCCAGGCAAGGAGTACTTGTTTACAGTTTGTTAATCTAGACATTGGGACCCAGACAAAGAGTACTTCTTTATAGCTTGTTAATATAGACATTGGCCCCCAGGCAAAGAGTACTTGTTTATAGCGTGTTAATATCGACATTAGCTGGTTAATATAGACATTGGCACCCAGGCAAAGAGTACTTGTTTATAGTGTTTTAATCTAGACATTGTGGTGCAGGCAAAGACTACTTGTTTATATCTTGTTAATATAGATATTGGCACCCAGGCAAAGAGTACTTGTTTCTAGCTGGTTAATGCAGATATTGGCACCCAGGCAAAGAGTACTTGTTTATAGTGTTTTAATCTAGACATTGGGACCCAGGCAAAGAGTACTTGTTTATAGTGTTTTAATCTAGACAGTGTGGCGCAGGCAAAGACTACTTGTTTATAGCTGGTTAAAATAGACATTGGCACCCAGGCAAAGGCTACTTGTTTATAGCCTGTTATTCTAGACATTGGGACCCAGGCAAAGAGTACTTGTTTATAGCTTGTTAATCTAGACATTGGCACCAGGCAAAGAGTACTTGTATAGTGCTGGTCTATCTACATATTGGCACCCACACATGGAGTACTTGTTTATAGCTTGTTAATATAAACATTGGCACCCAGGCACGGAGTACTTGTTTATAGCATGTAAATATAGACATTGGTACCCAGGCAAAGAATACTTGTTTATAGCTTGTTAATATAGACATTGGCACACAGGCAAAGCGTACTTGTTTATAGATGGTTAATCAAGACATTGGTACCCAGGCAAAGAGTACTTGTTTATAGCTTCTTAATATAGACATTGGCACCCAGGCAAAGAGTAATTGTTTATAGCTTGTTAATATAGACATTGGCACCCAGGTAAAGAGTACTTGTTTATAGCTTCTTAATATAGACATTGGCACCCAGGTAAAGAGTAATTGTTTATAGCTTGTTAATATAGACATTGGCACCCAGGCAAAGAGTACATGTTTATAGCTGGTTAATCTATACATTGGCACCCAGGCAAAGAGTACTTGTTTATAGCTGGTTAATCTAGACATTTGCACCCAGGCAAAGAGTACTTGTTTATAGCTTGTTAATCTAGACATTGGCACCCATGCAAAGAGTACTTGTTTATAGCTGGTTAATCTAGACATTGGCACCCAGGCAAAGAGTACTTGTTTATAGCTGGTTAATCTAGACATTGGCACCCAGGCAAAGAGTAATTGTTTATAGCTGGTTAATCTAGACATTGGCACCCAGGCAAAGAGTACTTGTTTATAGCTGGTTAATCTAGACATTGGCACCCAGGCAAAGAGTACTTGTTTATAGCTTGTTAATCTAGACATTGGCACCCAGGGAAAGAGTACTTGTTTATAGCTGGTTAATCTAGACATTGGCACCCAGGCAAAGAGTACTTGTTTATAGCTGGTTAATCTAGACATTGACAGCCAGGCAAAGAGTACTTGTTTAGCACTTGTCTATCTAGAAATTGGCACCCAGGCAAATAGTACTTGTTTATAGCTGGTTAACCTGGACATTGGAACCCAGCCAAAGAGTAATTGTTTATAGCTTGCTAATCTAGACATTGGCACCCAGGCAAAGAGTACTTGGTTATAGTGTTTTAATCTAGACATTGGGACCCAGGCAAAGAGTACTTGTTTATAGTGTTTTAATCTAGACAGTGTGGCGCAGGCAAAGACTACTTGTTTATAGCTGGTTAAAATAGACATTGGCACCCAGGCAAAGGCTACTTGTTTATAGCCTGTTATTGTAGACATTGGGACCCAGGCAAAGAGTACTTGTTTATAGCTTGTTAATCTAGACATTGGCACCAGGCAAAGAGTACTTGTATAGTGCTGGTCTATCTACATATTGGCACCCACACATGGAGTACTTGTTTATAGCTTGTTAATATAAACATTGGCACCCAGGCACGGAGTACTTGTTTATGGCATGTAAATATAGACATTGGTACCCAGGCAAAGAATACTTGTTTATAGCTTGTTAATATAGACATTGGCACACAGGCAAAGAGTACTTGTTTATAGATGGTTAATCAAGACATTGGTACCCAGGCAAAGAGTACTTGTTTATAGCTTCTTAATATAGACATTGGCACCCAGGCAAAGAGTAATTGTTTATAGCTTGTTAATATAGACATTGGCACCCAGGTAAAGAGTACTTGTTTATAGCTTCTTAATATAGACATTGGCACCCAGGTAAAGAGTAATTGTTTATAGCTTGTTAATATAGACATTGGCACCCAGGCAAAGAGTACATGTTTATAGCTGGTTAATCTATACATTGGCACCCAGGCAAAGAGGACTTGTTTATAGCTGGTTAATCTAGACATTGGCACCCAGGCAAAGAGTACTTGTTTATAGCTTGTTAATCTAGACATTGGCACCCATGCAAAGAGTACTTGTTTATAGCTGGTTAATCTAGACATTGGCACCCAGGCAAAGAGTACTTGTTTATAGCTGGTTAATCTAGACATTGGCACCCAGGCAAAGAGTAATTGTTTATAGCTGGTTAATCTAGACATTGGCACCCAGGCAAAGAGTACTTGTTTATAGCTGGTTAATCTAGACATTGGCACCCAGGCAAAGAGTACTTGTTTATAGCTTGTTAATCTAGACATTGGCACCCAGGGAAAGAGTACTTGTTTATAGCTGGTTAATCTAGACATTGGCACCCAGGCAAAGAGTACTTGTTTAGCACTTGTCTATCTAGAAATTGGCACCCAGGCAAATAGTACTTGTTTATAGCTGGTTAATCTGGACATTGGCACCCAGCCAAAGAGTAATTGTTTATAGCTTGCTAATCTAGACATTGGCACCCAGGCAAAGAGTACTTGTTTATAGCTGGTTAATCTAGACATTGGCACCCAGGCAAATAGTAATTGTTTATAGCTTGTTAATCTACACATTGGCACTGTAAGGATATTTGGCGTGTTACAGTACAGAGTACAGCAATACTGCACAAGTAGCACAATTATTTTGCAGCACCACCACAAGGGTGCGGTGCATTGCTATATGGGTTAGCAGATTAACAAGGAAAGACAGGCTATTCAGTCAAAAACGATTTTAACATATAAGATGAAAATCTATTTTTACAGTTAAAAGCACACGTGTTCATTTAAAAATGCACACTATTTTTCACCTGAAATGCCTATGGTGCGAGAGACACATTTGAAAATTAACAGCTAACCTATTAACCATTAACCTGACTAATAAAACCTTATTTAATATAACCCACTAATAAAATGTGTTCTCCACTGCAGAATTAGGCATACTATGAAAACCATTTAAATGTGTGTGCAGATTTTTTTCTCTTCTCTTCTCTGCCTGATTCTCCGTGTTTTTGTGCACAGTAACTGCAGGAAGAAGGAAGTCAGATTTGCAACAATTGCAAATGTATAAGCGAAGCTATTGTTGAAGAGTAGGAGGATGAGAGATGATGGATTTCATTGGGACACGTCATACAGAGGGCTGAGAGGAAAGTTTTAGTGGGCAGTATCAGGGAAAAAGACAGGCAGACATCTTTCTGCACTACTGGGGAGAAGACCTGGCTGTGGGGTCCTGACTGAATGCAGATTCCTGTGTCCTGCTGCAGTCGAGATTGGGGAGAGCTGAAAGAAAAACCTTTCCACTGGCTGAGGCATTCCTATCTGAAAAAGCTGAGAATTCCAGGCAATGACCCCGGCTTGAGAAGGCAAGCCTTCCTTTTTGCTGGAGTTAATCCAAGAGAGCCACATTCACAAAGAGAACAACTAAAAAGATAAGGTAATGAGAAGTGTGGGAGCTGAGTGTGTACGGTAATATGCAGTCAGTGTAGGATTCCTGTGCGTGTCTTAATCAAGTGCTAATGTTGCAATTTGAGTTCTGTTCTCCGCCACGCTCGTTGCAGTGTGTCATAGACAATGCTTTGACTGTACCATTTTATTTATTTCTGTAAAGAATGAGATCGTGTCTAAATGCAGCTTTTATAATACAGAAAATATTTGAAAACAGACGGGTGTTTTATTTTCTATTTACCATTACAATGCCGATGATGTGGGGAGATTTTTAAACAGTGCAATGGTCATTTTAAGACAGATGTGTGCATGTCAGAATCAGTATGAATAATTGTGAGTGACTGTAGCATAGCTTGTTGGAGGTACATGAGCCAACGGGAAGAGAGACTCTCTGAACATAGCTCCCTACCGTATATAAGGTAGTGGAAATTACCACAAGACTACCACATATAGCTCTCTGTCGTAAATAAGTCAGTGAGTTCGCCCATGGTGGCACACCAACATTATCACTGGAAATGTGGTATTCCTAGAATGCAGGTCTGAGGTCTCTCTAGTGATCACACGAAAAATCTAAGCAAAGATAAGGGATTCTGGACATTGGGGCCACAAATAAAACAAGGGAATTATGCTCACCAAAATACCACCAACCACGTATACCAAATATGCAGGTCTGGGTGCTGAAATAATGCATGTCCATTGTATTATTGTTGCAAGTTATTTTTCGGCGGCAATAAAATACCGTCAGGCCCCAAATCTCCACAAAATACCCTACATATTTATGGTGCGTTGCAGGCCGGGAAAGTGATCATAGAGTACCTACTGGGCGTGGCAAGCGTGTCTCACACTGCCATTTGCACATTAAAGGGAACCCATTTTATAATAGCAGTGTGCCACTAAAAACGAATTTCAGAATGTCACAAAGGGAAACCACATTCTCAGATCTAGTGCAATATTTAGAGGCAAAGTTATTTGCACATGGGAATTGGTCTTCAAATAGCACGTTAGAATGGAGTAACCGCATTCAGGGTGAGGTGCAGAAAGAAAAACTAGACAATATTTTTGCAGAAGGCAGCATAATTCAGGTCTGCCTTACAAGATTATTGAATGCAGCCGATAAAAGTGCAGAGAAAGACTGTTTAATACGGCTATGCGGCAAAATATGGTTTATTTTAAACAAATCCCTGCGAATGCAAGAGAATGATACTCAGCTAATTAACAGGTTAAAGACTGAATTAGAGGGGGCAAGTAAAAATCAGGAAATGTTGAGAGCAGAATTGGATGTATGCCAAAAAGACATGCAATTAAAATGCAGAGACTTTGATACTCAGTTATCCAAAAGCAAGAAACAATTTGAAGATAGTGAGCAAGAATTGACACACTTAAAAGCCTTAGTGGATCACATTAGGCAGGATAAAGATGAGGTTGTTTCAGAAATGCAGATTTTACAAAAAGAACATTGTGAAAAAGAAGGTGATCTCCAGAGTGCAGAACAAGAAATGATTAAAATGATTCAAGAAAGAGACAAAAGAAATAAAGAGTTCAATGAATGCCAAATGCAAATGTGCGACATGCAGGAGGCGATTAATAAAATGAGCGATGAAAATAATTATTTGCAGAATGAAGCAACCAGACTCCTTAAAAAGTGTAAGGACTTAGAACAGCAAATGTGCATTCCCAGGTCCCAAGAGAGGCGGCAGGGTACCACATTCAATGGAGTGGAGGTGAATTCTAGCTCTGCCCAAAGAGCTAGTGCCCCAGTGACTGGGCCGGTGACTGAACTTGGTTGCAGCGCCCTTGGGGGATTTGATACTCCCATTGGGGGCAGTCACCAATCTCATACACCTGAAAACAGGATTGACTCACAAAATAGTGCAATTCCATGCATTGCAACAAATAGCCCCATAAAAATAATGAAATCCATTAAAGCCCTGATCAAACCATTTAAAAAGGGAGGTGAATGCTGCATTGAGGATCACTTAGAAGCGGTGCATGACATTTTTAAAGCACTCCAGATACCTAGGGAACAGTACAGACAATATTTTCATTTAACTTTAGATGCCCCGACGGCCAGCATCATAAGGGGATTAAATGAACAGCAGAATATGACATGGCTGGAGTTTGAAAAAGAAATTAGGCGTCATTTTTCTCCTTTTCAGTCATTGCAGGAGGCAAAGAAAGTCGCGTACACTATTACTGCTGGACCTAATACATCCCCTCGCCAATTTTTACAAGACTTAAAAAGAGCATTCTCTCGCTTTGATGTATCTTTTGACTCAAATTCCAATGAGTTTAAAACTGCATACTTCTATGGGCTACAGAAAGACATCATATCCCAATTGGTCCGTGAATTTGACCGTGACAAGTCCCTTGAATGGATTGTACATCAAAGCACAAAGCTATATGAGGTACTCTATTGTCAGGGTAGAGAAAGTGATAAAATGAAAGATACCAGGCATAAATCTAAAGAACCCTCAGCCACAGTAATGGAAATCAGGTCAGCCAAAATGTCCCTTGAGTCTGCTCAAAGTCAAGGTAAAAATAATGTGACACCTGAACAAAGGGGTAATCAACAAAGATCGCCATTGCCTGTACCAATGTTCCAAACACATGATCCTAGTAATAGAGAGAGCTACATCAGTCCTAGGTATTTAGGAGATAGGCCCCGGGCAGGCTATCGGCCTGATATGTCAGGTATGAACAATAACCAGAGACAAAATCAAGATCAAAGAAATGATGGTCCCTACCAGTCATTGGGGACACAGAGCAGATTTGATCCCAGCACCATGATATATGGTAATCAGGATAGGCCCCGATATGTGGATCGATTTACTGATAATGGAAATCAACATAGGGGCCAGTACCCACAATCTGAGAGACAGGACATGAGGCAAAACGTGAACTACAGTCCACGCCAGTACAATGATTCCCCACCAGGGGACTATAATCAAAGGATGGGTGCAACCCGCTCCCCTCCACAAATGAATCAAGAGTTCAGAAACCATCCCAACCGGTATCAATCACCTGAGAGGTATCAGAATAGATCCAATCAGGGGGAAAACAACCAATATCGACCTAGGCCACAGAAAGAGGATCCTAGAGAGATGGAAAGGTTCCAGTGCCTTGAGGCCCAAGTGAAAATGTTAGCTGAGCAAATAGGAAAGCTCTATACAGCGCAAAAACAACCTTCCAAAGAGGGGGCTGATGGCCATAGCAATGACCGGGGGGCTTCCGAAAAGTCACTAAGTACTCATGATAATCGCAGTGCCAAAATGACAGATTGCTCTGATATAATTTTGCATGACAACTCTGAGGTGACTAATGGATTAAAAATGAAAGTACCAGTAAATGAAATTGTGATAGAAAGTGCAAATACTTCTAAAAAAGAGGTACGGTTTAACTTAGAGCTAAATAAAACAGTAAAGATTTGCACAAATGAAAAAGAAACATTAGGAATTCCAAAAGAACAAAGGAACAGATTTAAGAAAAATGACTCGTGCATGGGGAATACCAGTGAACAGGGAGTAAGTGGGGATGCCATAGCTCCTTCCCTGGGCAAGCAAAACAATGACCAAACACAGACAGAAAAAGGAAATACTCACAAGGAGGGTACAAGTCAATCACCTGAAGAATTCTTTGAGCCACATATTTTTGAAGAGGCTGAAAGGGCTGGTATCACACTAAATGATCACAAATGCACAGAATTAAAAAATGACAAATTGCTGAATGATGTTGTTACACATGTTCAGTTGGAAGGTTGTAATGTGGTCTCTGATGTTACCCAGATGGATGGGCGAACAGTGGCCACACTCCAAAAAACTTCTGATCATGGAGAAATGAATAAAATATCTCGCACAGAAATGGGTAAAAAGGAGGGAAAAATGTCTTTTCATTTACCAATGTGCTTAGCCAAAAGTGAAAAAGACCTGAGAAAGGTGAGCCCTGAAATCAGTAAGAATTCACATTTCTTATGTGTATTAGAGGAAGTTGAGGACAGATATTATGCACCCATCACTGTAGAAGAAAAATGCCACACCTTCGCTATGATTGACACTGGCGCACAGGCCACAATTATGTCCAAGGAGCTGGTAAAGAGTATCAATGAAGGGAGGCCTCCACAGAGTCAGATCACAGTGAAGGCAAATCAAGGCCCAGTGCATAACTTTAATGGGGAGGAGGTGCCCATCATAGGTGTAACTGAGGTTGACATAAAAATAGGAAAGCACAGAATGAAACAAGAGGTATTGATCACATCTATTTGTGAAATTCCATTTCTGATGGGGACAGATTGCCTGAAAAGATTGTCTCCTCTCATAGATGGGGTGAATGGAGTGCTGTGGTCCTTAACCAAAAAACCATTGAGGCCTAAGAAACTAAAATCACAAAACAGCAATATAAAAGAATGTCACACCGTTGCCAAAACAAATGATGCTGTGGAGGTATATCTCCAGAATAGCTGCATACCTAGTGTCACTGTTATATTAATGTGTCAAGACAAAGATCAGAGCGACAATGAAAAACTACCTGTACAAATATACTTGGACCCAAGGAAAGATTGGCAGACTGCTATAGATGAGCACACATTACGTTTTTACTTAAAAGAGAATACATGCAAACAGAATATTGTTCCTAAAACAGATTCAGAAAAACACATTACCACTCTGGCAGAAATACACATGGAAGATGAGCAACCATGGGTTCACGTTGGTATAAATGATTATCTTAAAACAATAAAAGCCACTTTAGCGCTTGAACATGAAAGGAGTTTCATTAATGAGAAATTGTTGCAAAAAATTATGGAGAGGGAAGAAATCCCGAAATTTAGGATTAAAAACCAATATGTTTCTGGGTTGGACAGTCCAGACTTTGAAAACCGAATTACAGGCAGATGCATGCTTAAAATTAGCATTGGGCAGAAAACAATTTACCATAATGTATGGATAGTGAATGGAGCACAAAATGAATTTTACATGGGCAATGACATCATGCACAGAATGTGTATGGTGTTAGATTTCCTTAATCAAAAAATATGGTCACGCCTAGGTGGGCCGGCACCTGAATTTGAAGACAAAAGAAGGGCTTATCATTGTGCACAACTAGTTCCTTATGCAGTCGAATTACAATTGAGGAAAAATACTATTGTTCCTGCATTTACAAAACAGTTTGCAATAACACTGAAATGCAAAAATGGACAGCAGATGAAAGGCTCTGATGCATTTGTATGCCTGAATGAATCCATAAAACAGCAAGGCCTGGATTATGAATACATTCCATTGGTAGACATTGGTGAGGGCTCTGTAAAAATCATGGTAAATAATAAAGGTTGTCAGGATATTCATTTAGAGGAAAACTCCCCATTAGGAATGGCCATACAAACATCACATTATACGGCAGATTTAAATAACATGGTGATTGGGAATATTCCTGAAAAATATGTAGATGCCAAGAGCGAGTTGCCAGAACACCTGGACTCTCAGCCCAAAGGAATATTTAAAATTCATTCTGTGTATCCTTATGATTCAAATGAGACAGTGTGCTGCCATCAAGAGGATTGCATAATATTTAATTTAAATGAAAATGAAACAGGAAATCAGCCCATTGAAGTGGAAGCTGATATGCCAAAATATTTAAAAGTGGCAGCTCTACAAAAAGACACAGCCACACAGTTAGAGGAAAGCGCTGAGATTCCTTTACCAGAAGAGTTTCCAGAATTTTCCAGAATGGTAGAAGAGCAGATCTCCTTAGCGGATGCATGTGACAGCGATGGGGATCGAAACGACCTGAGGGAAATATTTATGGAGTTTAAGGATGTATTTGCAAAAGATGCTTATGATTGTGGTTTAACTGATTTACATGTGGCCACACTACCAGAAGGTTGTAGCAGAAATCCAGTGTTTGTACGCCAGTATAGACTACCGCTGGCATGTTTAGAATCATTGGCAGAGATTATTAAAAATTTGGAATCACGGGGAATAATCAGGCCCATTCATAGCACATCCAATACGCCTATTTTAGGTGTGTTAAAGCCAAATGGTCAATGGCGGCTGTGTGCAGACTTAAGAGAGTTAAATAAAAGAGTACCAGTATCTAGATGGCCACTACCATTCATTGATCAGGGCCTAGCTCAGATACATGGTTCAAATGTATTTACCACGTTAGATCTCACCTCTGGATATTGGTGTGTGCCATTGGCAGAGGAGATACAACACTTATTTTCCTTTACATTTGACAGGACTCAATATGCCTGGCTTAGAGCTCCGTTCGGGTACATCAATAGTGGGAGTGAATTTGGCATATTTTTGAGAAAGGCCATGCCGGATGCAGCGGAAAGAGGAACAATAGTTTATGTGGATGATGTCCTGATAAAAAATGAAAGCCTTAAAAGCCATTTTGATGAAATAAGACATATACTTGGCCAATTGCAGAAAGCAGGCGCCAAAGTATCTTTGCAAAAAGCACAATGGTGCAAGAAAAAAGTGAACTTTCTAGGGCATGAAGTGACTGAACATGGGCTAAATCCACAAAGGAAGAAAATAGAGGCCATTCAAAGATTAAAAGATCCTAAAAATGTGAAAGGAGTAAAAAGTTTATTAGGGATGACAGGCTATAACAGAAAGTTCATTGAGAATTATGCAGAAATCACTCAACCATTGACTAAACTGCTTAAACTAAATACTCCCTGGAGATGGGAAAGAGAGCAGTCTGATGCAGTGGCTAGATTGAAGGAATGTCTTGTAAAGGCACCATGTTTAGCATACCCCATAAAGGACAGGGATTTCTTTATAGAAATAGGCTTTTCTGAACATTGTATGTCAGCAGTGTTATCACAAAAACACGATTTGAATCACAAAACCATTGCATATGCAAGTAAGGCATTTTCCCAAGTTGAAATGAAATTTAATGAATGCGAGAAGGCCCTATTAACCACTGTGTGGGCGCTACAACATTTCCGCCCCATTGTTCAGGGAGAAAAGGTGATTATTGAAACAAATCATCAACCGTTGCAATTTTTAGAGAGTAAAAGAATTAGATCAGGCAATCTAGCGCAATCCAGAATCACTTCATGGACGCTGGCATTACAAGGTTTTCCCGTAGAAGTGAGATATGGACAAAATAAAAAGAGCCCAATTGCTCAAGGGTTAGCTGACTTACATGACTGTGCAGCTGAACAAATACCAAATGAAATGGAAGTGGAAGCTAGTTTACAGGAATTTGAACAATCACCACACAAAGCTTTTGATGAAAAAACATGCAAGGATTTGCCAACTGTATATGTGGATGGTTGTGCTTTTCACATTGAAAATGACAGTAATAAACAATTAGTGGCAGGAATAGGAAATGTCTGGTTGAAATGTGAAGGCGTTCCTAGTATAGGGATGAGGATTGGAGATAGGAGCAGTCAGGTGGCGGAATTGGCAGCCATCTATAAAGCAATTGCTACTGCAGTTGATAAAAAGTTCAGTGAAATTGTCCTGGTGACTGATTCTGACTATGCACGGAATAGCTTTGTGGAGTATTTGCCTGGTTGGAAAGCAAGATGCATGGTTACATACAACAAAAAGCCACTTAAACATGGAAAAATGATACAAGCCATAGACAAATTGGTGTCAGAAAATAATTTAACAATATACTGGAGAAAAATTCGTGGGCATTTAAAAACACCAGGAGAGGATAAGGAGGGAAATGATAAGGCAGACCATCTGGCTAAGATTGGGGCTGTGATGGGAGAATTGCTACCTATTGATTATTTAATGGGTGAAATACAAATTGATGCAGTCACACGTTCTAAAGCACCAAAGGAGGTAGATCAACCGGTGGTGCAGTGGAGTCATGACACGCCAGACCAAGATTTGATTGAGGCACAAAAGAATGATCAAATTTTGGGAATCTATTATAATCATTTGATAGATCCTGAACAAAATCCTGTAACAGAAAAAGATTGTATGGGAAAAGAAGAGTTGAGGGTGTTATTAAAGAACAAAACACGAATTAGATTACAGGATGGGCTCATGATTAGAGAGTCCATAACAGGGCAAATACAGTGGGTAGTACCCCTTTCATTCAGAGGACTAATGCTACACCATGCACATGATGCCATAACTGCAGGCCATAGAGGTTCACAAAAAACATTAGAAATACTAAAAGATTATGCTTACTGGCCTCATATGTCCCAAGATGTGGAATTATATACTAGAGGATGTCTAGTATGCGCCCAATTTAAACCTGCTTCACCAATGCATAGAGCACCATTGATGAAAAGAGGCCTAACTCTCCCATGGTCAGATTTGCAAATAGACTATGTAGGTCCTTTAAAAAGATCGAGCAGGGGACACCGTTATATTTTGAGTGTGGTATGTTTGATGTCAAAGTGGATTGAGTGCATTCCTGCACCAGATTGTAGTGCGCAAACAGCAGCCACATTGCTGGTGAACCATGTGTTCTCAAGGTTTGGGTTGCCGCAAAGAATTGAGTCAGACAGAGGAAGTCATTTCACAAGTACTCTAATGAGCAAGGTATGGCAAATACTAGGTGTGAAAAGGAAACTACATATCGCATATCGGGCGGCGTCTTCAGGTACAGTTGAAAGAAGCAGTAGGTCTGTTGTGGATATTTTAAAGAAATTTGTGGCAGAAGCAGGTTCCAGCTGGGATTTACGTTTACCGTTGGTTCTGATGGCAATCAGGTCGACTCCTGCCAAAGCAACAGGTGTTAGCCCCCATGAGGTCTTGACAGGTAGGAAAATGGTGTTACCACAACACCTACTATACAGAACACATGAGCAAACTCTAGTGAGTGCATCCACGGTTCATGAATATATTGATGAACTGAGGAGGCATTTGCAACATGCATTTGCTTTTGTGCAGAGAAATCTGGAAAGGGCTGCTGACAGTGCTAAGTCATATTATGACAAAAAGACATCAGTAAAGGAATACAGTGTAGGGGATCAGGTGTACAAGTTTCATTTTGGAAAAAGTAAACAGAAAAATTCTAAATTTCTAGCAGCCTGGCAGGGGCCATTTCGAATTATAGATAAGGTCTCTCCTGTAGTGTATAAAATTTTGAAAAATGAAGGTGAAACAGCAATAGAGCAGTTTGTCCATGTAAATCAAATCAAACCATGCCATCCCAGACATGAGATCAGGCAGCTTGAGCATGTAGAAACGGATAGAGTCCCTTGAAAAAATAAATGGGTACAATCAGGAGGCAGTGACAAAGAAGTTAAAAAGTTGATTGTTATGATGGCACATAAACACTGTAGTATATGTAAAATATAATATAAAATAAATATAAATAAATAAATAAATAAATAAATGCACATATAATGGAAGCTCATGGTTGGTGTGCAGAGAGAAAGTGTATTAAATATTGAATGCTGTTTTATATGTGTTTGTTTTCTTTTAACTTGTGTTTAATTTCAGAAGAAAGAAAAAAAAAACGAAATATTTTTACCAAGCATGTTTTATTTTTGGCAAAAGGTGGAAATTAGTATTGTGCTATGTACTTAATTTGTTTATTTTCTATTTTGATTTAGAAAATTAACATTATTTGGTCGGAGGTTCCGGGATCAGAGGCCACGGGAGACGATGGAGCCCTGGAGTCCCCTGGATGAAGACCAAAAGATGCCTGCCTCCAGGTGGAGGTGAAGACAAAATAACCGGAATGCCAAAAGAGATGACTACTGTGGATTCAAGATTGCCAAGATGAAAGAGTACTCGAATGAACCGAATGACATCGCTGGTCGGGACATACCAAAAGAGACAAAACAAAAGTTCCGGCATATGAAGTTCCACGTATTTATTATTTTAATTATTTATTTTAACTTGTTATATTACTTATTTGTTTTAGTTAGTTGTTTTATTTCATTGTTTTTAATTGACTTGGAAAATTTAAACTTAAAGTAATGCCACTTCCACTGAGAAGGCAAATGTGGAACATTTTATGAACTGATGGACTCAGATGAAATGTTGATTGCAAATTTTCATTGATGCACATGAATATTCATTTTGTTGGATTGCTATATTGTAAAAAAAAATAGAACAAGTTGTTTTTAGGAGTTGGCTTGGATTATAGCCAAGTTCTAAAAACAAAAGGAGGGTATATGTAAGGATATTTGGCGTGTTACAGTACAGAGTACAGCAATACTGCACAAGTAGCACAATTTTTTTGCAGCACCACCACAAGGGTGCGGTGCATTGCTATATGGGTTAGCAGATTAACAAGGAAAGACAGGCTATTCAGTCAAAAACGATTTTAACATATAAGATGAAAATCTATTTTTACAGTTAAAAGCACACGTGTTCATTTAAAAATGCACACTATTTTTCACCTGAAATGCCTATGGTGCGAGAGACACATTTGAAAATTAACAGCTAACCTATTAACCATTAACCTGACTAATAAAACCTTATTTAATATAACCCACTAATAAAATGTGTTCTCCACTGCAGAATTAGGCATACTATGAAAACCATTTAAATGTGTGTGCAGATTTTTTTCTCTTCTCTTCTCTGCCTGATTCTCCGTGTTTTTGTGCACAGTAACTGCAGGAAGAAGGAAGTCAGATTTGCAACAATTGCAAATGTATAAGCGAAGCTATTGTTGAAGAGTAGGAGGATGAGAGATGATGGATTTCATTGGGACACGTCATACAGAGGGCTGAGAGGAAAGTTTTAGTGGGCAGTATCAGGGAAAAAGACAGGCAGACATCTTTCTGCACTACTGGGGAGAAGACCTGGCTGTGGGGTCCTGACTGAATGCAGATTCCTGTGTCCTGCTGCAGTCGAGATTGGGGAGAGCTGAAAGAAAAACCTTTCCACTGGCTGAGGCATTCCTATCTGAAAAAGCTGAGAATTCCAGGCAATGACCCCGGCTTGAGAAGGCAAGCGTTCCTTTTTGCTGGAGTTAATCCAAGAGAGCCACATTCACAAAGAGAACAACTAAAAAGATAAGGTAATGAGAAGTGTGGGAGCTGAGTGTGTACGGTAATATGCAGTCAGTGTAGGATTCCTGTGCGTGTCTTAATCAAGTGCTAATGTTGCAATTTGAGTTCTGTTCTCCGCCACGCTCGTTGCAGTGTGTCATAGACAATGCTTTGACTGTACCATTTTATTTATTTCTGTAAAGAATGAGATCGTGTCTAAATGCAGCTTTTATAATACAGAAAATATTTGAAAACAGACGGGTGTTTTATTTTCTATTTACCATTACAATGCCGATGATGTGGGGAGATTTTTAAACAGTGCAATGGTCATTTTAAGACAGATGTGTGCATGTCAGAATCAGTATGAATAATTGTGAGTGACTGTAGCATAGCTTGTTGGAGGTACATGAGCCAACGGGAAGAGAGACTCTCTGAACATAGCTCCCTACCGTATATAAGGTAGTGGAAATTACCACAAGACTACCACATATAGCTCTCTGTCGTAAATAAGTCAGTGAGTTCGCCCATGGTGGCACACCAACACTATCACTGGAAATGTGGTATTCCTAGAATGCAGGTCTGAGGTCTCTCTAGTGATCACACGAAAAATCTAAGCAAAGATAAGGGATTCTGGACATTGGGGCCACAAATAAAACAAGGGAATTATGCTCACCAAAATACCACCAACCACGTATACCAAATATGCAGGTCTGGGTGCTGAAATAATGCATGTCCATTGTATTATTGTTGCACATGGCCAAATCTGAATACAAAGAGTGATTATTGCTAAGTTATTTTTCGGCGGCAATAAAATACCGTCAGGCCCCAAATCTCCACAAAATACCCTACAGCACCCAGGCAAAGAGTACTTATTTATAGCTTGTTAATCTAGACATTGGCACTCAGGCAAAGAGTACTTGATTATAGCTGGTTAATCTAGACATTGGCACCCAGGCAAAGAGTAATTGTTTATAGCTTGTTAATATAGACATTGGCACCCAGGCAAAGAGTGCTTGTTTATAGCTTGTTAATCTAGACTTTGGCACCCAGGCAAAGAGTACTTGTCTAGCACTTGTCTATCTAGACATTGGACACCATGCAAAGAGTACTTGTTTAGCACATTTCAGGTTCACCCTTTACCCCCGAGTCAATTTAAATGTTGGCAAACCTGCGTTTCAGCAGATGACAGAAAAAAGGCTTGTGTGAAGTCCAGTCACAACTTTTCTCAATTTGTGCTGAATGCCAGACTATTCCTTGTACTGTCATTGAGTGTCAACTTGACCTGCTAATCCATGAGGGTTCACATAAACTCATCATGACTTTTCCAGAGTTCCTGAGGGGCGCCACATGAGCAGACTACAGACCAGAGGTGTTGTCACTCTTTGCTCTATTGAAAAGACAGTTCAGTTGATATAGGCTAAATTACAATTAGTGTAGCCGCTACTTCAGAGTATTAAGCGTAACACCCACTTACAACTGGCATTGTCATGATATGATTGGTTATTTATAATGCGCTTAATACCCAGAGGTCCCGGAATCGAGCCTGTGTGGCTCTGTGTCATCTTGCTTCCAAGGCGGGCACGTTGCTGCTGATCTATCCTCCCGAGACAGGGGCAGAGGAGTTACAGGGGCCTCAATTGGTGGAATCCTCAATTTCTCTTCTCCATATATAGCTCAGGGGCAATGCGCTCATCTCAAAATGGCACAGAGCAACACAGGTTCGAATATCAGGTTGGCGCTTAAAAACCACTTCGGTATTAAGTGCGCTATAAAACTATTATAATTATAATATGCCCCCTGGGACTTTGACGGCGATGGGCGGTGCTCATTCAGCACCTCCTACAGAGCTTTCTGTGCCTTATTGCTGTATTCATTTATTTATTTATTTTGCATGTATTTCAGCACACAAAGCCCAGATGCATCTATGCGCTAGTTACAGAAAGTGCATGGTACAATGGTGCAAGAATATACATATGGTTACAGACATAAAATGGTGCATGTACACTGACTGGCAAAGCCTCACCTCATGTTACAGGGGCTACGTCAGGCAGCATATAAATATAAGTCACGATAGTCACAATAGGTACAATTAAACAGACTGGCAAAGCCTCTCCTCATGTTACAGGAGCTACATCAAGCAGCATATAAGTCACATAGGTACCATTACACGGACTGGCACAATTACACCAGCCCAGTTACTGATCTCAATACTAAATGCCAACAAATCTGAAGATCCTGAGGAACTAATCAACCTCTTCAATAACACTATGACTACAGCGCCCCTCTGAAAACTATGCAAGAGTAAACCCATAGATCACCTTAACACTTGGTATACTCCAAAAATGAAAGCCTTGAGAGCGGAAAAAAGAAAATGTGAGACCACCTGGAAAATTCTACCTTCCGAGGAGAACAAAAACATAGTCACAGAGATTACTAAACGCTACAAAGCAGAGATCATCAAAACTAAACAAGAAACATATAATGACAGGATCCAAAATGCCATCTCCAGCATTAAGGAACTATTTGGAATCCTAGGGGAATTAGAATACCTATAGCTCCGCATGACTCTCACCCTAAAGACAAAGCTTGGTGTACTGGCATTCAAGTAGAAATCAAATTAACATGGTATAAAAACAACTGAGGTAGTCATTGTCATTATGAATATGCGGGCAAAAAAATTCAGACAATATTCATATCCATGTTTAACCACAGCGTAACTAAGCATAAATCCTAGACTAGGAGTGGTTAACAGTACTGGATGTGGCAGGACATTACTCTTATCACGAGACAATCATTGCCTGACATTTAAATCAAGAACAAAGAATAATCCATTGTTTCCACAATTTTTGGAAGACATTGGTGAACTTCAGTACATCCAGTATTGCATAAATACTTGTGGTAAGGTTAAACAAACAGAGTCACAATAAAGGTTTTAGTACATTTTGCTGAAGGACACAGTTGCTATCTGTAAACATGTTGTTTTGCTAGACATGCAAAAAATAATACTGCAGGTCCAATGTCAAGAGAGCATAAACCTGATTATTTGTTTGTAAATAGTACAAAACCTTGTTGTTTGTATTCAATATGTTACACATTAAATGGGTAGTGGCCAATCCTTGGTCAAGTACAGAACGTAGTCACCAACACATTTACTAACACTTTACCAGTCTTCAAATTTGCTCAAGCCACTACGACTGAGGTCTCAAAAATCATTAACTCTCTGAAACCTTCACACTGCCAAGGTGACATCTGCCCTGCTCAAATTATAAAAGATGCAGTGAGAGATCTCACGCCTTTTATCACTAGATTAATACATGCCTCTTTTAAATCATGCCAGGTTCCTACTAACCTAAAAGACACATGGGTACTACCCCTGCTCAAAAAAAGCTTTGCTTGATCCTACTATCCCAACCAACTATAGGCCAATAACCGCTGTCCCCTTCCTCCTTAAAATCATCGATAAGGCAGTTTACCTCCAAATACAGTCCTACCTAGAGATTAACAATCTCCTAGGGTTTAGACAATCTGGATTCAGACCACTTCATGGGACTGAAATAGCCCTTCTAGACCTGAAAACATAAATAGACTTAATAAAAGACAATAGACAATGTGTATTACTTTTGCTATTAGACCTCTCTGCTGCCTTTGACTTGGTAGATCACAATATACTTTGTGAACACCTATCACCGGCAGCCAACTTCTCCTTGGAGGCCACAACTTGGATTAAATCATTCCTAAACAACAGAATGATGAGAGTATTCTCCCCATCAGATGCATCTGACCCCATCCCTATTACCTGTTGAGTGCCACAAGGATTCTGTGTGTCCCCTACATTATATAATGTGTTTACCAAACCATTATTCGACATACTGGACCATCTGGGTGTCATCTATACTAACTATGCTGATGACACCCAGATACTGATCCCACTCTTTGGTAATCATGACACTGACAACGACAGACTAATTAAAATCTACTGCGTCATTCAGGCATGGATGGCTACCCATAGACTATGCCTGAATGATGATAAGACTGAAATTCTTATACTAGGCGCCCCTATTTACCTCAAAAAACGTAATCCCAAATACATCTCATTCAACATAGAAGGGAACCTGATCACCACTGCTAAGGAAACTAAAGCCTTAGGCTTCCATCTTGATTCTGACCTGAACCTTAAGAAAAAGGCTAACGCCACTGCCACAGCTACCGCCTATACGTGCAAATTTATCCATGCATGTAAAAACTACCTTTCCATGAATAGCTGCAAGTGCTTGCTCTCTATGCAAGCACTAACAAGCAAGTTCTAAATAAACTCCAAACCCTGCAAAATAATGCACTAAGAATCACCTTGCCTATCCTATGGAAAGACCATATATCCGAAACAAGAAGAAGTCACAAATGGTTCTCCATCAAGGATAGAATTGTCTTTAAAATTGTCACCATCTCCCACAAATTTCTTCAGAACGCTGCCCCTAAATATCTGATTGACAAAATTGTCCCTAAAACCTCATCCAGACCTACAAGATCAGCTAACTCCTACTGCATTATTGCGCCTTGCTACACCCTAAAAAGAGTGGGAGGCACTAGCTTCCCAGTGCAAGCAGCCTTAGCTTGGAATGCTCTCCCTCTCAACCTATGCACCGACTGCAAACTCCATTGCTTCAGGACCGACATTAAAGATTGGCTCTTTACCGAGGACTGAGCACTCACTGCATGATATGAAATAGTCTCGCATGTAACTAATACTATTACCCATAGCCCTCTCACTGTTAAATGTATTTATGTATACTTAGTCTTTGCCAGAAACCTCTATGCTACTGCAATTTCTCTGATGTACTATGCTGAATCCCTTCTTCATGGCAATCTGTATCAATACCTCAGTTGTATGTATGTATACTAAGCTGTCTTGAAAAGTGCCCAGATACCTCAGGGTGTGGCGCGCTATACAAAAATAAAAAACAAACAAACAAACAAAAGCAGCTAGATTCAATTTTTTTTTAAATACGGCAGGCACTTTAGGGAATGCATACGATGGTGGTGAGGTTTTTAGTAGTGGACAGTAAACTGTTGACGGGCAGAATGAAAAAGTATGCAGCAGTTTGAAATCAGTAGTTACAGTTAAATAAAGTACATAGGCAGCACATGGCTAAGTGCAGGCCAAAGTGGATCACACAATGGGTGGGAGACAATAGGTTGCAGAGCACAGATGGATTTGCGGAGCAGTGACGAGCCTCGCATGGATGTGGAGGAAGGGTAAGGTTGAGTTGGTAATCAGAGAGCACTAGAGAGACCCCGCCTGATATGTGTGAGGGGCTGGAGCACCTCTTACCTCTATCGGATCGGCATCCATGGCAATACAGGGAAAGATAGGGACTGCAGCCTTAGTGCCGTGCCTTTGTGCAGGGCCCGGATTTGCCTCCCGGATTAGTGGAGCTTTACCATTAGTTGTGGGTATTACCCAATCAGCTCACAGCATGCAGCAATTTAAATATCAAAGGCATCATCGATCTGCATTCCTTTTTTCTTCCGGCTGGTGGGAGCATGCCTGAAGGGGCTTGGTTGCTGGAATAGACAACAGGAAAGACGTGGCTAACAGCCCTTTGGTATGCAATGTGTCAACTTGAAGCTAGTTTCCACCTCTCTGTATGAAAGGCAGTGAATGGCCTGTCTGGGTCCATAGCAGACCCCTTTCAGAGGGGAGAAGTATGTGGTTTGGGGGGACAGGAAGTCTGCTCCCAGCACAAACTTCAAGGGAACCCTGCGCTATAATCGCGAGTCAGAGAGGGCTCAGTTAACCAGAGAAACAGGAAGATGGGTGGGACTTAGGTTTATTATGTCACCCCTTGTCTGTCCGGTTTCAGAGCACTCTGCTCCTGACCTCATTCATAAGAGAAGATTATTGGTGAAGACTTCAAAAGGAGTAAGACGAAGGACTAATTTAGAACCAAGCTGAAGGCACAGTCTACCTTACATCTTCCAAAAGTGAAGGAAGGACAGGAGTTCCAAGAGGGAAGAAATATTGCAAACCTAAACATCCCCTAAACATCTCCCAGGCAACATAGGGAGATACCAGACTCAGAGGACCCATACAGCAGCTCCAGAACTGGTACCCAACCAGCACACAGCATGCCCTGCTAGGTTCTTTCAGCAAGCTTCCCAGGTAGGAAGTGCCAGAGAGTCTCTGGACAAAGGACAAGGACATTCTTTGCAATCACTCTCCTGAGCTTTGGGCCGTGAGCCTTGAAAGGACCCGAGCCATGCGAAGAAGCTAGGAGGAGTGCCACACAAGCATCACCCAGTGTTCATCTTTTAAGGACATTTTCGAGACAGTCGAGTCCTCGAACCGCATCCGGCTGCACTGCTGACTGTTGTGACGCCGCAGTCACCAGAGCCGTCCCTGACGCCTCGACCAGCATTCTAGATCCACCAAGCAGCACAGAGACAACGATTCTTGACCCCTATCCAGATGGACAGTCCCTTTTATCATTGGGTAATAATTGTATTTTCACTGTGTTGCAACTTACCAATGATCCACAAACTTGTGGAGATGAGCCTGCCCTTCCGTCCACGTTACCAAAATTGGACAAGGAGGTCTTATAATTCACTTGTATTCCAAATCTGTTTGGATCCTTTCTGGTGTAGTAGAGGTGTGGGGTTGATTGATGGTTTAGAAACCGATATTCATCCGTGGACGACTGGTGCCCCCGGAAGTTGATTTGTCACATGTAATGTTCTTATATTTTCATGTTTGCTCAGACTACGGCAGCCCAAAGTGCCAATCACTCAGAGTGCTTTGTGGCCAGGGCATTGGCAGTAGGTGGCATACAAATATTAAGTAACATAACATAACATAAAAACAAGAACACATAAACACACTAACAAAATGCACTGAAAAAATGTGAGTGGATAAATAAAAACAGTACACATTAAACAGGTAAAATCAGTGGTGTAAATCATAATAATAAATAATAAATAAATAACACAGGTGGACATTATACTCTTTAATGAACACATTGAAAATAAAAATGGTGGAGTGGATCAAAACCTGGGACCCAATTAATTCAGGGTACACCCAGCTGATGACGTGCTTTCCCAGTTAATAAGGCACACAGCAGGTTCAAGTCTCGGTCCCCAATATGTCACTTGTACACCAGGTAGGGGCTCGACCTCACACCCACTGCTGTTACAGGGAGCAACAGCGGCCGGAAGGGACAGAAACTCCACACTTTGCTCCTCCTCGCTGCGCGTTGTTGCCAGGCCACCACATGAAAGTGTGGATACTTCAATTCCTATTAAATGACAGAAAGCCATCAGTAGAATGAGCATGTACCTTCCATCAAACTCAGCAGGGGGCGTGGTTTGCATAATGTGACAGGTGACCACGCCCCCTTTTCCCGGAAGTCCCGCCCTACTAGAAGTCCCATCCCAGAAGATGACATTGTGGGGATTGCAAGGAATTCCCACCCCAGAAGTGACATCATGAGGGTTGCGAGGAAGTCCCACCCCGGAAGTGACATGGGGGTTTTCTGGAAGTCCCACCCTACTGGAAGGTCTGTGCTAGCGGATGTTCCACCCTACAGGATGTCCCTGTGCTGTAGTGACGTCATGCGTTGTGTTGGGGGAAGTGTAGGCGTAGGAAAAGGGCATTTCCCGGCAGTGATGTCGTGGGTGAGCTATGATTTTGGGGGTAGGTGTGGCCCAGCAGGGATGGTGACATCACGGGCGTGTTCCTGAAGTTTCCCCTAAGGCCTAACTTAATAGTGAGATCATGCGTTGCGTTGGGGGAAGTGCAGGCGTAGGAAAGGGCGTTTCCCGGCAGTGATGTCGTGGATGATGTAATATTTTGAGCTTGGAGTGGCCCAGCAGGGATTGTGACATCCCGACGGTCCAGGTCTCTTGGGAGATGATGTAGGTATTAAGTTGTGATGTCAGGGGGGCAGGCTGGGAGGCGTTGTGGGGTGATGTAGTTATGTGTCCTCCCATAGGGGCGGAGTGAGGTGTATATATATAGAAGGAGCTCTGGAGAGAGGTAGACGGTGCTCTTGGAGTCTGACTGTACTATTTGCATAACGCTAGCAATACCCCTGAATCATGAAGCGTTACAGCTACTACTCTAAGAATACCGATGGGAAAGACGCCTGCAACACCGCTGAAAAGGCTGATAGTGCTAGAAGTCCAACAACAATAATTCCTGTAGCTGATGAGGAATCGCAATGCCCCACTGGTAGTGGGATGGCGTATTAGGAGGAGTTGAGTATGGCAGATAAAGTTGACGGCGCTGAAAGTCAGCGGTCTTCATTTAATACCGTCAATATTTACTGTGTGCTGTTCAAAAATGATCGAAAGTCCAGCAACACAAGCCCGTAATAAGTGTAAGAAGTGTGTTTGTTTGAAACGCTTTGAAAGTTCTGATGAAGAAGAAGAAGAGGAAACTATGACTTTTTTGGAAACCTCAGCTGTTCAGGCTTTGGCGGCCTGTGTGGTGAAAGTATGCTTGAAGCGTGATTATTACCGCTGGTGCTATGTACATAAATGCGATGATCCGCAACAGGATGCTCATGACTGTTTACTTCCGAATTATCATGCTAGAGCAATACGTCGGATATGTTTTATGTTGAATTCATATAGTTGCTTAAAGCTGTATATAAAGGCATCGGCATGCATGCACATGCTAGAGTGGAGAGTGTGTTATCTAAACATGGATAGAAATATATCATTGCCGCAATCCTGAGAAAAAATTGAGATCTTTACAGATGGCTAGTCCTGTGCTTTTTAGAAACAGGGTAACCCGTTTAATGGATAAAGATTTTTGTGACCTATACACTTTTGGGAATCCCCTGAAGCCTTGTGTAGCAGGCCAGAAACTGTTTTAAAGAGAGAAGAAATATCCAGAGTTTGTTTCTTATATGTGTATATTTGTTTCTAGGATAAGATTTCTGAAGGGCCAGCAAGGGGTGTGGATCGTAAACTGAAACCTGGCCGTGTATGTGTGGAAAAACTGTTATGCGCTATGCTTAAAGAGCGGATATCGGAAATTGCCCCAGATACCCTGAAATATCTACAGATACCTACCCCCCGACCAGAGCCGTTTTGTAAAAGTTTGATGTGTATAGGTAACATATGTACCAACACTTGGCTCCCGGTATTGGATGAATACTGTACAAATATGATATGGGTTCTTTATACCTACACCCTAGAGAGGTATTACATCAGCTTTTGGAGCAATTGTATGAACATTACTTTAGCATTAAGGGATACGTTTTACAGGACAGCGAATTGTATGAACTTTTAAATGCCTCAAGTGTTTTATGTATACAGAGTTATATGCGGGGGAGCGGGGGATTTTGTATAATGATATTCATAAGGCTGCAGAAATAATATCAGAAAGGGTGACGTTGTGTCAGACGCTATATGTATAAGAGTTGTAATAAAATCATCTTTCACCCATTATGCCTTTGTTTATTTTTTGAAGTGTTTCAGTGGTGAACATCTCTTATTAAAGCATGCATGAAAGCTATTATGAAAGTGGCATTGGGAGTTATGGGGGTGTTGATGCTCTTTATAAAAAATTACAACATGACAAGAAACCTATCACAGGCGGAGCTGTTAAGGAATGGTTATCTGGTGAAGAGGCATATAGTCTTCATAAAAATGCTAGAAAACGTTTTAAAAGAAGAAGAACCGTGGATTCCCAAAGAGACGAACAATGGCAGTGTGATTTAGTAGATATGCGGCCCTAGGGGAAGCAGATTGACGGGGCACAGTACATCCTGAGGGTTATTGATATTTTATCAAAATACGCCTTTGCCGGAGTTTTGAGGGATAAGACCGGATCAAGAGTGACGGCTGCTTTTAAACATGTTTTTAGCAAAGGTCAGGTGCCTGTAAAATTACAAACGGATGCCGGCAAGGAGTTTTTAAATAGATCCTTCTAAAATCTTTTAAAACAAAATAACGTGTATCATTTTATAACGTACAATGAGGTTAAGGTTGCTATTGTTGAATGCTTTATTAGAACTTTAAAATCTAAGATTTGGAGATTTTTTACAGCAAAGAATACACATCGTTATGTGGATGTATTACAACGTTTTATAGAGGCGTACAACGATAGCTGTCATCGATCTATAAAAATGACTCCAAATTCTGTAATGTCTGAAAATTCCCTAACCGTTTGGAAAAACTTGTATGCTGACATGGTAATGAAGAAGGTCAAGAAACCATCCTTTTGAGTGGGGGACCATGTCCGAGTTTCCAAGCTTAAAGGTGTCTTTACAAAGAGGTATCAGCAATCATTTATGGATGAAATTTTTATAGTGACCAAAGTGTCTGTAAAAGAGGGGGTTTACATCTACCAGCTGGTTGATTATGATGGTAAGGGTTACAGAAGGTCACCAATGAGCCCCAACACTTTTATAGGACAGGGTGGCCTGATAAATTTAACAGTTGGGTTAGCGCTTCATCTCTAAAGGATCTACAAAGCAAAGGCACTCCCTGAGAAGATGGAAAGCAGTGGAATTTATATCACCTTACCCAGTAACGCTTCTCTCGATACATTCCCCAACAATGAAATATCAAATTATTGTGTTAAAATGGCCAAACCCATTGATTTACAAGGATTGTGGGAAGTGGGTCTAATGGAGATTCAATACCCCCATACATGGTACACTGTGTCTAGAAGAGAGGCCAAATTTACCATCAAGCGTGAAGGTGCTATTGAACTGTTACACGCCGGTTTTCCTCCTGGATTTTACAGCAGTATACAAGCTTTGTTAGAGGCTATCAATAAATGTCTTGCAAACATTGAATGCCATTCTGATATACAGTTGTTTCTGGATAAGGTGCAGAGAAAAGTATTTCTAAAATCGACGGATTTTACCACCAAGTTTATATGTACTGGGAAACTTTTTCGTGTTTTGGGAACCGTTCAACAGGTAAAAAGTACTAAAGATTTTGACAAAACACGTGCTGATATTGATGGGGGCTTTCACAGTCTTATGATCTACAGTGATATAGTAGAATATCAAAGGGTCAGTGACTCCTACGCCCCCCTAATGAGAACAGCCCAGGTGAAAGGTGAAAATAATGTCATTGGTAATATACAATATATTAAACCTGATTACATACTGGTTTCTAAGAGTCATTTAGACACCATCAATATACAGATAAGGGATGATCAGGGGGCGTTGGTGCCATTTAAATATGGGAAGGTCCTAGTGAAACTACACCTCCGTCCTAGGAGAGAAAAAGACTATTAAAAACTAAGTAATTATGAAAAAAATATGGGGAGCCGTACGTTTAGAGGGATTATTACCACCGACAAGCTGGTTATGGCAATAAACCTTACTTTCAAGGGGCGCCCGTTAGGTATGGTGCAGATTTCGACAGTATTTTTAGAAGCCTCTTTCGAAGGGCTATGCCGTTTCTACGAACGGGGTTTGAATTAGCCAAACCACATGTGACAACATCAGCTACAAATATTTCTAAGGATGTGGTGTCTACGGCTACAACCTCCATCGCAAATCGTTTTAACCAACCACCGCAAGAGGGTTCTGGCCTGGTTTATGGGAAAAAAACACAAACAAAAGAAAAAGGAAAACATTGCACAGATGGGGGCCTCCAAGGATGCATAAAAAACCAGGATCAGCCAACGAAAACTTCTCAGAAGAGAAAAGAACTCGCAAGAGGAGATCGGCCAAAAAAAATAAAACTAGCCCCGGCATTAATATTTTCTAAAAGATGCCATTTATCCGTTGTATGTCGGGGGAATGTGTCAAATCTGAACTCGATCTGTTTGCTGTACCCCCGACACAAACTAGCATTGAAAACCGCTTTATCATGGAAGTGGCTCCCCTTGCTGCACTATCTCCGCTCGCGCCTATAGAGTTTTACATATCAGGCTCAACAGAGATATATCTGGATTTAAATGACACGTTACTTTACCTCACTTGTAAAATAACAAAGGCTGATGGATCAGCTATCCCAGCAACGGCTAAAGTTGCTACAATTGCTTACCCCGTGGCTACCCTCTTTAATCAGGTGGATATTACTCTAGGCGACCGTCTGATTACACAGAGCGGCAACATGTATGCCTATAGGGCCTATATAGAAAGCATTTTGAACTACAGCAATGACGCTTTGGACACTCAACTTACAGCGGGGGTTTTCTATAAGGATACAGCAGGCCATATGGAGGATTATGCTCTAGATGCAGCACATGCCACATGGAGCAGAAATTTTGATTTACTAGGCCGTCTACACTCCAATCTATTTTTCCAGGAGAAACTAATGGTAAATGGCATTGATCTGAAAATTAAACTTTCTAGAAATAAAGATGCTTTTTGTCTCAACAGCAATGATGCTGAAGCCTACAAGCTGATCATAGTATCAGCCAGAGGCATTGCTAGGGGGGGCTAAGGGGGCTATAGCCCCTGGTCTTTTGGTTGTAGCCCCGGATAGAATCTCAGGAGCTTCAACCAAAAGCCTAGCTAGCCCCCAGTGCCGACAGTTCCAGCATTAGTTTAGCCCCGGGTCTTTTCCAGACCTAGCAACACCCCTGGTATCAGCTAGTTTATTTATTAAAAGGGTGAATGTGTCACCCACGGTTAGATTAGCTCTTGCTGATGCTCTACAAGTATCAAACTTAAAATATCCGGTGGAGCGGACATCTTTGAAAATGTTCCGTGTTCCAGCGGGTAGCAGTTTCGCCAGTCAAGATAACTTATTCCTTGGACAGTTACCGAAAATAATCATTGGTTTTGTGGACTACACAGCTTTTTCTGGGGCTTACGCCAGCAACCCTTTTCATTTTAAACATTACAACATCAACTACGCAGCTCTTTTTAAAGACGGGGTAGTTATACCGTCTAAAGCCTACAGCCCCAGTTTTCAACAAAAAAATACAATTAGGGAGTTTTTGGGACTTGTCTCCATCAGCGGTAAACACTTGCATGATAAAGGTTTTGTGATACCCCGGGACGCTTATGATGGGGGTTATAATCTGTTAGCTTTTGATTTGAGACCTGATAATACATCAACCGGACATTATAATCTTATTAGAAATGGTAATCTATGCATAGAGGTACGCTTTGCTGCAAATTTACCCAACACGATGAATCTAATTATTATGGCTCTATTTGACTCGGTTATGGAACTCAACAATCAACGACAAGTATTGTACGACATGTAATGGATACTTACCAGATCAAACGTTTTCTAAGTAAAGACAAACACGCTAAGAAAACATTCAAGGGTGTGTATTCATGTGATAACCTTCCAAGAGACATAAGTCATGAGTCCATTCGTCTTGTGGCGAACACCGATCCCCAAGATCAGGAAGGCAACCATTGGATAGGTATGTTTATAAACAATACAATAGCCGTCTTTGACAGCCTGGGGTGTTTCCCAAGCCACCCCATATACAGAAGCGCAATCCTGGACTATGTGAAGGATATAGCCCCCGTCATACATTATAATAGAACACCTGTGCAACATCCTGAAGACATCACGTGTGGACAGCACTCCTGTTACTTTGTATCTAACATGTCTGAGAAACACTCTCTGATAAGGGTTATGCAGACCTATTCACTGGACCTCCGGCAAAATGATGTCATGGTTACTACTTTTGTGAATAAGAACAGCTTTCGGAGACCCCCTGTAAATGTTTTTGATCGTTGCCAAAATTGTACTCTTGTTACTAAACCTTAAAATTGTGTATACTTATAAATAAACACAATTTCTTTTTAATGGAAACAGTCTTTTTTGTCTTGTTTTTCATTTATTTAATATTTTATAAGCATGTAGGACATGATCGAAATGATTAGACATAACGCATTTGAAAGTATGAATAATATTTTTATTGTAATTATTTACAGACTGGAAAGCCAATATTATTAAAAAAAATATACATGCATATACATATTTTACAATGGTTAAAGAATTTGTTAAAGAAATAAAGAGGTTACACGTTAAACCAAGAGGCGCGTTTACTGGATTTCTTTTTCTTTTTTTTATTGACATTTCAGATGATTCAATAGCTGACGTTAAGGGTTTGATCTCAGAGTCTTTTAAATTTTCCAACAGTTTGCGATGTCCCATATTTCCAATTAAGGTTACGGGCAGGTTCACATCGGCAGCTGCTTGCATAAACAGGTACCACCCTCGAGGATTTGTGTGTCTTCCAAAAGCCTGAGTATTGGTAATGTTGCAAACTAAATCGTGAACATTTTATTCTTTAACAACTGTTCCTTTATAGACAAATTCTCCCCTGTTGTTCCATGTTGCCACATTTTTTTCACTTCCAGTTTTGTTCAGCAAAAGTTCTGCATTTTTCCGATAACAGTGGTTAATAGTGTCCAAAACTTCCATTACAATAGGATCTGGGGCAGAGGTTGATAGGGAGGGTTTAGAGCTAATTGCAGGGTCTTCGGGGGGCATGTACAACGTCAGTTTACTTTTCTCATTTTCGGCCTGTCTAAAGTATGTTAAGTATTTTGGTAGAATAGTTGAATAGAGCCCCACCTTATCATAGTCTGATAAATCATGCCGTTTTAAAACCTCTTGCATTTCAGAGTCAAGCCTTAAAGTGGCTGATTTTCGGATATCTGCTTCTTCCCGCTTCCAAGTACTTATCCCCTCCAACTGGCGTTTTTCAACCAAATACATCTTTTGGGCATGCTCCATTAACCACCCCCTGAAAACCTAGTAATCAGAGGCAATGCCAAACCTAGGAGTGCGCCTATAAAACCCCCAGATTGTTTTAAAAGCTTTCTTTTGGTTTTTATAGACAACCTCTTGTTACTCAGCTTTTTAAGGAGGGTTTTTTCTTTTTTAAAGTGCCTAGCTGCCGGGTGGATAACGGAACGTTGCCCTTTGTGGTGTTGAAGGCAATCTCTGCTACAGCCGATACTAGATCATCAGAGGCTGAGCACAAAATGTCCTTTCGTTGTTGGGGTGGAGCTGTAACTAGCATTTTAAGAAGAGCAAAGTTTCTACGTATACGGGCCGTCATGGTAGCTGGTCGTCGTCGCTAATGAGGAAAGATTGTTTTTCACTGATGTTTTCTAGACGTCTTTTGTACGTAAACCACTATTATATCTGGAGGGAAAACACCGGCCCTCAATCTGTAGGGTTCTAAAGTGTTTGTTTTTAAATCCACCAAGAGGTAACCGTAAGGTTTTAAGGTAGCGTCTTCAAAAGCATCCATAAAAAACAGGTATTACCCGGGTACATTTGTCTCGCTAGGACAGTTAGTTGGTGTTTATCTCTAGGGTTTTTAAACAACACTATATAACTGGCATTTAATGTTATCGAGCGGTTACCCATTCCGCGGTAGAATACATTTTGAACAATGTAACAAATGCTAAGGTTTCTGTGAAATGAGTATTCTGTAAAGGCTTTTTCGATTTCCAAGCTATGCCCTCCTTCCATCATAAGATCATCTACAATAATCATATTAACAAGATTTGGTGGTAGCAAGCGGTCGTCATTCAAAGAATTTGGTAAGCCCTCCACAAATTCATTATACAAGGGCTGCCAGCAAGAAAAAAAACAAATCACATTTTCAGGAATCGTATTCATAACAGAGGGTGCATTTTCTAATAGCTGTTTAATAAAATAGCTTTTACCACAGCTAGAAGGTCCCGCTAACACGCATGAAAAAGGGTGTGGTAACCGGGTATCCATCGTATACGATGTTCCCTTTCCAATAACCATAGGGTAATATCTTGTAATTAGCAGTAAGCACACGCTTATCAAATACTACCCTCAAGGTTTTTTGCAGCATTTCACTGCTAATCTCCCATTATTTCTTTTTTCACACTATTGAAGGTTGTTGAACTGTGATATTTCTGGTTATATTGTTTAAAGAGTACTCCTGCACCAGCTCCTTCAAACTCTCAAAATTAAATTTGTATACTGTTGCTAACATTTAAAGTGATACCCTGTACTTTCATACAGACAACACCGTTGGATGTCCTATAGGAATAGGTTTTGGGACCTGCAGAAACAAATTCTACAATGTGTTCGCCCGGAGCTAGTTTGCTTGTTAAATTACATAGATAATCCCCCAGGGGCGGGTCCTCGTCACCGGGTGAACTGACAAAAATAACAGAGCCAGTATCGTGGTGCAAACAACGTTCTTGGAGGGCATCCATGACTTTATAGAGCTCCAAAAGGGCGTGGGCTGTTGTAAAAAATGCAATAAAAATATTTATGTTGTTGGAGCACGTCGGCATACTTCCAACAAAGACACGCTGTTTCCTCGTCTATAAACTGTAAGCTTAAAATGTCATAGCCCAGGTCAAAAAGATAAGCGGTCAACTTGTGGAAATCGAAATAATATTGTACCTCCTATCGTATTGTTTGAATGTATGTTGGCCTACGCCAAGTTGTCTAAAAACATTGTGTACATAGATTCCGCGGCAAGGTCCTGACCTTAACGTATTGTGCAAATCGCCATCTTGGATTAAGCCGCCATTTTAGGTACTCTTGCAGTGTGGAAGTCACCCTGAACAACAAAATGGAGGCCGAATGACATTTCGAGTGGGATTCTGGCTGTTGTGACCTCCGCACACATGAATAAGTAATATGCCCGCAGGCCACTTGTTGGGGTCGCAAACTGAGACCTTGTCCTATCCCTGACCTATGTGTAAATGAACAACTGTATCAGCGGAACTGATCAAATTGCATACATTATGGGATTGACCTGGCAACGAACCCTAGGCCTGGTCCGAAGAATGGTTAACCCGCGAGGGGGTTGGCCAAGGCTGGATAAAAAGTATAAAAACCCGAGTATCCCAATGTTCGCTCTCTCACACTAACACGGCGAACTACCATTGATGGTTCGTTCTGTTACTCTGAGGGCTGAATAGCTATCTGTATGTCAATTGACTTTGGTAATTGTTGTAACTTTGAATAAAGCGCTTTGTATGTCCTTTGTAACCTGTGTTGGTGTGTTTCCTTTGGGCTTCCCGGCCTCATATCAATTCTTCTGTTTCCACAAACTCTTCGGGGTCCGTTATAATGGCTGTGTTTGGAAGGTTGGTTCTTTGCGCAAATTTACCCCATAAGTAATTTAAACACAGTTTAGCTAACTAGCGTCTAGAGGGGTTGTTTTCAATAAACTCGGGTCTTAACCGTATCTCTTGGTGTTTGTAATACTTGTCTATATACCGTTTCCGGGATTCAGCATCCTTGCAACTCTCGGGGTAACCCGACGCTTCCTGTTTGTCTCGAAGAAAAAGACAAATGTATTTTGTAAACAGCTCTACTGTAGCTTTCCCAAAGTGCCATATTTCAAAAATCCTACCCAGGCGGTATCCTTTCTGCAAGGCCACTTGTAGCTTAAGAGTGCACCAGGTACCAGTAATAGATTGTTCCTCGTCACTGTGTGTGCATTTTTCAGTTTGTTTTGTAGTGGCACAAGTCATACATAGCGGGAACATTAGTTTTCCAGAAACTCTTTGAGGGAGCACTGGAAAATAAAGTTTTTAGGTGGGTACACCTGACATTTAATCAGTCCAAAATATTGTTTAACATCTCCAAAATCTTCATAGATGATTTGGGGGTGCCCTAGCGGGTATGGTTTTGAATTGTTAACAAAGGGGTAGAGACTGGTGTAGTCGAAGTAATGTATCTTTTCACCAGGAGCTATCGCGTGGTAAAGTTTAACAGCATTAGTCCTTCCCCCAAAAAGAGCATCATGGGGTTCCAAGGGTCCTGGTAGATTTGTTTGTTTCAAAAAACTGTTTAGCCCCTCATCATTTTTGAGCATATCTGTCCAGGCATGCTCCCAAAGTGTAATAATGCGCAAACCACTGTTTTCAAGAAAATTATTTTTTAAAAGTGTTCTTCTATGTAGATGGTCATTACTACAGCCCATCATGGTGTTATAGTAATATTCCTTATAGCAGCGGGGGCACCCATGAAAAAACAACCATTAAATTCGTAGGCTAATTCTTTCCCATTTATACACGCATAACCATCTAAAAAATAGGGACCAATCTTATTTTCCCCTCCACGCAGGGCCACATACATCAACCACTGTATGGAAGGAGTAGAAAAGCATTTTTGTTTTCCATGGTACAAGTCGATTGGCACAAGGGCTATTGTTTCAGGCTCTAGAAACAGTTGCTTGTATATATGCATACACATGCTAGCTAGCGTGATAAAAGTGAATGGATCTACATACGTCACATATTTTAACTCCTCAGGAGTATCAGGTTTCAAAATGTGCTCCTTCTGGGTTAGCTCAATGATACCGTTTCTAAAAATGTTACAGGCTGTTCTCAAAATATTGACATCTTCGCCACAATACCTTTTTAGTTTTCAAAAACATCTCTACGGGCCTCTGAGTACCATTTTAGAAATGCCTCCTTTTCTTCAGACATCATAAATTCTGAACCATAACATTCCACAGGGGGAATAGGGCCAACATAGTTTTGATTCTGCTGGGTATTAAAAAAATGTGGAAAATAACCTTTTGACCCTGGAAATCCAAAAGCTTTAGGCAGCTTACTTAACTTCATAGGCAAGAAATTCAAATTGTCAATAAACTTAATTTTAAAGTCTATTACCTCTAGAAGTTTTAGCTTTGCACCTTGCATTATCAGTTTGACTGCTACCTGTTCTTTAATCATTTCATGTATCAAAAAGAAAGAATCATACCCTTGACTGTTGTGTGCCAAAAAGCTATACCCCCTAAATTTTTATCCAGGAAATTAGTAATAAAATGCTTAATGCAGTGTATACCATAAAAGGACCACGTCTGATCACCCATCAAATGTTTGGCATAAACATAGTTTGGGATGTGTATGCCTGTCTCGTGCATACACTCTATATCAAACACAATGTAATCCTCAGTTTTAGCCACATCTTTTGGACCGGTCATGTAACACAAATATTCTCCAAGGAAACAACTTCAATTTTACATCTAGGACAAATCTTACCACGGCATTCATGATTAGCTTTTATAAAGCGACCGCATGAAACAACGTCCGTTTTCAAATAGCATTGGGCGAAACCCTGCGCTGCTTTCTCAATGTGTTTTTCAAGGCTTCTTCAGACCAGGCAAAGGTTTTACACTTGGGACGTTTAAACTTTGATTCGTCCATCACAAGACACCTGTCTCTTTGACACATGTGACAATGAAATCTACATTTGTGAGACATTCGATTGCTGTATATATGACAACAAAAAGGGCATAAATTCTGTACCCCTAGAAAACCTTGTAGATTTAAAATACCGTAATAGTGTTTCTCATGATGTAAAAGGTAGACAGTGTTTTTATTAAAAGTGTCACCCTCGGGAAAATATTTCCAAGTCCGGTCTTCATTATACAAAATTTTGATCGGCACCCCAAAGTAATCTTCAAATAGACACACTTCATTAAAACCAACCATGACGTCGGGGGGTATACCCATAGTCTGGTGGACCTCTAAAGCCTTTCTTTGTATGTAACCATCAATAACAGTTCTAGGCTCCAGCAGACCTATGATACTGGCAGCCATACATATATTTAAGTCCCCATAGTTAAAATCCAAAAGCCAACGCTTCTTCTTAGCCACAATCATACTGTAGAGTGTTTTCTTTAAAGGCCTGTACACACCTCCCTCTCTAGATCAAACAATCACAGTTACAATTTTTAAGGGTTCTGTCACAAGAAGCTCTGCCTTACTTTGTAGCAAACGGCCAATGTTTTCTAAAAACTCTAAAACATCAAACACCTGTTGGTGGGATCGTCTGGTAAAAAGAGGTCTGTTTAAAGTAGAACTGTTTAAATGGATCTGGACAAAGTCATTATGACCAGCTGATTCCAAAATGCGGGAAACAAGCCTCTCAACCGATTCTGTTAACAGTAATAGTGCGTGACCTGTTGAGGTTATTCGATCTAGATTCATAAAACGAAAAACTTCATAGTATTCAACACTTTTATATTTTGGTATATCATGATGGTATGTTCCCAAACTCTGTAAAAAAACAGTTTCTGTATCAGACGTGTCAGGTGTTTTGGAGAGTGAAGCTCTAAATCTTTCTTTGCGCGGCGGCTAATGATAGCTTTTGCTTTTTTTAAGCGTTTAAAAAACATTTTCCTCTGTCTCCTAGAGCGAAGCCATTTTAAACGCAAGGCCTCTGTACCTTTTACAGGTAAATGTGGTATGTCTAAAGACTGAGGGGATGTATGCACATCTTCCAAACCATGCCCTGTGGTGCTAGGGGGTGTCATTACGTCTACACCATTTGTGGACTTCCCAAGACCTAGCCCAGTCCTTAATGCGGTTATGGGGGTTGTCAACTGTTTTGTAGCAGCCCTAGCTTTATTTTTTAAAGACTGCTTTTTATAGTCTTGAGCCAATACATTGGTTTTAGATTTCATGTTGAACAAAAGGTATTTGGCCTTACAAACACCTCGACGTGTATCAATTAAAGCTTTTTTAGGACACTTTTGCTTTAATCTATACCTCTGGCGTCCTAGGTTTACTTTTTTATGTAAACCTGGTAAATGTTTTCCTTTTTTACTATTTAATACATCTACCTCAAATAACCGCTTAGCAGCGCCACCCCTTTTATAACTGGGAACCGTCACCCTGGCAGCTGGTGTGTTAACATGTATAAAGGTATTTAGGGCAGACAATGGTTTATTATCAGTCTTGTGAAAATTGTTCACTGCACACACCCGTTTGTTTACACCATTTGGCCCTGTTCTTGAAAGATCTAGCGGCTTAGGGGGATCATTTAACCTACAAATAACAGAGGCATATACAAATTATTCACAAGCTAATTTTATGTGGGAGTCTGAGTTTACAATAGGCTCTTTTACGGGGGAGTCTATAGTTATTATAACAGTTTCAGAAGCAGGGGCTGTTGGTATATCTGGTACCAACGGGCCCTGTTTTCAATTTTGGAAAATATCAACATACCGCTCGCTGTTGGGGCTTGTGGGTGAATACGTATGGGGTGTTGTATAATCTCCACAATCCAGAGACTGCTGCCTAACGGTGTCCGGTATTGGGTCTAAAGCAGGAAGATCTCCAAGAGGTTCTTTTATAAGGGAGTCTATAATTATTATAACAGTTTCAGAATCAGGGGCTATTGGTACACCTGGTACCACCAAGGCCTGTTCTAAATTTTGGGGAATATCAACATACCTCTCACTGTTGGGGATTGTGGGTGAATGGGTATGGGGCAGTGTACAGTATCCATAATCTGGAGACCGTGCCCTAGCGACGGCAGGTATTGGGTCTAAAGGTGTTCCGGCCTTTAAAGATGAAAGCTGATGAGGTGGGGTAATCTCACCACAACCTACACTCTCCAGCCGCAAGCTATCAGCTGATGGGTCTATAGGTGTTATAACCTTTACACGGGACCGTATATTTTTATCACAGCTAACAGACTGGGCCTGAGGGTCATCCGCCGGAGTGTCCTGAATACTTTGAGCTTCCACAGTATCAGAGTTAGTAACTTTTAAAACATGTTGAACCCCTTAAACTGTACATCTTTTTTCAAACTTAATTTACGTTTTTTTTTCTTTAAAATATTTTGGAGCCCCACACATTCCTCATAACCCCCATCTGTTCTTGTGTCGAAGTGTTCTGTGTAGGGCTGACCTGTTTTCTTCACACGAGTCGTTGGTGGGACCGCAAAGGGAGTAAGCACAACACTAGACCCTAAAAAGAAACATAATTAAAAGAAAATTAGATACATAATTACAAACTAAAAGCAAAAGCCTATTCCTTATAAATATACACCATCCTAAAGCCTAATACATGCTTCCTTTTAAAACATCCAAAACCCATAAAGACATATAATAAAATACGCCCTAGATACCTTTATAAAACTTAAAGCTGCAAAAATATTTCGTTAGCAAACATAAATAACATACTGTGCGTACTGTCCCCGGAATAGGTCCTTTTCAAAATCCCCTTAAAACACTCTAAGGTCGGGCCTGTTTTATTCACACGATCTGCTGACTGGCCTCCATAGGTAGCATTCGCTAAGGCTTTAGCCTTGTGCACAACACTAAGCCCTAAAAAATGACCATAACATAATTAAATACATATTTACAAAACTAGAAGCATGAGTCTGATTCCTTATAAACATACAAACTCATAAACCCCTGATACATGTTTCTTTCTAAATCATCCAAAACCCATTAAAAAAAGAAAAACCTATAATAAAACATAAAGCTCCAAGAATATTTTTGTTAGCAAACATAAATAACATATCGTGGGTATCTGTCTCCAAACGCTTCCTTTTCAAAATCCCCTCAAAACGTTCCAAGGTCTGGCCTGTTTTTTTCACATGATCCGCTGCCTGGCCTCCAGAGGTAGCATGCGCTAAGCCTTTAGACTTGTGCACAACACCAGGCCCTAAAAAATGACCATAACATAATTAAATACATAATTACAAAACTAAAAGCACGAGTCTGATTCCTTATAAACATACAAACTCATAATCCCCTGATACATGTTTCCTTCTAAATCATCCAAAACCCATAAAAAATAAAAAAATAAACCTATAATAAACCTTAAAGCTGCAAGAATATTTTTGTTAGCAAACATAAACAACATACCGCGCATATCTGTCTCCAAACGCTTCCTTTTGAGCTGACCCTCAAAATGTTCTGCTGGCCCACCAATTGTAAATCTATATAAAAACATTATAACATAAATCCAAACTTACATAACACACACACAGACACACGCACACACAATAAAATAAAAATATTTTATTACCTTTGCCACCCTCAACTATAGCATTGATATGCTTTTTCTTCTTTGAAGCCTTTTTGCCATAGGCATGGTCTACTGTAATGTTAATACAAAATCATATATTTTAATTCCTATGTGATTACAACTTAAAACGTAATGCCCTAATGCTGCAGGTGTTCAAAAACAACACTGTAAAATATGATTTACCAAACGCCTTGTGTCTTTACACAGTATAACAGCCACACCACAACCCCATGAAAACTAAACATTCCCTTTAAAGGTTGCACCAGCCCCTTTAAACAAACCCATGTTAAACATACATAGTTCTACTACCGTTTAAAAATTCATATTTCTGCTCTGCTTTGAAATTAAAGAGACATATTTTTCATAAAAGCCCATCAGCTTGTAACCCCAACTGGTTCAACTTAAAGGGTTTCATAGCCCCTGTCCATTTATACATTGTTGTTCAATATTTATCCACAGTGTCCTGTTCAAAGAAAGAAATCAATATTATAGATTGGCTAGACAAATACCTCTTCTTTTTCTTTTTTTTTTTACATAGCGTGAGTCACCAGACACATGTGAAACAACCTTATTTCTTCTAAAGTGTCATATTGCTGCTGTTTTTTTTGTTCATTATTTTCTAGAATTAAAATACATTTTATTTTTTTATTTTAATAGGCTCAAATAATCTTCTGTCCACCATGGATTCAAAACTGTCAAATTCACGAGTCTAAAACATTTACTGCCTAGATCCTTTAGAAAAAAAAAACTCAAAGTCTTTGCACTCCACCGTGGGTCTAACTAATCAATATTAGAGATTACCTATGCATATATCTTTTACAGAGCGTCAAAGCAACAAACACGTGTTAAACAGTGAAATTACCTTCTAAAATGCAAACGTCCTGATCTTTTGATGCATCTATTATAAATAAAACACATAGTGTAGCTTTATTAATCGGCCATAAACTCCTATTCAGTCACTAATTACAATTCTTTTGGTTTTACAGACCCTCGTATGTTTACATTGCCTTTTTGTTTATTCACGGGACTCTTTTTCAAACAACTTAAACACCTTCCAATTGCAACATTAATTGAACACTTATGAAACAAAAAGCACATATACTTATCTAATATTTTTTGGAAGTCAAATTCTTCATAAAAGGATGGTGCTTCGTATCTCTAAATAAAAGGAATCAATATACACCTTAAAGCATTTTTAAACATAAAAAAAAGAAATGCACTTACTTCGTTTCCAAATTCCATGACCCCTTTATTTCAGGCGCAGAAGTGTAAAAAAGAAAAGACTGCTTCCCTGTTACCGTTATATTTATAGACTAGCCTGTTTAATATTTAGCCAGTCACACCACATTATACCTATTTACATAAAAACATACATCGTCAGAGACATGCACCTAGCCTCTTACATCTGATGACGTGGCCTTTTCCAAATGTCACTTCCGGGGTGGGACTTCCTGACAACCGTCATGATGTCACTTCTGGGACGGGACTTCCGGTAGGGCGGGACTTCCGGGTAAAGGGGGCATGGCCACATGTCACATTATGCAAACCACACGCCCTTCTGAGTTTGATGGAAGGTACATGCTCTTTCTACTGCCATCAACAGGGGAAATTATAAATTGAGTCTCGGAAGGCTTTGTGTGGCTAATACCTGAGATAAATTGGCTCCAAAATAGTGGCAAGATGTGTTTGTGAGGTAGCCGATAAAAGCAAAAGTCTTCCTTATTGGGCGCATGTTTAAGTGTCAAGAACCATCCTTCATTTTCATGGAAAATGGGGCGTTCCCTTTAGTCAAGTGCGGATGCAAGCGTAACTCCCACGCATTTAGTATTAGAGAAGGGCTCGCACAAGCTTCTGTAACATCATACAGAGCTGCAAGATCGACAATGGTGAAAATATCTATCCTCAGAGCGCAGTTTGCTGAACACCACACACTGGGCCTTATCCTGAGTTCGCCGGTATTCTGGCGGTAGAGCCGCCAGGAAACCAGCAAATTTAGATACTGTTTCTGGCACCTGGTCTGGCGGCATTGCAGCTGGATTACGGGTGCCGGAGTGATGGTGTAAATCCCCAAAAATTGAGTCCCATTGGACTCCATGAGGGGATTTGACTCCATTACTGGCACCTGCAGGTGATAAGGGATTTGTTACCATTAGGGCTCATGGCTTACCTTCAGCCAGAATTTAGCTGGAGGTAACCCAGGTGCCCCACTGGCAAACCCATATTTGGCCGGTGCTGTAAAGTGCCGGTATCTACGAATAGCAGAACTTTTTTTTAAATGCCCTGGCCGACTTAGAAGGAGGCCCATTGTGTCTTATTTATGCATGTATTTATTTATTTATAATTTTTAGTCCATCGCACCACAAGCCTGCAAGCCTCAGTGCGTGCAAACAACAAAGAAAAGACAAACAACCCTAACCAATAAACTGCAGGCAGAGTTCTGGGGGAATCCGGGGCCAAGCTCGGGGGTCAGGGAGGCAGATCTGCATTTGAGATAGTGAATTGTGACTGTACTGAGTCAGCTGGAGCATGAGCTTATTTTTCAAGCTGACTCATAAACTCCATTTTCCCTGGCAGTTAACAGCTGTGCTATCCCTGTGCTGCACATCTGGATCAGCAGGGCAGGCATCTGGTGGTAATTCCTGTGCTCTTACTGTATGGTTGCTGTGTTTGGCTTTCCTCTATCATGCACACGTTCTACTGCATGCCTGGAGTCCCATCCTCTTATCTTGAGCACATACCATGATACAAGGATAGAGTGAGCTCAGCAAATGTCTCCCTCACTTCAGCCAACTATGGGGCTCACAAATAAGTTTATATAAAGAAGGAATGGCCAAATGCTACAGTAATATTTATTTTTGTCAGGTGGTATAAATGGGTGTCCTAATTCTTTCCTGTACTGTGCTGAAGCTTCAGCTAGTCTTGCCTTCAGGTAGGCACCTAAAATGCCAACAGCTATTTCAGACCTGGCACTGCATGGTTAGTTACAGTCAGTTTCTATTATCATTTAACGTCCATCTTGATGTCCATGTTAAAAGAGAGTGAGTGATTATATGGTGTTGTGTTAGGCTATGTTAACCAAATTTATTAAGCGCACGTGCGCCCGAAGGCATCATGGCACTGGAGGAGTGAGGCATACATGTGATATCACTGTTTCTAAAATAACTTTGTTTTCAGTTTTCAACGAGACGCAAGGTGGTCTAATGTCCCCCGGAGAGCAAAAGGAGGGTCATTCCAGGCTTTGACGGCAGAAACAAAGAAAGCGCACCCCCCTTTTCGGGCTAACCTGAACGGGGGAACTGCTACCGGAAGTGCCGATTGAGAACAAAGAGATTGAATAGGCATGCAGGGAATACATTTGGCCTGCAGGTATTCTGCTCCCATGCCATAGAAGGCCTGATGTACCATGCACATGGATGTAAACATAATCCTGTCAACAACAGGAAGCCAGTGCAGTTGCCTGAGCAGGGGAGTCATATGGGCTCCAAAAGGGGGCTCAGAATGGATCTGGCTGCAGCGTTCTGGTGCAGCATTGTTTTGCAATTAGTACAGTACAGATTGAAGTGTCTCTTAAAGATACCTGACTAAATTCCAAAACAATATGTTGCATTGTGAAACAACCACCATTGGGGTCTTTCACCTGCAGAGCATTCATAAACACAGAGACATGCACCACATCATTGCAGAGAGTTCCCCGTCACAGAGCCATATAACTGCAGAGTGGCTGCAAATGCAGGCCTGCACATCATATCACTTCAACACATGGGGGTCATGAAGAGAGTGCAAGCGATGGAAAGAGAGTGAAAAACTGGGTGACGGAGAGCGGGATGGAGCGAAAGAGGAAGAGAATACTCTGTCGTGGTAGAACAAAGCTTGACGCCTTTAGATACTGGTACGTGTTGGCTTAGTTAGAAGGGCGTTTTGGCTTTATTAGAAGGGAAAAGGAGAGGCAAGCATTTGAAGAACAGAGATAATTGCTTCAACTGTCACCAAACGTTCAGCAGGCTGCAAGCCAGCCTCATGTGCAGGTGAACACGCTTGGCAGCATTGCAATCACATGACACATGTCCCTGTCAAACTAAAATAGCTCAAATATGGTGCACTGCCATAGGAACTGCACACATACTAAATGCACCTATGTTCCCATGGGTGACTAAACAGACAGATAGATATATTCAGATGAAATGGCGTACTCGTATGTAACTGGTGGCAGCCAAAACACAGATACGTGAATTGAACCAATGGTCTAGCTAAACACATTGTGCACATGTTCTTGAATATTTAAAGTGCTTGATAGAAGATGGCCAAAGTGCAATTGCAAATTCAGTGCAAAATGCAGTTTAATCAAAGAGCTTTTCCCTCGGTTTTTTTCCCACTGAATTTCAAAGGTTTTCTTGGTGTGTATTTTTCAGGTTAAATCTGACCTTAGCTCTCTTCTAACTAAAGTTTTTTCAACAAATTATATGGCCCGCGGTAGCGGCCGTGTAGTTATGGTTTGCTTGCTAAACCCATAGGAAGACCACTTTTTGGGCGGCTTATAACTTCACTCCCCCTGGACCAATCCTTACCAAACTTTCGAAAAAGAGTATATGGCCTGCTCTGAATTCTTAAGGAAAGTTGGGAGAGGTTTCTTGGAGGGGGGGGCACACATTTATAGGGGGTTTCCCCCCCCCAAAAATGTTTCAATAGACTGAATGGGGAAAAACTTTGCGCACGCCTAAAGGCTGAACGGCTGGACAGATTTTAACCAAATTTGCGGCAGAAGCGGGGACTCGGTTCCGAAAGCATGCTTTTGTATGTTTGGTGGAAAACCGACCAGTACTTTTGTTGCAAAGAACTGAAATGTACGTCTAAATAAATTAGTGATATCTAGCTCCGCTCTGCGGTTCCATTTCCCTGTTCGCACCACGGACAAAAGTCTCATTGGCTTGCAGTACGCCGTGATGTCGGTGAGCTTTGGACGCCGCCGGTGGTTGTCTGGAGAGAAGCGTGCTGTGCGTCTACATTTTTGGGAAATGCCGCCATGGTGTATCGGAGGACAGTGCAGTGCCGGAAGGGTCTGGAAAACATACTTTACGCCATGTGGTGGTGGGAAGAAGGGATGGAAAGGGTGGGGGAGTGACAAGGGGTTCATCTGATATATCTCATTAGGTGTAAGAAGACAGTGGTGTGTCTGCAGTATCCAAGCGTATTGCGTAAAATCGAGGGCACCACCACAGGCAACTGACTACCTTGTGCGGTGAATATGCAGGCAGCCTGCGTTACGGCACGATAACTGTTGCAGCAACCTCTTTCCGTGGTGACTGATGGCAGATCAATGGCAGAAGGGGAGTGCATTGCACATGACATGAACATTTTAACAAACAATGTACTACTATGGGGTGTTCCGTGTGGTAAGGTCATAGCCCCTTCGATGCATGGGTGGAGGCCTTGCACCGACGACTATGTGCCCTAGTTGCAAGCAGGTTTCACATTGTTGCCTTGTGTGTGTGGTTTGTCAACATTGCATACACTGTTGGGTCCATGGGTGTGGGGCTTGTTAGCACATCCTATAGTGTGTAGTCCATGGCTGGACCTGATGGAGTGAACAGTTCTGCAGTGTGTGCAGTGGGTGCAGTATTGAAGTATTGTGTGCATAGAAGTGGATTGGGTTCAATTGCATATTTTATCAGCTCAGGTACTGTCCATTGCGCGGAATGCTGACTACTGTACTTGACCAAAAAGTATTGGTTTTGTACACTTAATAGAGTGCTGGACGCAAGGCCACCGTTGTGAAGATTTTGTGGATGGGTTGGCAGTAATACAATGCTATGTGAATGGAAGTGGGTAGGGGTGCCGGACACTGTGGTATGTTTGTGGATTCTGGTAACTGTTACGTGTGTGCATGCATCACTGTATTATGGTGTGGGGGTTGGGTAGAATTGTCGCTTCCTATGTTACATTTGTGGTTTGTGGTACCTGGCCACATGTGCGCTTGCATGGGTCTTTTATGTTGTGCTGGGTGTGGGCAAGGCCTACACTGTTGGGTGCATGGCGAAAGGCCATAGGCCATAGGCCATGCACCCAAGAGCCTAGGCCTTCAGCATAGCCACCACAACATAATGCAGCCATGTAGTTTTAAGTCTGCATCTCTCCGAAGGTGGTGACCTTTAAAGAATGGTTGAGGAGGACATTTTAGACATGGTAGAACAGCACAAGTGAGCTCATATGCGTACATTACCATATGGTGTAGATGATTGCACGTGTTGCTCATTAGGGAGCCACATGTGAGCATTTGAGTTTGCTATGGTTTGGCCCTTATAAGACCCTTTCTGTAGGAAGGCTTTAAGATATTGTGCCATGAAAGGAAGTCCTCAGCATCACACATTTATAATATGGACAATGTACACAGCCACCCACATACCGTTCACCACACCCAACGCAACGGCATGCAGCTATGCAAGCGAACACGTGGTCAGGGTGAAAGTTGGCAGGCTCAATTGCAGATGGGGAGTGCATTGCACATGACAGGAGCATTTAAACATAGGGTGTACTACTGTGTGTTGTGTGTGGTGATGCCCTAGCATCTTGGATGCATGGCTGGAACCCTTGCACCGACAACCGCGTGGCCTGCTTGCAGGTAGGTTTGCCATTGTTGTGTTCTGTGTGTGGTTTGGGAGCATTGCATACATTGTTGGTTCCATGGGTGTGGTGATTATTAGCACATCCTACAGTTTTTAGTCCATGGCTGGAGCTTATGGCATGAACACTCCTGTGTTAAAATACTGTGTGTATAGAAGTGGATAGGGTTGAACTAGATCTTTAATGTGCTTGGGTAGTGTGCATTGCGCAGATTACTGACTACTGTACTGCACTTTGAAGTATTGGTTCTTTGCACGTACTGGAGTGCTGGGAGGAAAACAAATATTGCTACCTCTTCTTAGTGGTGATGGGTGCCACTCTGGGTGAATCTGGATGCTGAAAGCGTGGATGCTTTTGGAGAAGTTTTAAGTGGAGGTGCTTTTAAATCACACGAGACGTGTAATATCAGTGTGTTACGGTACATATGGAGTGCTGTACAGAAATGACAGTGGTGGATGCAGACATCTTGGATGTGATTGCTGCATGTCTGTGTGACAAGTTGATCGTACTTAATGAGGGAGTGCTGCAAAACCAATAGTGCAAAGGGAAGAAGGACTATCCCTGCTTTACCCGGGCGCGGCCCTCGCTGTAGCTGGGAAAGCGCACATGCCACATTCTGTCCTTGGTGGGCATGGAAATGGAACTGTGGGGCTTATCCAATCAGTTGTCGAGGGTGTGCTTCACAGGAGGAGGCGGTACTTATTTTCCAATACTCTGTGTAGTGAGGTTGTCAGAGATGGAGAGACACAGAGTCATGATCGTGGGTGATACCTTTGTGCAAGATATGCACAGGTAAGCCGCGCAAAGAGGCATTGCTGTTAATTTAGGGTTGGAAAAAGTGGAGGCTTTCTGGGGCACTCTCTATGAGTGCAGTTTCAAGTGTATGGTTGACCTTTGCAGATGTGTGGCCTCTGTCGGTACTGTTGATGTTGTCGTCGTGCATTATGGAGCTGAACATTTGGGGTACATGTCGTGTGGACGTTTGCTCCATCGACTAAAGAAGTTGATGGAAGCAGTGATGCAGATTGTCCACACTGCCAAGGTGGTTTTCTCAAGCATACCACCAAGAGGATCATGGGACCATGCCAGTGTAGTTTGTCACCAGACCGAGGTCGGAAGGTGTCTTTTAAACAGAAGCATGTGTCAGTTCATGTGCAGTGCTGGGATGTTCTCCACGGACTATGACATCATTAATTAGCAAAATTTGCACTGGTTCCATTCAAATGGCATTTCTTTGACCGCCATTGACAATGCTGTGTTGTTTTACACTGTGCAAGAAGCAGTGAAGAGAATCCTGTAAAAATGTAAGGAGGAAAAGGAAACAGAAACTGAGATAAAGAGCAAAAACAAAGAAGGTTCTGGGCAAGCATGTAAAAAAAAATCTTTTTCAAAAAACAAAAAAAAACACTTTTCAGAGCCACCACTACAGATGAAATCCCCTACTCTGGTTGAAATGTATTCCCCCACTCCTGGCGATGTGGATGAATCTGGATGCAGAAGTGTTATTTTAACTGAACTTTGTTCTGGAAGTGCTGTCGATTCACACAACACTTGCAGTCTGAATGTCTAACGGTACATATGAAGTGTTGTACAGAACTGACAGTGTTAGATGCTGCGTCTTGATAGAAGATGGTCAAAGCACAATAGCAAATTCAGTACAAAATGCAGTTAAATCAAAGAGCTAATGCTTCCATGTTTTTTTCCACTAAATTTCAAAGGTTTTCTTGCTGTGTATTTTTCAGGTTAAATCTGATCACCTGAGCTCTCTTCTAACTAAGGTTTTTTCACTAAATTACATGGCCCGAGGTTGTGGCCGTGTAGTTATGGTTAACTTGCTAAACACATAGTAAGACCACTTCTCTAGAAGCACCTAAAAAAAATAAAAACTCTTTTCAGAGCCACCCCTACAGACGAAATCTGCATTCTTGGTTGCAATTTATTCCGCCACGCCCGCACACAGCACGAAAGCCACATCAGGGGCACTTTTGAGGATGGCAGGCATTAATATGGGACTGTGGAGGCTAAGGGATTGCACAATAACCTTTCTGGGTGTGGTCTGTACGCAGAGGACTGTTGTACAGACCTAAGAGTGTTACATGGAGAGCTCTTCAATGTGATTGGTCAATGCATGTGTGACTATTTAACAGTGCCCAATGAGGTTGTGCTGGAAAGAAGATAGTGGAAAGGGAAGAAGGACTGTTTCTGCTTTATTGGGGCACGGCCCTCGCTGTACTTGGGGAAGCATACGTGCCACATACTACCGTCTTCAGCATGTTGCCCATGGGATTGGGACAGTGGGGACTATAGGTACTGAGGGTGTGGGTCACGGGAAGGGGCATTAATACTTTTCTCCATTGCTGTACATAGTGAGACGGGCTGACCTGGTTGCCATTACTTGCAAAGGTAATGTAGCAGAGCAGATTTGGTCCGACATCAATCCGACTCAATCATCATTTGTTGATGGGGCATGGAGTTGAAAGTACCTCCCACCTTTTTAAGAGAGGGCTATTTACAAGAATTTACTGCAGCAAACAATCACTGACGATACCCAATAGACACAGATAACACATCATCCCCCGTCCTGAAGAAGGCCATTTCCACACAAGCTTCAACAAATAGCTTTACCTGGCCGAAACATTATAGTGTCGACAACCCCCTATTGTAATGTTCAGTGTTCAATGTCACACTGTTGTCTCTATACTCCAGAAATGCATCAAGCTCTGTACTACCATTTTTTGTAATTAACACAGTGTCCTTTGTGGGTTATATTTGATATTGTTGAAGAAATGTATATGTTGAATAAATAACCTAGGGTCATAGACTTGGTTGACCCAACAGTAAAAGTTTGCATTTTGTGATTGTGTATGAATACACCAAAGGACGAATGTATGATCTCACACCCTGATTATTTTGATTTCATTGTGTAGAAAAACAAACATTATGCAGTCCTTACTCTGCCTGTTCATTCTTTGTTACCATGTAAAGTAGCAGTGCGGTAAGATTGTTGACGGCAGACATCACTTCTCCAGACGGCCGCAATCCTGACCTTCACATCGACTCCAAACTCTCCCACCATTTCTCTCTCACTGCCCGCTCTTGCCGCTTTCACCTCTATAACATCAGTAAAGTCTGTCCCTTCCTAACCTTCCATGCTACTAAACTCCTTATTTCCTCCCTCATCTTTTCTAGACTCTTCTACTGCTCCACTCTATTCTTCGGTCTCCCCTCCACTCATCTAACCCCTCTTAAAGCCATCTACCACTCTGCTACCCATTCGCTCTGCCTTCTCTCTCCTCACGATCACATCTCCTCTTCTCTCGCCTCTCTAAGCTGGCTCTCCTTTCACTCCCATCTCAAATTCAACTTCCGCTGCCTCGTCTTTCTATGGTTTTGCCCCACCTTATCTTTCCTCTCTCCTCACTTTCTATACTCCCCCTCGCCCACTTCGCTCTGCTGATCTCTTCCTTCTCACTCCCCCTCCTCTGCCCTGGCCCTATCCCGCTCCCGATCTTTTCAACTCCTGGACCCTTACCACTGGAACCGTCTCCCTCTCCCTACCCGTTCCATCTCCTCCTATTCCTCCTTCCGCACTTCTCTCAAATCTTACCTCCTCCAATTACCATCCTAACGCCTGTACTGTCTCTTCATGACAGTCCTACATCACATCCTATATCTTTACTACCTCTCCCACCACGGTCCAATACCATTCATGTAATGCCATATTGTTCATGTAATTGTTCTATGTACTGTTTTCTGATACTTGACTCACATGTTATTTATGCTTGTTATGTATTCTTACTGGCCTTATGTAAAGCGCTTTGGTGTAAAGCGCTATATAAAACCTAATAAAATACAAATACAAAAATTCCCGTTATGGTGTACTCCCTATGCCTCTGTGCTGTTTGTTTCATAAGTACACATTTTGCAGACCTACTCTATTTTCCCTTGAAATGTATGTACATGGTGTTGTTTGTATATGTTCCTTGTGTTTGCTCAATGGTACCACTACGTAAGAGAGCCCCTGCCTTTCTGAGCAGGTTGAATGCCACCCGAAGTCCGCAATCAGACGCATAGTCCGCGACTGCTATGCGCATTAACATGGTGCCAGCAGGTTCAGTATGTTGTACAGTACATCTTTACAAACTAAGGGTATCCCGGTAAAAACCTATGACATTCAGTGAAAAAAACATTGTTAAAGGGACGTTATGGTTAAATTGCACTAGTAAAAACGTATGACATTCAATGGAAATACGTTGTTAAAGGGACGTTGTGGTTACAGGTAAAACCGAAAACCATCAGGCATTTGCCAGTTATGGTCAGCTAAACAACCATAACTCGCGCTACCACTGTGCAAGGACTAACACCCATGACATCAAAGATGACATCAGAAATGTCATTGATGACATCACTGATGACATCACATGTCTGGCTCCATCTTTTTTTGTTCACTGACATATGTAGGCCAGGTGGTTTTCTTCACTGACAGTCAGGAAGTAAGAATGCAAAAGGTACTACGTTTGCAGACCTTACCCTTCTCATATGTTCTTACACTACTTTCCATAGGGTTCAGGCACATTATGTGATACATATACATAGGGGAAGAAGCAGGACTGAAACACAGCATTTCTGTGCATGAAGATAATCAGTTATGCTATGAGCACTTTTTGGTAGTACTGATATTTTTTTGCTTACTTTACTTTGCCTGTATATGCTCATATTTGTATGCGTTGTGGTCTCTTTATGTTTTGTGTATAGTAGTACAAATATGTAGTAAGTGAGGCATTCTTAGCTACTTAGTACATGTGGCACAGTGCACAAAACTCTGAAACAAAAGCATTTACCATTTCACTATCCAACATGGAAGGTTTTGAATATTGCACCTCTATGGCACATGCTGCAGAACATGCCTACATGTCCATATGAGTTGGTTCATGTACTGGAAAAAACTCTGTATGCAATGGAGTTTATATCAACGCATTGGTTAATTAACTATTCATGTCATGATAGTTCTTCCAATGATCTCGGATAGTTTTCTGCCAACTATACAATGACAATCCTTTGTGGAGGCTTTGCATGAAAACTAAATACACATGTGATGTCATCAGTGATGTCATCAATGACATTTGTGATGCCATCTTTGATGTCCTGGGTGCTAGTCTTAGCAGTACACGGTGGTGGCGCGAGTTATGGTTGCTTAGCTTACCATAACTGGCGAATTCTGGGGGGTTTCGGATTTACCTGTAACCATAACATCCCTGTAACAACGTATTTCCATTGAATTTCATACGTTTTTACAACTTAACCATAACGTCCCTTTAAAACCTTTAAAAACGTTTTTTTCACTGATGTATATATATATATATATATATTTCACTGAAAGGTTTCACTTGAGAATACAGGCTCAGGCCTCCACCCACTATTTGGTCATGGGAATCCTCAGTGACCTGCTTTAGCATATGGTAGGCGGTACTTCATCTCATATAGAATACGCAGTTGGGGGTACATTTTACTGCATACTACTGAAAGCACCTTCCCCGCAGTATTCCTAAACCCCCAAATGCGTAGATCTGTAGCCACAAAAAATTGCAAATACATCTGTGTTCTTTGTATTTGATCTCGGATCGTGCTGACTGCTCAGGGTCCCTTCCAATTACGTATCAGGCAGCCTCCAAGTATGTCTTGTACAGTCCGCGCGAGGACTCTCAATAATGAAGGCAGGAAGGAAGCTGTGCGCAAGGGAGACCGTCCAAAGTCGCACTTTCACATGTAATCTCTTTTCTGCTTCCCCGGCCTGAGAGCTCGGGGAATAAACACCGTCAGCAGATGCTAAGCACACGCGCCTCACATCGGGGACTGGGTTTACTCAGCCGAGTGCAAGACGTGTCTGAAGTACTAATTGTGATTGATTGAGCACGTGGCTGCACACGGAGCCCTCACTCTGTTTGCACACCAGAGTCGTCTGCTCTCCCTCTGCACACAGCCTCTCAGAAGCTGCTACATTCCCCAAAGCAGCAGGCTTGAAATTGATCTAATTCCAACTCTGAAATTGCAAACCTTAATTGCACATTGCAACCCCATACTCTGAAGTATTTGACTTGATGCTGTCAACTGCTATGTGATGTGGCCTCGTGCTAATTGATGTTGCATAAAGCTCACCAATGTGGTTTATTGTTGATCCATGTGGTCCAATGCTAATTGATGTGGTGTAGTGTTAATACATGTGGTGTAAGACGAATTGAGTTGGCCAAGTGCTAATGTATGTGGTTTAGTGCTAGCTGGCAGTGGTACGGTGCTAATTGATGTGGTCCACTGGCAATTGACACTCGCTAATACTAGTATTGATTCAAGTGGCTGGTTTAGTGCTAACTGTTGTCTGCTGCAGGTCAGATCGAGAGCGCTCGCTTTGACATCCGTGCAGAGCCTGGTGACGCAGGTTCGAAACCCGGCAGGGCCCAACCACAGCCTATCATCCTTCCGAGGTCAATAAATGAGCAGCAGCACACACTGAGGGTAATAATAAGCAGCGCTGAGGGTTCATAGCGCTACATATGTGCAAATCATTATTAAGGGATGTGATCTAGTGGAAACCTGATCTTCAGTTGATAACTTCCGGTCAAATCGCTCATCGAGTTAAGCAATCGCTTGAGAGATCGATGTGCAATCTACAGTCAGAGGTTTCACAGCAAACTAGGCCTTCTATTCTCCTCATGTCTATGAATTATGTGCCAGAAAATTTGGCACAAATAAGACCTATTTCTTACAGCGCTTTGAAGTCACAGAAATCGGTTCTTAAGCACTATAAAACAAGCAATAATATTGGTGTTTTTGTGCCGACGGTATGATTTGTATAACTGGGCTTAGTGTGTAAAGCAAACATGTGCAACCAACTACACAGTGTGCTGTCTAGTACCACCCCCAAATACTTCTGAACATCATACTCTCAACTCTCAACTCTCATGCTGGACTTCCTTTGCATCTTGTACTCATGGTGGCCCTGAATCATGCTGTTCCATCTTCATCTTGTATCCTGGCTTGCAACATTATATGTTACTACTGACTTCTGCAATTGTATTCGCTCTCCTCTCTTGCTCCACTCTTTTTGACTGCTTACTCTCTGTTCTCTCCTCCCCTTCCCCTTTTCCTATCATCTCCCCTCCTCCCCTTACTTTCTTCCACGCACTTACTCTATCAGAATTGTCCCTGAACCTACTATGATAGCAACCTCGGCTGTCGTTCCCCTATCCCCTTATTGTCCCCCCCCTTTCTCAAGCACTATCTGAAACATTGTCAGGCCTAGTACGATAGTCACTTGTTTTGTTCCTCCCCTCCCTTTCTGCACCCCTCTCCCTCACCTTTTGTTTTTCTCCGGCTCTGCCAGAAATGTCATCAGGCCTAGTACGGAAGTCGGCTGTCCGTTTCCATTTCCTTCCCACTCTCCCCCTCCCTTCCTTATGTCTTAGCTCTTGCACTATCTGAAATGTCGTCAGGCCGAGTACGATAGTTAATTTCACATCCTTACTGTTCATGGCCTGTAAGAATGTCGTTGTATTTTCCCCTGTTCCCTTCCTTGCCTTGAAGCGCTTTGAAACACATTGTGTCTAGGCGCTATATAAATAGCTGGTACCATTTTACAGTAAAATAACTGCAAGGGCAGTGACCGAGAGTGCTTGTTTGGGCCCTATTGTTGCAGTTTTGGAATTCCCAAGGGCATGCAGTTGTTTGTGAGGGCCCTATAAGGTCATATGAAACATGCTGTATTATTATAAATAAGGCATTAGTAATGGAGCGGTGTGCAGGGCACCATATCCATGGGTGTCCCTGAGGGTATGACCAGAGCCATTGGGGAATCGACCATCAGTGCAAACGCAGAACACGGAGGCATGAATAATGGCACCACCCGGGATCACCTCACTCAACCTCCTCACATCCTTTCACAATGCCTGGGCTACACTAGTGGGATTCCCACACCCACATCTGCCCAGATTGAGGGGCCTCAATGCCTTCATAGTGGTGGCTGGATTATGGAAAGCACCTACACTGGCCTTGAAGGATCCTAGTCGAATACCAGAAGGACTACTACAATGTTGTTGGGCACTTGACGGCCCCGCGAAGTTCCGTGAGCCCCCTCTCTCCACAGACTCACTCAGAGCACATCCGACTAGTTCGAGCTCCCGGTTGCTCTGAGTGGCCGGGAAACACCCCCTTTATTTAAAAGCACGCGGCGGAGTGCAACATCATAGTGGAGCAGGAAACATGCATGTCACTGGTAAGAGTTAAGGGATAAACAATGTAAAGACCAAGCAGAGGTGTTTTAAGTTTTAAGTACATTGACAATCTAAAAACAAGCTTTGGCAAAGCCATTAGGTTCGACTGCCAAAAAACAATGCTAGGTATAATTGTAATTGTTTATTTGTAAAGAGCGTATACAAAAGTGAAGTGCTTCAAAGCGCTTCAAGGCAGGAAGCAAACAAAGGAGTATGGTAATCATTCTTAGGACTTGAAGTTTCCAAATGATCTAACAAAATGAACTAGTATACTAGGCCTGAGGCATTTCTACTAATTCAAGTGCATGAAAGAAGAGAAGGAGAGAAAGGGGGTGGGGCGACAAGGAAAGAGCATACAATCAATTAGCTGCCTTACTAGGTCTAATGACTTGTCAGATAGTACAAGTGAATGACAAGGAGTGTGGAGAGAAGGGGCGGGGGAGACATACAGTCAATAAACTACCATACTAGGCCTGGGTACATTCAGATTTGATTGATGGAAGGTCATCAACAATCTCGCGCCTATGCTCAAGTGTTTCAAGCGCAACCAAGCTAGGGAAGTGAGACGGAGGGAATACAGAACAAACGATCCTTGCTAGGCCTAGTGCATTCAAAGTCGTGAAAGTGCGCAGGCAGGAAGTGCGAGGGAGGGGGACGGGGAACAAGTGCACCCAGTCTATCAGGGATTGGGTTAAGTGTAGAGAGGTTGCAGGAACACCCTCAGACATGCAGCTGCTGCCATCATTTGTCATGCCCCAATAAATAGATAAATAAATGCATTTCTTGTGACGCAGAGAATCTTTAAGTGGTAAATCACACAAATGGCCTTTTATCAATGAAGTGCAACAATGCATTTTTGTCTGACAACATCTTGGCTAAAACCTATCAAGCAAATCACTGTTAATTACTGCTAAATCTTCAGCCTCCATAAATCAATATATATTTCATCCCTTTAAGGCAGAGAAAAAAAATACATGTCATGCCCTGACTGACCAGCTACATTCTGTAGATATTGGTATGTTTCATGATTTTGCTAACATCATTTTGACTTGGAAAGGCCCGCCACCATTCCTGCAATTTTGCAAGTCTCTCAAAATGTTACTTTTTCAACAGCACCTGATGGTGGGCTAATCCCAATGGGCGCTCAGAACGCCACTCACTGTGCTGCGCTGGCTACCCAAACCTCGCACAGTTCTCCGCTGCTTTCGAGCTAGGTCTGCGCTTTAAAGAATAAAACAAAAATAAAATAATGTTCGAATATCTGCATATAAGAATGAACGAGAGAAAGCTTTGCAGTGAATAGGGCGTGGAGGCATGGAAACAGAGGAACTCACAGGGTGATGTCACGTGAAATGCAGACATTGCACTCATTTTCAATATGCCTTGCATCAAGAAATGTGGGTTTCACTTTGCTAAAATATAAAACATTTCGTGGCATGAGTCACTGCCCTCAAATTAGCGAAACACCTAAACCATTCACTTTTGCAAACATTCTATTGTTAATAACTTTAGACTCGTTTGAGGTATAGAACTGAAATTTTGGGAAGATAAAGGGGGTCATTACTACCCTGGCGCTAAGGGGTTAACGGCGCCTTAAAAGGCTGCGGCACCGTTAATGCCTTAGCGCCTAATTACGAGGTCCCTTTGTGGGACCCGACCTTAACGGCTGGTCTGGACCAGCTGTTAAAGTAGGGACCCGCAAAGGGACTTCAGAGGTAATTACGGTACTGCAATTTGCGGTACCGTAATTACCGCCTTCCCCAGTCCCATTGAGCCCTATGGGGCACAGCAGCTGTGAGGGAGACTTCAGAGCAGGATGGAGAAGGATTAAAGGAAACCAAGGGGTATTGCAAACACCACAACACCGGCCAGAAAAGGCGCCAGCCCAGCAGACCTGGAGCAGGGGAAGCAGCGAGCGGGACAGCACTGGTCGCTGTGAAAGGAGAATGAAATTAGCTCTCTAGCCCACAAGGGATTGTTCCAAAAGGAAGAAGGTGTGATGCTGGAAATGCATCGGAGAGACAGGGCCTCTATGTCCTTGTCCTGTACTCCTTTTATCATGTGTGTTCTGTGTTATTGTCTACACAGGAGTCCATGTGGGGCTCCTGGCAGTGCAGCTCTTCTTCTTTTTGGTTTGGTGAACAGACTCTTGGGATACCTTTATGGCACCCATGGGTGAGGGTACAAATCTGTACCCCTAGTGTGTGTTTTTGTGCACCTGTGTGTGGCCCACAGGGCAGGGTATAGGCTGGTGGCAGCTACATGCTGAATTTGACAGGTGCTCTGAGTATCCTTCATTTTGGGATACCCAGGACCTGCCATTGGAATCAGTTGATTCCTGATAGGAAACAAGATTGCCCCTGTGGCCTCTAGCTTTCTATTGCCTGTTACCTTGTTTTCCCAAAGTCCTCGGAAGCCCTGGCTCTGTCCCTTCCACCCTGACTGGCTGTTGGGTGGAAGTTCCATATATGGTGTTGTTGTGAAGTCCCGGCCAGACTGGCTAGATCCTTCCCAGTGACTGTATGTTGAGGGTACGCTTGTGTGTGGGACCTGGGTGAATGGAGTGTGTGACCAATATGCACTTCTTGTTATGGGCGTCTGGTATCTGCTGTTTGACACAATGACTGAGACAGCCCTGCCCAAAACTGGTGTGAATGCAGTGTGGAGTGCTGAATGGCTGGGTACTTGTCCCAATACACATTCTTTGTTAGGGCTGTCTGGGTAGAAGAGAATGGCCTGAATGCACTGTGAGCCGGAATGGCTGACCTCTCACTTACTGGAATTGTTCAGAAGATGAAGTTGAAACTTGATGCTTACCTTGAAGCCCAGCTGGAAGAAGAAGGTTCTGTTGCTTCTTTCCCTTCAACGCAATCCAAAAGCTGTTGTGTCTCCAAGAACTGATCCAAAAGATGACCTGGCTAGGAGACCTCTTCCCGAGCTACGAGGGAACATCATGCACCAGTTAATCTTCACCAACTCTCCCTGGAAGTCAGTCCTCGAAAGGCTGCCGACCGGAAACAGGGACCACCAAGGAATCTGAGGTGAAGCACCAGGACGTTGAGGGCGTTGATGACCATCACCATCGACCGAGTTTCAGAGGACCGCTGTAACCTTGTTGACTGGAGCCGCAACCCTCCATTGCTTAAAGACACTTTGAAATCAAGGACTCCCTTGCTCATCACTGGAGTCGGCTTTTTCCTGCTGGAGAAAGTCTACTCCGCTGAACCGAGGAGAATCCGCCATTGGGTTTCCTGCCACCCGAAGTCCACAAAGAAACCAATGAAGATCTGAAAGCCAGCCGTGGTCGAGTCCTGATTGCCGACACCAAATGCTGAGGACTCGACACTCTTGCTGGGCCTACGTTCTTCCTTCAGTACTCTTTGTGGCAACAAACTCTTGGGCACCGCATGCTTCATCTTCACAGGACGTCCGCAGCCGTTCGTTGACGAGCACCGCAAGGACCAAAGCTGCTGCCTCAATGACATTGTTCTCCTTTTCTCCAAGGAATCTCGATGATCCGTGGCTCCTACCTTAGAGGTGTTCACTCAAGAAGGAAATGTTGACGACCCGACATCAAACTCTGCTAAACCAGGTACATTGGGTAGTAGACATTTTTTAGAAGGAACCAAGACTATTTTAATCTATGGACTGGACTTGTTGATACACTTAATTTACAGGTTGCCCAGGTGGGAGGATCCTCACACAGAACTGTGTCTTGTCATAAAGTTGGAACTTGCGCATATACACTCTCCACTGTCTAATGAAAGCAAAATGCCTCTGGAAGCTCCATTTTGCCTACCAGCTCAGCAGAAGGCATATAGTTTTAGACTCCTTCACATAGGTTGTACATTTTGTCTACCAACTTTTCTTTTTGAAAATAACAACAAAAGAATATAATTGTTTCCACCATATAGTCAAGTCCCAACACTATTGTGTGACTTCAGAGCAGGGCAGAATTGTTGTGCCTGTTGGCAAAGATGTGCACGGTTGTGAAATCAAAGGATTCTCGTTTTTCCTTAAATCCCTGTTATTTCTTTCACTCTTCCATTCATTAACAGTTGGAATCATTTTGTTCACATCAAATTTTCTTTTCAGGTTTTGTTAGGGGTGTTGCTATGTCTGGAAAAGATCTGGGGCTATTGTCAGGACTGTCGGGACTTGGGAATAGCTAGCCTTTTGATTGTAGCTCCTGAGATTCTATCCGAGGCTATTGCCAAAAGATCTGGCGCTATAGCCCCGCCAGCCGCCACTAGCAACGCCTCTGGGTTTTGTAGCATTTGTGATCTTTCTGTGTCCGTGGGACTTTATCCTCCTAATTGGATGCTGTCAGGCTCAATAGTGTCAGACACTGGAAGCTAACGTCGTCTGTATCCCACTCCCAAGGAATGCTCTTTACTCATGGTACTTGTTCTCATGCAAGTTGAAGCCATGTCGGTGTGCCCCTTACTGTGCCATTTCTTGTATGGACTATGATTTCTGTCCTGCTTTGAATGGAGATGCTCTTCCACCATAACTTGGAGAACAGGGCATGTAATGGAGCGTTAAATACTAAAGCACAGCGGACTTGTTCAATATTAACCAGACAGCCCAATCCATCTTGGCCTAAGCACCTGCAACTCTTCACACAACTTCTGAGAAGGTGTATTTGATATAAAAGGTATTTTAATCAATTGAGCCCAAGGACCATTCCTAGCTCTCTAACCTAGGAAGCAGCAATCCCACTCATTGCAATTTGTCCCTTGACCTCAGGTTGGTACTGGGGATCAGCAACGCCTACTGTCTTAGGGCCTATCTTACTGTTGGTGATGGCCAAAAGGCTAAAGCTTTTTCAGTCTGAGCAAGTCTGAGTTCCTAACCAATGGAATGATTAGTGCCTGACACCCTGGGCTTCACCCTTGCTGTTCCTTCTATGCCCTGATGTTCCTCTTCCTGATTCTGTCTAATACTCGCCCACTTGGCCTTCTCCTTCCTCCTACTCCATCCACTGTCTCCCCTCACTCTCCCTAACACTCCCTCACTGTTCCTCTGATATCCCTCTTCTTCTCTCTCCTTAATGCCTCTCTGATGTTCCTTCGAAAGCAGTCTACCTCCACATTTCCGTCTCACTCCCTAATACACTCTCAGCATTGCTTCTCTTACCTCTTCAACCCACTACTCATCTTCTAATTCCTACTGGTCTCTACTCTCCACACTACTACTCTCTACTCTCCTCACTACCACCACCAATCTCCCTTCTGTACACTACTACACTACCCTTGCTGCGCTACCACTAGCACTTGTGGAGTGAAATGGCCCCTGGATGCAAGAACTAAAATAGCAGCAGTATGTTCTGAGGATTCTCCAAATTCCCAGGCCTGTGCTGAAATAATGTGGAAATGAGGCCCTGCACTTACAAAGCAAAAAGGAGCGAAATTGAACCTCATAACATTGAGATGCATAAGAATGCCTATTGCCCGGCATAAGGGAAATACACATTACAAGGTTAGCCACAAATATTGCCGAGCTGTAGTAACATCCTCAGAAAGTACAGTCCACATAACCCTCAATGGGATGTCAGCATTGCGAGCAGCAGTTGCAGTCAAGCAGGTTGCCTTCTGTTATGAACATTAAATGAAATAAGTAGTCTAATGTTTCCATTTAAACTAATGAGAGGCTCATTGCAGAAGTCGGCCAAGGCTGGAGCGAGGGTTAGCCGGACAGGAGGGATTGTGTGACAGACTGTTTGAGTAATACCCAAGGGAGGGTTTTCTGAAAACATGTCATGAAAATTGTGCAATTTAAAGAATATTTATTCAGAAACAATGGTCAAAACTACTAGCCACATGGTGAAGTAACTCATTGAAATGGTCCACATTTCTCAGAATAGTGGGCCACTTTGACCCAAAAAACGGCCCCACATTAGCTATTTGTTTTTTTGGTTCGGGCATTGCCCTATCACCCTACAAGCCAGTCCGAGTCTGCATGTTAGTCACTTGACAATTATCGAAAGCACATGTAAACCAATGTATCTCTTGAAAAGGCGTCCTGATAGCACGTGCTTGTTACATGTAATCCGATTCATGCTTCCCTTGAGAGTCGTAATATTGTAATGCAAAACTGCTCCTATATCTTTATTACACGTTTAGTTCTAACAGTGGTAATACTGCCAGACTAAATTATTGTTACTCCAAGCGGTAACAGTAATCCATGGTCTCATTTATGGTTTTGGTTAACAGGCTATCTATTTTGTCGACAAAATATCTAATCAGACATAGCAGTAACATAGTTGTTATTTGGAAACACCATGTGTTTTGCCGTTACTGCATCATGTATAAGGAGCCCCCTAGGGAACAACCATCGTTTCGCGTGCATATTTTTCAACATAGTTTTTAAGACTTTTTACTCCGGGGTTACATTTTCCAGCTCCAACTTTACTGCGAGAAAGAAATAGCTTTTTGCTCCTCTAAATTTCATTATCTCCTCCTCTGGACCGATCCATTTTATTGATCATGGAAGGCCAGCGATATTGAGCGCGCGGCGATGCTGAATGGAATGTCCCACTAACGATGTTACTGTAAAAAGTCATTACAATAAATGTCCAGAAGGACCGACCATCCTTCTCAGGTAAGTTTGTGATAAATGATACCGCTAGGAACAGTGCTTTAGCCCAGAAATAGGAGAAAACGCCAACATCCATGCAAGTGGTAGTCACACCACAGCAGCAAAGAAATAACCTCCATTCCTTCTGCTATTCCCGTGAAAAACATTGCATTGTGTTCCCTGTGCCTGTATGCATTGAGTTTACTTGCCTAACCATATATTTAGTTTGGCGTATTAGGTGTCACTTGCGCCATTTATAAGTCGAAACTATTGCATTAGAGTATAGATCGCGAGAAATAGCAATAGTCTAGGAGGATAGCTCAGGGGCAACGCACTCGCCGTGCTTAGAAACCTCTGGGTATTAAGCGCGTTATAAATAACCAATTACAATTACAAAAGCATATGAGGAGGGACACAAAGCTTGTAGGTGTTGTTTGGTTATTTTCGCACCCATTGCCTGCCCAACGCCATGCTAATCCTTTTGATCATTCCCACCCAGTTCGTGCCCAGGCCTGCCCAAAACACCTCCTCAAGGGAACTCTTTGAGCTTGCGTTAATCAGTCCTTACCATCAAACTTTACACTCCAAGTGCCTGATTGTTTTTTCAAAGCAGTCCTCTGACGGTTAATGACTTAATTGGTGCTGAAAACCCGCCACTGGTGTAATAAAAATGTCTTAACCAGGTTTGGCTTCAGCCATTGTATTTATAAGCACTATGCCTATCCTTCACTGAACAAAAACAAGCATTGACAAAGCCAACGGTATTGCCAGGCACTGCTAAAATATGCCCAGGCACTGCACCATTTTCGCCAATGCAAATATGCAATCGCATCTCCCATATTGGATTGGGCTCACCTGTATGTAGTAAAGACAATTCCATGTTAAGTTACACAAATATTTATTTGTACATTTTCTGAAATAAATATGTTGAAAGACAAACAAGTAAAAATATCAATACCAAAAATGACCACCATCTATAGATACAATGTTTTAGAATTTCATAACATGATACAAAAATACATACTCTCTTATTCACATTAATACAACCAATCAGTCTCACAACCAGTCGAAATACATCTCCTATGTGCACAGAAACTGTGGTGTCACAGAGAAAAGTACAGCTGTCTGTTTCAGAGTAAAGGAAAACCACTCCCATTGATTGGGCCCAGATCCCCAATTCAAATCTTAATTTTACAAGGGAACCGTAGAGACAGGGGAAATTGCAAACTGTTAATCAGGAATAACTGCAAACCACTGGCAGTATGTGATTATATTTGTCTAAGTAAAGTGCAACAACGTTCCGACTGATTTCAAAAGAGCCTGTTTGGCAGAACAAAGCTACCTTCTTCGGGCTACAGGTTAATGCTGGATCTTCTGATAGGAATTCCTGATTCTAGCCTAGCCCACTTGAGTTTCGGCTGGTGTGGCTCTGTCTGTTTCACTGAGCCCAGCCTTCTTCAGGGCCAGAGTTTCTACTTATGTTGCAAGTGAACTACCTGATAAAACTTATGAAAGCTCCAAGGGTGGTCATATCCATTGACCAGGCCTTGCAGTGCCTGTAGCAGACCGGATAATGTCAGGGGGCCGGGGACAGTCAGGAAGCCTCCTATATTGATATACCTTTTATTACGAGGCACCCGGGCGGCAGAATTGCTCATTCGCTCTACACCCATTTTCCTTTGATGCAGATGATTCACAATGCTAATGACGCCCAAATGCAGACATTCCCATTGTCCAGTGGCTGGACATGCCACGAAACTGCAGTGCAGAGAAGATTATTGCATGCGTATTAGCAGATTAGATGGAGTCAATCAACAATGGTGACTTGGTGGTAACCTGGTTCAAACAATGAAGGTGAGCTTTTGTAGCCTGTGCTCCTTGCTTTTTGCTGAACATCAGGACACACCAATAAAGTATTCAGCCCTGCAGTAAATTATGCATTTTTTGCTGCTTCAACGTTTGTGCAGTATTTTCACCATTTGAGATGTGTATGAGAAAGAGATAGGAAGGAGGTCACAGAGACCTAAAAGAGCACATCCACTGCTCAGAACCTTGCACCATTTGGACCTGCAACCTGTTACTTGCTATTATCGATAGCCAGTCCATATCAGTAAGTGCCTTTTCCATGCACAAAAGCCCAAACTGTTGGCATTGCCAATGCTTGTTATGTACTATCATGTCCATCACTCTGTTTTAGCATTTGCAGTTGCCAATAACATGTAATGCCCAGTGCCTCAGTTTGAACCTGCTGTCCCAGCAGCAGTGATAGTGCTAAGCTGTATAGTGTCAACTACATTCCCTAATTCTTTTGTTACTTAAAACATTTTAAAGAAACACTGTTAAACTGGATAGTCACTGGTGTATAGTCTGATCAAATAGCGCCATGAGCAGAAGATAGAAAAGTGGGTGGTCTAAATCGAGAACTAGAGCGCTCCAGTTTCTACTGCATAATGCGCACTCTTGCCAATTTGAATCATTGATAACCAAAGGGTCTTCTGGCCACGTGCACATGAGTGGTTCGAGAGGTGGAAGAGCACTGCCAAGCAAAAAACATACACATTTTTTCCAAATGGTTTTGTGGAAGCCGTAGTGGTGACATGTCAGATAAACCTGAGGAAAGCTGGGAAAAAGAAAACATACTAAAGAACTGAGGATGTATTATTCGAAAAGGGCCTTTAAGCTGAGCTTCCTTAGAAAGAAGAAGAGTCCCTGATTCAGCAGGTAAAATCACTGGAAATCATGCAAAAAATAACGGGTCTTGACAAACTTTTGGCACAGTGTATAGTTACTAGAGGTGGGAATACTTAAAGGGAGGGAGTGACAGTGAGTCGGAGGGCTGTTGCCGAGGAAAAGTGACCTCCCCTCCTTCATATGTGGAAGCGCAAGACCTTTAGTGAAACTTGCTGGGATCAGAGGGCTCCATCAGAGGCCTAGTGCTAGAGAATCAACCAAGATTTTATAAAGGAGGTTCCTTCATTAAAAGAAACTCCATGAACCTGACTCAGTACTCTGAATTGAACTTGGACAGGTAGTGTGGTCGGACAGAATCATCATTGGGAGGATGGTGGAGTTGGTCTGCTGTGGAGCCGCTTCCTCAGAACGTCCACCAGTTTCCGTGTCTGGTTTTCTTTCTCAGTCACTTAGTGCTGGCAAGTGGCTGTGGCTCCTAGGTTCCTCGCACCTACAAACACTTGTGTACATGCACGTTATAAATTACCTATAACATCATATCATATAATTTGTCTGTGCCCAGGAGCTGAACTCTTCCGGTGGTTCATCCGGTGAGTCCTGCTGACATCTTGCAGCCCAGAAAGTGGTTTGAGACGCTGCCTCTGGCATTCTACTTCTTGGACTGGCCACACCTCCTCTGAGTCTTCAATCTCAATTAAACTCTTTGGGTTTTTTCAAGCCCCTCCTCTGTTTATTCTTGTTCTCATTGGGCATGCCTCCAGGTGGATGATACATTCTTTTCTTTTCTGCCAAAAGCAGAATAGGCCATTATAAAATGGGTTATACGGTTGTCATATTTATTTATTGTGGGGGTTAATCCAAGGAAAAAACTAACAGAACTGAAAGGCACACTGGAAAAATGACCGGGCAGCCTTTAAAAACCTTAAAACTGAAAATGGGTCTACTAAGGCAGACTATGTGGGTGTCTTTTTGCAGTTGAAAACCTAAGAAATCTGAAAAAATGCAATCAGAGTGTAGATTCGAAAGGCACACCACATTGCTGGCTGAGAGCTACATGCATCATTTTCACTTAAACTGCTACCCATCTGAAGGTGGTGCACTATGACAACGCAGACCCACTTTTCAACATTCTAATGGACAGCTGATAATGAAAATTATATTTTTCTTAAAGACTGAACTAAACAGCCCTGTACTAACAGCTGTCATATTTAAAAACCAGTGCTGTGTGAAAAAGAAAGAAGATATCCACTGATGCAAAAGCAAAGTGAATCATGATCATTAAAATACACAGTATTTCAAAGACTAAAGGCTGATGTTAGAAAGTGCAATATGTGAGTACATTTCAGCCAAGTACAATCGGTGGGTCTCTGGGCAGAATCTCCAAATGGCTTCCCCATTGCAAGCCAGTTGGCCTCTGGATCTGGAATGGGAATTCCTTTGAAGCTCTTGCATCCCAGCTATTTGCAATAAAGTGTGGCCAGCCCTTAATGGTGCTAAAAAAACTTCCTCCATTGCCAGACAAGTTGTCTCTGAAGCCTCATTGCCTAGCCAGTGTGTGAATGGAATGTGTGTGACTGGAATATAAACTGGGGCTGCAATCAAGGGAAGCTGAACTCTGAAAGAAAGACAAGAAAATAGGTTTTCAGATGACAGTGGTGGTCAACTTCAGATAACAGGACAGAATGCCAGATGTCAACATGGCCTCATGACATCACAGGGCCCACCTGGCTCATTATCTACAGTGTTAGATCTCTGTGTAGCAGATGCATCCCGACTATTTATGACCTACAGCCCACCAACTTTCAGCAACGAAAAGGCTTCTACCCGGCCTTTAAAAAAATACAGTCCAAGAGACTCTGGTAACATGCTGGCCAAGAATGGAAACTGGCCTGAAGAAAGGATAGCTGAAATTAGTTTTATTGTGTTATGGTTTTAACACAACACTTTTCAAAATTAAAATCCTGCTAGTTACACAATTTAAAATAGCATGTTTCTGTCCTAAAATCCATTTAAATGAGAATACGGCGAGCAAACAAAAACACATGATCAGATAAACACATATTCTAATAAAGCATTATGGTTGCTTAGGCCACCAGGTTTCAATTTAGAATTTCGAAAACACAGGTGATTTTTCTCCACAGGAGCGTAAAAGAACGATATACGCTTTGTTATTCCTCTGCATGAATTCATCCCATATCAAGTCAGGGGTAAGGTCCTGCTCACTCCCACTGAATGTAAGGAACCAGCCCTCAGAGCGGGACGAGGTGCACATGCACACAGCAGATTTCCACTTCATTCTCCCTGCATAGACGGCAATCCCTCCGCACTCCCATCGATTGGGCCCAGATCCCCTCTAATTTTACTGTTTTGACAGGATTACATTTCAATTTCAAATAGTCACACATCAAGCAATTGCCTGAAAATTGCTGCATATAGGATGGTGTAGGTTGCTGTTTCAACATGTAGGCCACAAAGTATTTTGCATGCCTTTTTGTGCTAAGGTTGACCAAGCATTGTTCAAACCCATATCCTGTTAAGATGCCTTTCTTAGTTTTTTTGAAGCGCTCCAACGGAAGAGCTAATGGAAACATGGGCATTAAGTTGAGCCATTTTTCTGCAATGCCACCTGCCTTTGCGATAGTACTCTGAGGCATGAGACCTGCTCTAGTAGTGTATGCTGCCAGAATTAGGCATAACTAAGAGCCCCCGGGGCATTGACTAATTTCCAGTATAATTTCATGCAGCTTGAGTATATTTTGCATTCAAAGGGCAGCATTTCATATTCCAGCATCACCATTTCTATCAATGAAAATTCTGGAAGGCGTAAAATACTTTTTTATTAAAGAGCCTTTGAGCTTGCTTAACTGGCTAAATTGAGTGAGTGTCACAATCTCAGCCCCATACCTTAAGATAGAGGCAACCTTAGCTGGATAAATCTGTAGCAGCGAACCCCTTGAGAATCCACCCCCATTTCATGCAAAGGTGCAAATCCCACTAAAATGGAGTGAGTTCTCAAGTGGACCTGGTCAAGGTGTAGGTTGCCTTGTGGTCTCTTATCTAGCTGTATCCCCAGATATTTATATGTGGTGACCACCTCCAGTTTCACCCCTCAATTCCCCAGTTCAACCCTTTTTTTCTTAGATCTCCCTTGATTGAATACCATTATTTTTGATTTGGCTGTGTTACTGATTAACGAGTTGATGTTGAGATACTCTATGAACTTGTTCAGGGAAGTCTGCAGTCCTCCCAATGTAAATTCCAATATGGCTAGGTCCTCTGCATAACCAAGCAATTGGATTGGGAAATCACCCATTTTTTGGGAGAATGGCAACCATGGTATGTATAGCCCCTCCCAGGTCTGCAGTCTAAAGATTGAACAAAATAGGAGCTAGGATACAGCCTTGTTTTAGGCCTTTATGCACTGGTATCAATGACGTTATTCCCCCGACTGATCTAATCTGATCTTGCCACTGGTGTTGGAGTACAATAACGTGGTCATCTTTAGTAGGCCTGGGGGAATCTTCAGATAAGACAACTTCACCCAAAGCCTTTTGCGGTACACCGGGTCGAATGTGGCTCTTAGGTCAATGAATGCCACATATTCTGGACACTTCCTAATCTGGCCTGCCTGTTGCATGATGGTAGGTGGGGCAGACATCTGATTAATGGGGATGATGTTCAGGGCTTCTGACCATTCATCCAGCTCTTTCAGTTGCATTAGGGCAAACATTTTTGCTGGCACATCCAGCATCGTTTTCTTGGGTCGCTGTGCTTGCCCTACTTTTCAATAGGTACAACTATGCTGTCCTGCCATGAGGATAGAATATTCTGTAGTACCTCAATACTACAGAAGACTCTATGCATGGCACCCACCTTCAGCATGGGGTCCACCTTCACCAAGGTACAGCAGATGCCATCAGGTCCCTGGGCATGCAAGGATTTACTGGCCTCGATAATACCCCAGATGTCATCTTGATTTAGGCAATAGGCCCACCTGCCTGGACGAATAGTTGCCCCCGGGCATCATTCTGTTGCACCCGCAAAACCTCCTTCAAATAGGCTACCCATGCAGACTCAGAAATCTCATTTATGTCCCTTGTCTTGGATTCTCTGCTGTTGACTATTCTCCACAATTGTCTGTTATTTTTCATCTGTGCTGTCACAACCGGCTCTCGCCAGCGACCGCTGCACCTCTCATGCCTGTAATTTTGTAACCATTTATTGTAACAGGATTTAATGGACATATCCCTGATGCTGTGTGCTCATGGTGGTAGTAGCAGGTTTGCAGAGCTAAGATTTGCATACATATGAAGATTTCCTATTAGTTTAAATGGACTATCATAGCTGATGCATTTTCTCAGCAACCACAAGTCGCACTGCATCCATTTATGAGTCCTTTTTAAGATAATTCCAAGGCAATTTTGTTGAAATAGAATGTATCCACAAGTTAAAATGTGTTTCTAACTGCTATGAAAATGTCCCAAATTTAAGAATTGGTGAGCTGGTGAAGGGTAAAATGAGGTATTTAGAGAGTAAATTGCATGTTCATAGCTATTATGCTGCTTGTATAAATGGCAATAAATTGTCACACGCCCGTACAACATGGTACAAATTAGGCATTTTTGGTGACTAACTGAATATATATATATATATATAGATATATATATATATATATATCTATATATATATATATATATATTACACAGCTAAATTACGGTTAAGTTGCTGTTTCCATAGGAAGAGTACTTTTTGGGCGGCCTATGACTCCGCTCTGCCTGGACAAATCCTTACTAAACTTTGCAGAAAAATGATATGGGCCACTCTGAATTCTTTCGCAAAGTTTGGGCTTGGTCCAGAAAGCGTGCTTTTGTAAAAAATGACCAAAAAGTAGATCTGAAAAAAAATAGTGATATCTATGTCCGCTTCGCGGTCACACTTCCCTGTTCGGTCCACGGACAAGATACCGATTGGCCAAGGGGCTGGCGTCATGACCGCGGACATGTGACATCTCTGCCAATTGGCTGCAGCGAGACGTGTTCTGCGTCAGATTGTTTGGATGCGCCTGACATCTTGTATCCGCTGATAGCGGAGCGACAACCAGGGCAAACATGCTATATTTATAAAAACTCTTTTGCTGTGTCATAGAGCGTTGGGAAAGGTTCAGACAGTAAGACATGGGTGATTAATGCATTTCTTCTGACGGTCGATCTTCATGATGTATTTTTTATGGCCACTTTGTACTCACAGAAAATGAGGGGTCCAAGAACGGTAGTATTTCAGTCCATGCAGTGCACAGGCAACTTGTAACTGTTGCAAGGACACACGTGGTGTTAGCGACCATCGAAATTGACAACATGCTGTAATTGCATTACTTTTCCTATGGGTATTGTATTCATTAGTACGCCGCCATGGGTGCGACATGCTATGGTGGTTGTGGCCAGGTGTGGCCAGCTCCCAGAGTTTTGGGTACAAATTCAGTACATGCTACATTTACATTGTTTCCTTCTATGGGTGTTTTACTGATTTTTACGCAACCATGGGTGTAATATGCTGTGGTGATTATGGCCAGGGCCTACAGTCTTGGGTGCATGGCCGTAGGCCGTAGGCCGGACTCCATACTTCCAAGACTGTAGGCCCCGGCCACAGCCACTGCAGCATGTCACAGCAATGGGTACACCTGTAGTATTCATTATTGATCAGATGGTTGTGGGGAGTGTGTACATTCTAGGCTGTATGGCCGAAGGCCATGCACCCAAGAAGAAACTTTTAAGCACTGGAGTTATAAGCCACTTCACATCCATATATTGAAATGTATGGACATACACCTAAGATTTAAGGCCCTGCCCATAACCACTGCAGCATTTCACAGCTACAGAGACACCCCTAGTATTGAACATCACTCAGGTGGCTGTGGGGAGGTTCTGTAGTCATGCGTGCATGGCCGCAGGCCATGCACCCAACAGCACAGTTATATGTAGTGTACTTACAAGGCACAATGGGTGTGATATGGTGTGGTAGTGCATCACTCAGGCGGCTGTGGGGCTACATTTGTACGTAGTGTTGTTATATGCCCCAATGGATGTCATATGGTGTGGTAGTAGTGGCCAGGATGTAGAGTATTTGAACAAAGTAATACGCACTGCAGTTGTAAGCACCTATGGATTTTATATACTGTATACCCATTCATTGATAAATGTATTGCCTCACACTCACGTCTGTAGCCTGTGGCTACAAACTACTGCAGCATATCACAGCTATAAGTACACTTGTACTATGCAACATCATTAAGATGGTTGTGGGGAGGGCGTAGCGTTTTGGGAGCATGGCCGAAGGCCATGCTCCGAAAACCAACTTTGTACGTAGTGAAATTACAAGGCACAATGGTTCTGATATGCTGTGGTGTTTCTGCCCCGGACCCAGAGTGTTGCCTGAATGCCCAACGGACATGCACCCAAGACTGAAGTCATAAGCAGTGGGGTTATAAGTGAATATGGGTGTGGTGTAATGCGGTAGTTGTGTACACGTCCTAGCGTCTTGGCTGCATGGCTGCAGACGATGGTCCGAAAAGTTTACTTAAAAGTAGTTAATTTACAAGGACCATGGTTTTGATATGCAGCGATGGTTGCGGATAGGAACTATATCCTTTGTACCTTGGTCGTAAGGCGTAGGTGCTAAGTTACACAACCAAGATGCAAGGGCCGGCCTACAGCCACAGCAGCATATTGCTACCATAGATTTGACATGTAGGTTTGCATGTGTACAAAATGACTGCTAATATACTTATGCCTTACTTTGTTCAGAATCCATATATGTTTAAAATGCCTTTAGTACTTGGCAGAAGTATCCTTTCTTAATTTCTGTGATAAAAGAAAAAGGTATGTTAGTCTTTGCATTTTATGAAAACGTACTACATTGCATAACAGACAGTTAACTTTTTGACCCTCATATTTACTTTATAAACCAGTGTACTGTGCATTCCGCTGAGTTTCTGTGTTTGCTTTTCTAATCCTTGGGTCTGGGGAAAAGAAATCGGGTCTGGGGAAAAGAAATCCTTGTCGGATTAAAAAAAAAAACTTTATTTGCTATGGTACTACTTCCTTGTTACCTTTCAGTGCTTCGTTCTTCTTTCTGATTATAATGTTATGTTTGTTGCCTTGCTGCCGATTTTTAACAACAGTTAGATACCCGTAGGCGTATTCTAACTGTGCATTTGATCTTACAGATCTGTGATATTCATTTATTTGTATTGTTCCTATATCCTCTCGGCCAGTTAGATACCTGTAGGCGTATTCTAACTGTTTGTAGTCTTTCACATAATTTTTTGGTAATCTTGAAGTACACATTATTTATTAAATTTTGGCTTTAAGAAGATTAAATATGCATTTGTAAGATTATCTGGCAATCTCTGCTTTAGAGTAATGGTGCTATCATTACATTTGAACCATTCACATTTCTTTTTAATGTATGCAGTGTAGTGACCTGCATTGGTTGTAGCTCCTACATGCTAGATAATACCTATTGTTGTAAAGGTTTTCTTAACAAGTGACACTTGACCGTGTGTGAATCCAGTCAGTTTGCAGTTGTTTTTAGTACCATCTGCATTGTAACGTAGAAGCATAAATATTATGTAGGCATATGTGATTGTATCAGTAAGGGGGAGCAATTGTCTGAATTGCATATAGTACATAATCTGCCATGGTTTGCATTCTGTACAAGTTGCTCAAATGGAATAGATTCACAATTAGGTATGTAAACATACACAAATCGTTCATTTGGGATTTGTTCCTTTATCACATTGCTACAGAGAGTGCATGTATGTTTCCACATGTACGAAATCTGGAAGATTTCATTTACAGGTATGCCTATGTTTTCCAATACTAGTAGTAAGTACATTAGACATTCTTGTGGATCTTCTTGTGAGTTTATAGTGAATCTCACCATTCTAGCACAGTGGTTCAATTCTTACCTTATTCCATGCACACTGTACGTGTTCTCAGGATTGTTTGTTGCATTTCTATGAAGCACTAACATTTGCAAACACAATTGGTCTGTACTGTGTAATTAAATATTATTAACAATTGGTGGTAATTGAAATAGAATATTCATTGCTACATTTGCATAGCAACTTACCCCAGTTTCATTTGGAAATTTGAATGGACCAGCTAGTTCTGAATCTGAGTGCATTTTTCAAGTTTCTGTTACTTCTTTGAAGACATACCTGGTACACATTCCCTAATAGGTTCTCTTTGTTTGTGGTAATTGATGAAGCTTTAGCTTCTTTTGTTTTCTTTGAGGGATTTGCGGTTGGATTCTGTTGCATTTCTGTTTGATTTAGTTTTCTTTTACCACATTTTACTTTATCTGAAATAGGATATTGTTTCAGATGGTGGGTGTACAGTGAACGCAGACTATTGTATTCTAGAATGCAAGGAATATCAGTTTTGACTTTACTTGCATCAAAGTTCATTAGCAATAGACCGTCAAGAGTATGCAAGCGTGATAATGCTACATAGCTCATGCCTTCTTTAAAGACTGTGTTTCCTATATCTATCAATGCTTTCTCTAGGGTAAGAACTTGGGATTTATGAATGGTAACTGCATATGCAAGAGTTAGAGAAAATTGTTCTCTACGTACATACATGTCTTTGAAGAGAAGGAATCGAGCAATTGAGCACCCTATCCTTTTCACTTCGGAAAGTTTATCAAACCGAATATTGACAAACTGAATATTGCTATCATGTGGGTATGATTGAAAGCCAACAACTGTACCCAGTGCTCCATTAACTAGCCCTTGCTTGACATCAAGGTTATGTTTAAGCATTACTCTACAATTTAAGGATAATTTTAATATTTTTTCCAACCCAGCTGTGTTGGAGATTGAATTTTCTAAACTATTTAGTCTGGTTGTGGCTTGCTCACACATGGTACTGTCATACCATGTACGTCTAGTTTGTCTGTAGCCCTAATTTCCATTATTGGTTGCATTTCTTTATTTAACATTGTTTCATTGAATTTGAAACAGCTTGCAAGAGTTGGCATTAAGGCCATACAAATGACATTTGTGTGCGCTAATTGTTCCATAACATCAGTTGCAAATGCATTATCGTAATAAAGTGCATGAATGTGCCGGTGTTTCAATACTACTTGTGCTTCTTGTGATAGTACACCAACTCTAATACTTTTTAAGATGTTGGCATAAGTGAGATCTGCAGATTGCTGCATGTTCTCTGTTAATTCTCTGCATTGGAAATGTTGCCAAAGGTTGACATTTCCTATGCTGCCAACAGTTTTACGTCAGAGTTTGTGGCCTAAGGTTTCCGAAATAGGTTCACCTTTCACTGGTGCCAATTGTAGAAGATCTCCTAAACCGATAATGTGTTTCCCTGCAAAGAGTTCTTTGTTGTTATTTTTAAGTACTTCCTGCAATCTGAGGTGAATCAAAGCCAACATTAGGTTGGAGACCATGCTCACTTCATCTATTAGTAGCATTTTCATTTGTTTCAATACTCTGCATACTTCCATTGCAGCTTCTGCAGAAATGTTGTAATAGTCTAATTTATTTTGATGCTCTACTTGAAACAGTAGTAATGGGAGTAAAGTGACACCGCCTATGTTGTAGGCAGCTAAATCTGTGGGGGCCATTACAACAGCTGACAGTTTGTTGTTTGTCAGTTTTTGAAGAAACTTGCTGATGATTTTGATCAAGAATGTGTCACGTACAGCAGTATAGGTTTGTAATTTTGGCAGTTACATTCTTTATTTTCGTGTTGTACACCATGTACAATTTGTTTTGTTACGTCTTCAAAAATGGTGCACTGATCTTTGTTAAGTTTTGCTTGTTGTACAGTTAGGTCTTCTGTATCTTCTTGATACTGATACATGGTGTTTTCTACTTCTGCCATAACTTCTTCTGCCTCATTTGCTATTAGTGGTTGTCCTAGTGGTTCTTCACTTCCTATTACAGAAGGCTGACTACTGTCAGAAGAGTCCTTATCTAGTTGGGTCTGAAGTTCTTCTTCCTGTTGTTCCTCACTGTGTAACATTGTTTAGTACTGCGTAAAGCTAACATCGGTGATATCGCTTTCATTTGCTTTGAAAGCATCTTCATAGCAGTTATAGTTATCTAGTATGTCTTCCTCTTTTCTCCATGGTTTAAAAAGTTGTAACAGAAACATGTAATATAGTTTTTTTCTGTTGAGTAGTTTTATTGACAATTTTACATGATTAATTAAGCTTCGTTTGGCAAGTTTCACTAAGCTCCCTTCACAATCGGTCACTCTATATCTATGTTTGCTTTCATCGGGTTTTATATTATTTTTGTATGCAAAGTTTTCAGCTATGTGGTATAGACAGACGCTTTCTAAAGTGCTACTCCTGTTCGGATAGTATGTCTCCAGTAAATTGTTTTTTAGAATGTCTTGGCTGTTGGGATCATTTCTGACAATTGTTTCTATGTCCTCATATGATTTCAGCACTCTTTTCCTAGATCCAGCAGGACCAAGATTTAGCCACACTATGTTGTCTGATGTTCCATACAAAGTAGTACCGGTTAAACGATCTGCTGCTTCATAACCGCCACATTCTCTATGAGGGAGCATGTTTATGCCTAGGCTGTACAATTTCTATGATAGTGTTTTGTCTGATGCTAGGTCATCCCAGAGGTCTTGAAGCTTTGTTTTTTCTGCTTTTGTTAAGTAGGCTGTAACATATCGTGCAACAGCAGTAGAATTGTCTGCAATGTACTGCACATCTATGTTGCATTCCATAAGAGGGCAATGATTGCATTGTAATCATTGATATATTTTGATTCTTTTGTTCTTTTTATGTAATACGTGTTCTTAGGTGATTTACCTTTAACACTATGTCGAACTGAAGACATGAAGTTGTTTACTTCACCTGTTTCTGTAGCTGGTCTAGGGAAACCGACATTTGGTGTAGTATTTACCTTTGTTTTTTGTATTTGCGGCAACAATATTTGCTACATTTGTGTCTTTGAAATTGTAAAATCTGCCCATGCGACTCTCTATGTGTCTATTGTGAAGGGATTTCACAAGTGACATACTTGTGGATAAACTGCAACTCAGTGCTAGCACTGTCATGACCAAATTTAGGTGCACCTTTGATCCATAACAGCATGTGAATATGTGGTGCTCCTCTCGCTTGATATTCTTTTCTCCAAAAGAAGTGTTGACACTTTAACTGGATCTTGAGAGCAAAGTTCTCCAGGTGTTAATATATCTATGTTGTTTTTGTTGCTGTTTGCTATCCCTGGGAACTCATGGTAATCTCCCCATGCATATTCTGCACAACTTAGTGTAACAAACCAAGTCGGTGATCCAAAGTTTCTGATCATACAACGCACATCTCCATGCCGTCTGAACCAGTATTCCTTTGGACCACGCATGTTTGCAAACAAATTTGTTCTACTTGGTTGTAAAACCTCATCTTTTTCCTGTACTTTTTTGTATTAACTGCGTAGCTGACATATTTTGAAAGTGGGTTCCAGATTTCAAAATGTGTGCAACTCCGTAACATAGCGTTGCTAATTCACTTTCAGAGAGTAGGTGGAATATGTATTCCACATTTTGTCTAAATCTGGGATCTTGCGAATACATTCGTAATGAGCGATATTCTGATGCCCCAATCTGAGTGGGTCTATCATCATATCTTCCACCTTTGCCAGTAGGAAATAGCAGTGGAAAAGCATGTGCTTCTATACTTTTTTCCCATATACTCATTGGTGAACCTTTGGTTTGTCGCATTTGTTAAGTTTCTAGTGCATCATCTATGCTTTCATTGGAATGCAATGGATGAATTCTGTACTGGTCCAAAAGAGTGGATAATGTAGCAGGATCCAGAAGTTTGAATTGTCCATTTTCTGATGGATCTTGAATTATTTCAGTTGTTTCCCTTAAGCTTTCTTCAATATTTATTTCCTTGTAGTACTCGTTATTGTCTTTTAGATATTGCAATGCTTGTCTAACTTTATGTAAATCCACCAGTTGTTGCCAAATTGTGTTGTCTTTTGTTGGTACACCATTTACCAAGACTATTAAAGAATGTTCTATTGAACGTTGCACTCCTAGAGTGTGTACATTTTCAGTTAGATCTAATGGCAAATACACTACTTTGCCACAAATGCCTTTCACCAATTCAGAGGGAGGTAATTTTGCTGTTTTTTGATGAAGGCGTATAATTGCTTGAAATGGCTGAACTCTTTGAATTATGATGCTCTCATACAAATTGAGTTGTTGCAGGATATTTGGTTGTGGGAACAAATCCCAAATTACTTGTAATAGCACGTGGGGTGTGGTTGTTGTCTAATTTTGTAGTGCCGTAACTGCAACATATTAGGTGTTGAGTTAGTTCATATTTGTTTTCTGCTAAAAGGTAGACAGCTAATTCAAACCATTTAGAATCTTCATTGTTTTCTATTTTGTATGCTATGTCTATATTGTTTGTGTTCCTTTTGTAAAACGTTCTGCGGCAACATACACACATTGGTTGGTACTTCAGCCGATGTCCTTTTAAATTTTAGTATTTTTTTTCTCTACGTGTGCAAAAGAAAGTTACTATGTGCAGAATTGTTGCTACTATGTTCTAAAACTTTTTCATTTTGTAAGTGGCTTTCACTTCCAAAATATTTTCTCTGAATACGGTGAATTTCTTCTTGTAAGTATTTGGGTGTACCATGCAGAAGAGTATTATTTAAATTGAGTAATTCTGAAGCTGGAATTTTTGCATAGTATATTTTATATACAAGATTTCTTACATTTGAATGATGTACTGATATCCTTTTGATATTGTTGGGTGTCCTGACCCACGTTTGAGCTATCATGCTGCAACATTTGGTGCTGTGGGCTTAGAAAATCCAAGATGGCCAAAAAGCCCACAAGTGCGCCAGAATCCAGGAGAACCACGCAGTTTGTGCGCACACCAAAATGGTTACCTAACTTGCCACCCACCAGTGTAAAGAAAGATCTTTGTTAACAAAATCCACTGTTACTGATGTCAAAAAGTTGCTGAAACCGTGGCTCACCGGACCACTTTAAAGATTCAACCCTTTTGTGGGGTTCCACATAACCATTTTACTGTAGGAGCCCCATCAAAACAATGTTAAGCAAGGATTTACTACCATGTAAGAACCATTCCTGTTTGGAATGCATTAATCCAAGAAAAATCCCCAAAATGGGTGCATTACCAGTACTCACCACTATCAGAAAGCCGGCGTTTTAAAACAACACCAGACATTTGTGTAAAACTGAATAAATGAACCCAAAGCATGCCAAAGAAAGACTTACTGAGGGGTGGATACAATCTAAAGTTATATTCTGAAGTGACTTGAAGGTTTATAACAAGACTGGCTGAGCTGTGGATTTCAGCAGTTTAAGTAAATTTGGACTGAAAGACACTAAAAATCTAAATGTTTAAAAGAAATGAGTGACCTACTTTTGAGTGTCACATAGGTTGCAATTGTTTAAATGTCATAGTTTTAAACTTAGAATCAGCATTCTAGCTGCATATGTAAAAATGGTTAATTTTATTTGAATGCAGAAAACTGGGTAACTAAAAGTGACATTAGCTGGGGCCTGGCTTAAGGAACTGAATTCTGCCCACCAGCTACCCCCGACAGGAGTTGAGACTTGCACAACAGCTGTGTTCCCAGGCCTGGCTGCCTTTTGCTGTTCCCACCAAAAGGGATATGACACTTCTCTGATTGAATTACCTGGGCTCTGCAGGAAATTGAACAAAGCCCTGTCCTGACTCAGGCAAATGTTTTATTATGGGGGCCGTAAAAGTGGCTTCCTCCTGGAAGGAAAGGGGAGGAGCACTGCCTGTGAGAGCAAGCTGGCTTGGCAGAACTGGAAAAACCAGAAATTCAACCTTGTGCTGGAGGGAAACCACACCCCTTTGGGGCCAGAACATAACTCTAAAAAGATGGATCATTCATAGAGCGGACTTGTGAAAATTATTTAAATGATACCATAATTCATGTGATTTTTCTGCCCACATTTTAAGAGGTTTTTAGAACCAGTGGTATGATCTGGGGGCAAGCTAGCAGTTAAGAGGGTATTACTTAAAATGTATGCATGTTAAAAATCTGACACTTCATCAATTAATGTCCATACTCCTTGCACACATTTGGGTAAATTTGAGTAAGAATCTGATATTGGTAACCTGACCAAAAAGTGAAATATGTTGCCATTTCTCAATGCAAGCTCCCAGGAAGAGCAGATTTGGACAGGGTATACTTCCTGTGATATGTGATGGGTGCATGTAATTTTAAACAAATGTGTACCTGTGCAAATATGTCTTTTGGGTCAAAATATAGATTGTGTGTAATTTGACTGGGGTGGGTTCTCTCTACCATAAACAGACCTCATCATGATGACACTTCATTTCATTCCCCCAATCAAGGGGAAGAGGATGAAGTGGCCAATGCCAAGTGGAGAGGGGTAGGGCCTAGAAAGCTGGCCTCTCCACCCATTTTCAAAACACATAAAAGCAGACAGTCAGGACAGATAGAGACATTCAATTCCATCTGCTGCGGGATGCTCTGCCAGGAAAATCCATACTTTACCTCCATCAACCTCCAGAGAGCCAACATAGAGACTTCAATCTATCCACCTTCAGAGACCAAGACTTTACTTCAGAATTTGTAGCAGAGAGGTCAACTACAAGCTAAATCCCTCTTTAGCAGGCCTCAAATCATTGCCACTATTCACAGCCAGGCGAGTTGTTTGAATTCTTTGCAAGAACCCTTGCCATTTGCCAGAGAGCAGTGTTGTATCCAGAGAGAGACCAGCTGAACCAAAGACCGCTGTATCCGGACCCACAGACCTGATCAGAACCAGAGACCCAGAACAGACCAGCAGAGTAGAGCTGACCCAGACGCTGTGCGCAGAGACCGTCCGTGGTGAGTGAAGAAAACCTGTTGACCAGATCCATGGCGAGGCCCATTTATTTCAAAAATATATTGTGAGTACCTAGCAGAACTGTGCAGAACCAATCTCTTAGTTAAAATAATATAATTCAATCTATTTTAATCTAAGTAGAACTTCCTCCTAACTGTCACCTGTCATTTGCAAAGCTGTCACCTGTCATTTTCTAGTTGCAAGCTGTACTTGTCACTTTGAACTTTTAAAATTTCAAATCTGAAAAACGACCTTCACCATATCGCTCATATCTCCGTGACCGTTTGTCTTAGAGACTTGCAGTAACTTTCCTCTGGAAGCTGGGTATCTTGGCTTCTCAACGAACCTAGAACCGCATTCCTATTCTCTATACTCTTGCCGCAATCGCGAAAAACGCACTCGCGAATTTTACCGCGATTTGCAAATTTCTCCACGTGTGAAAACAGCAGCTTCCTTGCTTTCCTTGCTAAAAATTCGTTTGCCTCTTAAGAGCCATCCCTGAATCATTGCTAGAGTGAGCCTGGACTAATATTAACTTGACACCACTCACCCTGAACCTCTAGAGGGAATTAAAAGTATTTTAGCATATTTTTCACTTCATTGCCAGCACATATAAAAGCATTTTGGGCCTGTGTTTCAAACCTCTGTAGTCTAAGCTTGCTGGGGTGAACTGAATTACATTTGATTGCATTTCTGAGAACTGTGTGCTTTCCTTCCATTTCCTTGCATTGCATAAAAGGGGGGGTGAATTGCCAGAGAAAAGTGATTACATTGTTTTGTTGAAATCATATTGAGTATTTTCTGTATTGCATTTTTCATTCAACATTACATCCATCTGAACTTATATAAAGTATTCTCTACCACCTTATTCTTCTGTTCCTATTCACAAGTGTGCTAGTGCCAGACTATCCATTATTGATTACTGCTCAGATTAAGTGTGATATTCAATTATTAATTATTATAAAGTGTGATAAAGTGTGATATATATATTGATTGTTTAAATTATCAAATAAACCTTTTAACTTGCAAAACAGAACTACTTCTGGGCTCAGTGGGGTCAGGGGGATTCCAAGAGAGGGGTGTTATATAGGGGTAGTCATCCAGAACGCATGAACTGGACATAAAGATATATCAATAAGGGTTTTCATTCAGTATTCTAGACTAGGCGTTGACTTAGCTGTAGTGTTTAATTGAATCCTCTTACAAATTGGGGGCTCGTCCGGGACGTTTGGGTTAGATCTACCATTTGTGCAGATTAATACAGCGTGCCATCTGACCAGATACACATATCCGGTCAGATCACCAAGCTGTGTTACGCTGTAAAGCACTCCTCAAAGGAACGCTCTAAGGAAAAGGTCTGTTTTGCAAAAATAAAATACAAACTTCTGTAAGTCAGGAAGGAACTCAAATCTCTAGAATGACGACCTTAGTAGACATGAAAATAGCCAGAGAGCACTTCTTACATAAGTTATTTGTGAGAGGTGAGTGGACTCATCAGGACCAGACGGTCTGGTTGCAAGCAATCGCACCCCAGATCACGGAAACAGGGTCAGATAAATGGAGAGACCAGGGTCCCTTACATGTGGCCCTGAGTGAACTATATATGTCCTCTAAGGCCAAGGATGAGCACAACAAGATTGCCAGGGTAGCGGCATATTTATATTTACATATGGGAGCCATGCAGGACAAATGTGCTGAAGGCCAAGATCTGGCGAGTAGGCAACTGCTGGCATTACAGAAGGCCCAATCTGATCTGGACTCTTCTGAGCAGAGGCTGCAGAGGAGCCAGGAGTCAGAAAATGATAGTAGGCAGTATATCATTAAAATAAAAGAGGACATGGATATACTGCAACAGGAAAAGGCTGACCAGGATACTAAATTTATGGCCCTGCAGAAGGAGCACCAAGACAGTTTGGACTCCTTACTGCAGAGCCAGAAAAAGCTGGAGCAACAATTAGACTTTAACAGGGCATGCAGGGAGCAGGTAGCCACCATGCAAAGTCATCTAGATAGAGTGAAGGCAGAGAGCAACAAGCTACCCAGGCAGAGTTTGATGAAGATCGCCAGAAAGCTGGTGCTTTTCAAAGGCAGAGGGACGACCTGGCGGCACAAATGCAGGCTCTTAGCCAGGAAAGAGACGCCTTAGGCCAGGAAGTCTGCCATTTAAAAAGAAAAACAGAAGAAAATCACTTGGCCCTCCAGGGGCTGGGTGACCTCCAAAAAGAACGCCAGAACTTGTTAGAACACACCAGGAGGGTGGAGGATGCTCTGGCAAGAAAGGAGCAGGCCAATAGGGACACAGCTCAGGAGGTAACCCTCCTGCAGCAAAGACTGGCCCAGTGCTCCAGGACCAATCAGGAGGCACAGAGAGAGAATGAGGCTCTGCCAGCACAATGATAGACTCCAACAACAGGTAGCGATGCAGGAGAGACTGATAGAGTCTAGTAAGGCCTTAACTGAGGAACTGAAGGCGCAGGTTCTTGCATTGCAACAGGGAGCAGGGGCGGATAGAGATGAGGTTCGCTGGGAGAGGGAGAATCATGAGCATAACCTCTGGAGCCCTAGTACCAGAGGCCTTTATCTCTCTCAGTCCCTGGACTCCCTGGACTCCCTGGACTCTGCCACCCACATGTCCCCGCACATGAGTATCGGGCCACAGGGATGGCAGATTACTATCCAGCCAGAAGCATGGGGCTCATAGGCCAGTACCTCCCAGGAATGGATGGGCGGGCATCCGGGTATGGGCACCCAAGCACAGTGCAATTTGATGGGGAACCCCAGGAGAGTAGGCCCATTAAGGGCATCCTGAAAACCTCTGCCCAGTTAGGTCAGTGGGGGGGTACCCACCAAATCCTGGCAGCAAGGGGGGATCTGAAGACTCCTCTGAGCGGTACAAGACACAGGAGACCAGGTCCCCACATTCTGCCAGCCATTCCCAGGCTCGCAGAATCCGGGAAAACCTGGAAGAACAGACGGGAATCTCTGGGAGCAGTGCCTCTGAGTCAGAAGATGAATGGACCAGGGTTACCCGGACCAAAAGGGCCAGTAAGACAAAAAGGGCCTTGCTTAAGGACCCCTTAAAGCAGATTAAGGCAATCAGGAGCGTCATCACGCCTTATCATAAGAACGCCAAGTATTCTGTTTGGGAGCACTTAGAGTTGTTTGAGCAAATGATGGAGACTTTCCATTTGAAGGACAGCCAAAGCTGTATTCAATATGTAAAGTGGACCTTCTCCCCAGAATACTCCAGTTTCTTTGCGGGGCTGGAGGACCAAAATCATTTAAGATGGTCCACCTATAAGGCAGCCATCTTGAAACATTTTTCTACTCATAGAAATCCTCAAGAGGCTCGCAAGGCAGCCTACAATTTACAATGTGGGGAGGATCAGGCCCCACAAGAATTTGTGCAGGAGTTAAAGTGTGCTTTTGCACAGACCACAAGAAGGGTGCGCACGGATAGCAGAGAATTTATTAATACGTTTTTCCATGCCTTGCCCAAATACATAATGACCCAGCTCGTGAGGGATTTTCACGAGAAAAGATCTTTAGACTGGGTCATTGAACAGGCGACGCCAAAAAACCCCAAAGCCAACAACACCCCTGCTGCTGCCAAGGTGGCAGAGGTAAAGGTCACCCCCGTTTTAGATTTGGAGATGGGGTGGCCTAAAAACCTACCTGCACCTAATAATGCTAGGCCCAGAAGGTCCTCGGGCCAGTCACAGACAGGGAGCCAGGGAGGCAGCCCCACAAATGGGGTCCCTCGCTCTCCTGATTATGTAAGCCCCCGGTACAAGGGAAACAGACCCATCCTGGGTTATGTGTGGACTCCTCCAGCCCAAGGGGGGGGATCCAGCCAAGCACCTAACCCAGAGAACTTCCCTCCCACTTCTCACAGGAGGGCAGAAACTCACCAAACCCTGGGCAGAACTTCTTCCCCAGGTATCCACCCAACTTCCAGCCCCAAAATCCTCCACCCTTCCTTCCCTAATTCCCTGAGGCCAGACAACCGAATCCGGGAGAGGGGAGGCCAAGGGTGGAGGGGTATCCAAATCTTCCCAACCAGGGGTACTACCAAAGAAGGGATAGCTACCCTTCCCGGGATCAGCCCAGGGGAGAAAACAGGGCCCCGTATCAGCCTGAGCGGGTTTCCCAGTTAGAGCGCCAGGTTCAAAACATGGCGCGGGATCTGGGTCACATACTGAGGGCTCAGCAGAACCCTCAGATCGGCATGCCGGCGCAGAACGCACCCAACTCTGGACCTGGTGCTCCAGAACAATGACGGGGGCAGCACCCCGATAACTCACCGGTTCCCAGGGAGGAGGCACAAGGGGAAGGGGGGTGTAAAGCCTTGGAGGAAGCTTCCTTCCTCACTTGTAAACAGCCCCTGGAAACCCAGGAACCGGAAACAAAATCAAATCTCTTGCCCCTGAAAGTCTGCCTCCTAAGGAGCAGAGGTGGGGTAGGAGAAACAAAAGACCCAAACAGACTCAGTTTGAGGAGGAGGTACAGATCTTCCAATTTGAGGGAGAGGGATCCTCAGAGGATCCTGGGAAAAGGATCTTCTCCTTCAGAGAGTGGGGAACTCCTCCCAAAGAAAAATGGGTCCCTAGGGATGCAAATCCAGACTGGGGAGATATGGAGACTGAGCTACCTCCGCCCATCATCTCATCCCAGAACCCACAATACCAAAATCCCCTGGTTCAAACCCATCCTGATGACTGCCTCCAAAAAGGGGGGGGCGGCCCAGAACCGGAGCCAGGGGAACCCACAATGGCTCTGATCTCCAGTTGCCAACTTTTTCTTTCAGATTCCCAAGGCTCTCCACAGAATTCTGCCCAAATCTCTTCGCTAGCGATGTCCAAAACCAGAAAGTTAGCCCACCAGTTGTCCAAAAATGTGCATTATCTGTCCCCCCTTGAGGAGAAGGAGGGAAGATACTATGCCCCGGTACAAGTACAGGGGCAGGGTACAATTTTGGCACTGGTGGACACTGGATCTCAAGCTACCCTTCTGTCCAGAAGGGCCTTTGACGAACTGAATGCAGGAAGGGGAGAGTATTACCAAATTCCTCTCACCTCTCTTCCTGGACAACTTCAGAACTTTGACGGGAAGGAAATTCCCGTTGAGGGGACTGCAGACTTGGACATTAAGATCGGGCGACACAAGGTGAAACACCCGGTCATAGTAGTGACTCCAGAGGGCACCCCTTGTTTACTGGGGAATGACCTCCTGAGGAGGTTGTCACCCTTAATAGATTGCGTAAACAAGGTCCTCTGGACCCAGACTAGCCGACCAATACAATTAAAACAGAGTGTCAACCATGTTAGTTTAAACGGCACCTGCCACATGGTTGAACAAAAATCTGACCAAGTAGAATTTCACTTCCAGAACAACCAAATTCCAGACGTGACAGTAATAGCAGTAGGACAACAGACTGGTGGTGGGGGGTCCTCTCTATTTCTGAAAATCAACCTTCCTTCCAGTTTAAGGTGGTATTCCACACTGGAAGAAAACACCCTGAAATTCTTTACTAATCCACAATCAGAAACTCCCACTCCTATAGTCCAGAAAGATGGGAAATCAGCTCAGAGCCTGGCTGATATTCAGCAAATTGGAGAGCAGTTGTTCATCCCTGTTCAGTTAAATGATGGGAAGGACTCTGTTCTCGCTCGAGTGTGTGTGAACAACGGTAAGAGCTTCATCAGCGAAGCCATGTTCCGCCAACTCCCAAAAGATCCAGCCATTCCCACATTCAAACTGATAGACAAATGGGAAATGGACCTGGAAGGGCCTAATTCCAAACATCTCCTGCCAAGCAGGTGTATGCTCAAAATCTCCATTGGCAACAAGAGCATAGTCCATAATTTTTGGGTCGGGCGAGACGTCACCGCCGCCTTTTACTTAGGCAGTGACATTCTCAATCGCTTTGCCATTAGTTTGGACCTAATAAACTTCAAAGCTTGGTCCCGATTAGCGGATAATCCCATGGGCTTTGATGATCCAGAAAAAGCATTTAGGTCAGCTCAATTGCTACCTTATGCAGTTGAAATTCAGATCAAAGAGGAAGTCACCATCCCAGAAAGGACCCGACAATTCTCCCTGGAAGTGAAAGTTAAAAGAGGACAATATTTGCAAAACCCTGATGCTTATATACATCTAAATGCTTCTCTCCAACAGCAAGGGTTGGGGGTAAACCCAACTCCATTAGTCAACATAGAACATGACACCATTCTAATAGAGGTGGATAACAGCGACTTAAAGAGTATTACTCTAGCCGCAGGCACCATTATTGGAATGGCGGTTGATGACCGACATTTTTCCATAGATTTAGGTAATGAACTGTTAGGGCCAATCCCCAAGGACTGCTTTGACAGTGACAGTGATGACAATACAACACCAGACAGGATTTTTACCCGGCATGGGGGGAACTTCCTGGTGTACACTTCTTGCCCTTATGGTAAGGAAGATGTGACTTGTGACTTCAGGAGGGATGAGGTGATTTTCCAGGTCCATGAGGGCTGCCTTTCCCACCTGAAGCCTCCAGTCCAAATCAGCACTCTGACCAGGGACTTCTCCACCCAGCTGGAGGAGGCCGCTGAAATAGCCAAACCAGAAGTCTTTCCAGGCTTCAGGCAGATGGTGGAAGAGAGAGTCAACCTAGCTGATGCCTGTGTGACTCTGGAACAAAAGCAAAAGTTGAAACAAGTTTTCTTGGATTTCCAAGATCTCTTTGCGGTAGACTCATATGACTGTGGTCGCACCGACATCCACACAACAACAATCCCCACGGACCCTGGCATGACTCCTGTGTTTGTGAAGCAATATCGCTTGCCTCTCGCATCAATGGCGTCCCTTACTGAAATAATTAAGAACCTTGAGTCCCGGGGAATAATCCGTCCAGTCCACAGCACCTTCAATAATCCGTTGCTGGGAATATTGAAGCCAAACGGCCAGTGGAGACTCTGCGCCGACCTCAGGGAGCTAAACAAACGGTCCATACTTCCCGATGGCCTCTGCCCTACATTGACCAAGGGCTGGCCCAGATCCAGGGGTCACAGGTATTCACTGCAATAGACCTGACCAATGGATACTGGACTGTGCCTGTCAGTAGGGAGGACCAATACAAGCTGGCTTTTACCTTTGGGGGCCAGCAATACACATGGACCCGGACTCCCTTCGGATACCTCAACTCCGGCAATGAATTCAACATTTTCCTACATAAGGCCATGCCCGACCTGGGTGCGAGGGGTAACCTGGCTTATGTAGATGATGTCCTCATCAAAAGTTCATCTGGGGAGGAACACATAGCGGAGATCCGTTATGTTCTGACACAGTTGAGGGCCGCCGGAGCAAAACTTTCCTTTCAGAAAGCACAGTGGTGTAGAACCCGTGTTAATTTCTTGGGGCATGAGATTACTCCTCAGGGTCTCTGTCCCCAGGAAAAGAAAGTGGAAGCACTTCAGAAACTGAAAGACCCCTCAACTCTGCGGGAACTAAGGAGCCTCCTCGGACTGACTAATTACAGCAGAAAGTTCATTGAGGGCTACGCAGAGATCACCAGACCCCTGATTCATCTCCTGAAGGGGGGGGTCAAGTGGGAATGGGGTCCAGAACAAGCCGAGGCAGTAAGACAACTCAAAAGAAGCCTCTCACAAGCGCCCTGCCTAGCTTACCCTGTCAGAAACAAGGAGTTCTTCCTGGAGACGGGGTTCTCTAATACGTGCTTGACGGCAGTATTATACCAAAAGCATGACAAGGTCAATAAAGTAATCTCCTATGTGAGCAAAACTTTATCCTCTGTGGAGGAAAAATTCAACGATTGTGAGAAGGCACTCCTGGCAACGGTGTGGGCATTGAAGAATTACCGCCCGTTTATCCAGGGGGAACACATCATAGTGGAGACTCCATACCAGCCTCTGCAATATCTCCAAAGTGACAGAATCCGGGCCGGAAATGTGAGTAATTCCCGAATTACTTCCTGGATTCTGTCAATGCAAGGCTTTCCTGTCGAGGTCAGATATGGCCAAAACAATAAGAGTCCCCTCGCGCAAGGTCTGGCTGACTTGCATGATTGTGCCAGAGAAAACTGTCTCGAGGACGAAAGTCTAAAAATCAAGGACAACATGGAGGCATACCTTAATTCCCCACACAAAGTCTTTGAAGAGGACAAGTGTGAGGGAATGCCCACTGTCTATGTGGATGGATGCTCTTACCATGTTGACAACAACGCGGAAAAAGAACTGGTGGCCGGCGTAGGGAATGCATGGGTGAAGGAGTTCCCAGAACCAACCGCTGGGTACAAAATTGGTCCCCGAAGTAGTCAGGTGGCAGAATTGATGGCTGTGCATCAGGCCATCCTCACTGCTGTCCAGCATCAACTCCACGAACTGGTCATAATCACAGATTCGGATTATGTACGGAACGGGTTCGTGGAGCACCTGGTCAATTGGAAAACCACAGGCATGTTATGTGCTAACAACAAACCCTTGAAACATGGGAAGTTGATCCAAAACATTGATGATCTGGTCACATCGAATGGGATGACCATCTACTGGAAAAAGATCAAGGGTCATTCCAAAGTAGAGGGACCAGACAAAACTGGAAATGACTTAGCTGATCAGCTGGCCAAAACCGGGGCTATCCAAGGGGATCTAATTGAGATTGAGTCCCTGTTGGGGGAAATCCAGGTCACTGCTATCACTAGGTCCCAGACAAATGCTCACAACAACCTTTCAATTGCACAATGGAGTAAGGAGACCCCTGATGCTGATTTGATTACCGCTCAGAAGGGGGATCCAATAATTGGTAAATTTTACCAGCACCTTGAGGACCCTGAGAACTTTTCCCTGACGGATACCGATTACATTGGGAAAGAGGACCTAAGAGTGTTGATGAAATGTCCAAAAATGTTCCGAATCCAAGACGGTTTGCTGGTAAGGAAATCCAAAGCTTGCCACGATCAGTGAGTGGTTCCTACCTCATTCCGAAGCCTGATGTTAAGTCACGCCCATGATGCGGCCACCGGCGGTCATAGGGGCTTTCACACAACGCTGGAAATCTTAAGAGAGGTTGCATACTGGCCACACATGGGCCAGGACCTCAACCAATATTTGAAGGGTTGTCTTGTGTGTGCACAATTTCAGCCAACATCCCTCACACACCGTGCGCCTCTCCAAAAGAGGGGGATGACCCTGCCATGGTCAGATTTACAAATCGACTTTGTAGGCCCTGTGATTCGCTCTGCTAGGGGGAATAAGTACATGTTGACTGTGACATGCTTGTTTACCAAGTGGGTGGAATGTCTCCCAGCCCCAAATTGCAAGGCAGAAACGGCAGTTGCCCTGATGATTAACCACATCTTTTCCCGTTTCGGTCTACCTCAAAGGATTGAGTCAGACAGGGGTAGCCACTTCACCAGTGAAGTAATGACAAAGATGTGGGAGATACTGGGGGTCAAAAGGAAGTTGCATATTGCTTACCGGCCAGCTTCTTCTGGGGCAGTAGAGAGATATAACCGAACCATTGTGAGCATATTAAAAAAGTTTGTGGTGGATTCTGGGCCAAGTTGGGATATCCAATTACCTCTGGTCCTAATGGCCATCAGATCTACCCCTTCATCTGCAACCAAAATGTCACCATTTGAGTTGATGACTGGGCGCAAGATGGTGCTTCCTCAGCATTTGCTCTACAGGACCCAAGAGCAGACCCTAATAAATGCCTCCACAACTCACGAGTATGTGGAGAATTTAAGGAAACACCTTCAACATGCTTTTGCTTATGCTCAGCGGAATCTAGAAAGATCAGCTGATAGCATGAAGACCCACTATGACCTGAAAACTTCCAGGAAGGAATATCAGGTGGGGGACCGGGTCTATCTATACAACTTCCAAAGAAACCAGGCAAAATAGCGGAAATTTTTGCCTACATGGAAGGGACCCTTTGAGATTATAGACAAGATCTCCCCCATGGCCTACAAGATCTGCATCCCCAAAGGCGGTTTGGCAGAGGGGGAAGACAAGTGGGTCCACATTAACCAGTTGAAGTGTTGCCATCCCAGGCACACTCTGCAACAACTGGAGGAATCCTCTGGAATCCTAGAGGGTACTGTCTCAGATTAATTTAGTTCTAACTTAAAATATCCTACATATCGCCTATCAAATTCTGAGTTTCTCAATGTGGGTGTTTTCGTTTTTGAATGCAAAAAGAAATGTGCATGTTCATATGTTTTGACTAAAATATATATGCCACCCCACTATATCAACGGTGGGGGAAAAATGTCTATGAGTAGGTATTGCCGCTCTTCCTTTGTCGTCCTAGGAAAAAGAAAACCTGGAGACTGGCCAAGGAGGACGATCCGGAGACCGGGAGCAGAGACGCGAGGAGCCCGGGGTACCGCCCAATATTCCCATCAGGACCGGCGAGGAGAACCGATCGATCAGTACCGGATGGAGGAAAAGATGCTGAACTGTGCCATTTGCAGAATTGGAAGAAGATTATGCGGACAGACCAGTGCGTGGGTCAAAACCCTTGTGCACACGAATCCCCATCGACTCAAATTCAAAGGGCAGTCACGTGGGGGGATCTGTTGGGTGTCCTGACCCACGTTTGAGCTATCATGCTGCAACATTTGGTGCTGTGGGCTTAGAAAATCCAAGATGGCCAAAAAGCCCACAAGTGCGCCAGAATCCAGGAGAACCACGCAGTTTGTGCGCACACCAAAATGGTTACCTAACTTGCCACCCACCAGTGTAAAGAAAGATCTTTGTTAACAAAATCCACTGTTACTGATGTCAAAAAGTTGCTGAAATCGTGGCTCACCGGACCACTTTAAAGATTCAACCCTTTTGTGGGGTTCCACATAACCATTTTACTGTAAGGAGCCCCATCAAAACAATGTTAAGCAATGATTTACTACCATGTAAGAACCATTCCTGTTTGGAATGCATTAATCCAAGAAAAATCCCCAAAATGGGTGCATTACCAGTACTCACCACTATCAGAAAGCCGGCGTTTTAAAACAACACCAGACATTTGTGTAAAACTGAATAAATGAACCCAAAGCTTGCCAAAGAAAGACTTACTGAGGGGTGGATACAATCTAAAGTTATATTCTGAAGTGACTTGAAGGTTTATAACAAGACTGGCTGAGCTGTGGATTTCAGCAGTTTAAGTAAATTTGGACTGAAAGACACTAAAAATCTAAATGTTTAAAAGAAATGAGTGACCTACTTTTGAGTGTCACATAGGTTGCAATTGTTTAAATGTCATAGTTTTAAACTTAGAATCAGCATTCTAGCTGCATATGTAAAAATGGTTAATTTTATTTGAATGCAGAAAACTGGGTAACTAAGTGACATTAGCTGGGGCCTGGCTTAAGGAACTGAATTCTGCCCACCAGCTACCCCCGACAGGAGTTGAGACTTGCACAACAGCTTTGTTCCCAGGCCTAGCTGCCTTTTGCTGTTCCCACCAAAAGGGATATGACACTTCTCTGATTGAATTACCTGGGCTCTGCAGGAAATTGAACAAAGCCCTGTCCTGACTCAGGCAAATGTTTTATTATGGGGGCCGTAAAAGTGGCTTCCTCCTGGAAGGAAAGGGGAGGAGCACTGCCCGTGAGAGCAAGCTGGCTTGGCAGAACTGGAAAAACCAGAAATTCAACCTTGTGCTGGGGGGAAACCACACCCCTTTGGGGCCAGAACATAACTCTAAAAAGATGGATTATTCATAGAGCGGACTTGTGAAAATTATTTAATTCTTGTGATTTTTCTGCCCACATTTTAAGAGGTTTTTAGAACCGGTGGTATGATCTGGGGGCAAGCTAGCAGTTAAGATGTATGCATGTTAAAAATCTGACACTTCATCAATTAATGTCCATACTCCTTGCACACATTTGGGTAAATTTGAGAAAGAATCTGATATTGGTAACCTGACCAAAAAGTGAAATATGTTGCCATTTCTCAATGCAAGCTCCCAGGAAGAGCAGATTTGGACAGGGTATACCTCCTGTGATATGTGATGGGTGCATGTAATTTTAAACAAATGTGTACCTGTGCAAATATGTCTTTTGGGTCAAAATATAGATTGTGTGTAATTTGACAGGGGTGGGTTCTCTGTACCATAAACAGACCTCATCGTGATGACACTTCATTTCATTCCCCCAATCAAGGGCAAGAGGATGAAGTGGCCAATGACAAGTGGAGAGGGGTAGGGCCTAGAAAGCTGGCCTCTCCACCCATTTTCAAAACACATAAAAGCAGACAGTCAGGACAGATAAAGACATTCAATTCCATCTGCTGCGGGACGCTGTGCCAGGAAAATCCATACTTTACCTCCATCAACCTCCAGAGAGCCAACATAGAGACTTCAATCTATCCACCTTCAGAGACCAAGACTTTACTTCAGAATTTGTAGCAGAGAGGTCAACTACAAGCTAAATCCCTCTTTAGCAGGCCTCAAATCATTGCCACTATTCACAGCCAGGCGAGTTGTTTGAATTCTTTGCAAGAACCCTTGCCATTTGCCAGAGAGCAGTGTTGTATCCAGAGAGAGACCAGCTGAACCGGAGACCGCTGTATCCGGACCCACAGACCTGATCAGAACCAGAGACCCAGACCAGACCAGCAGAGTAGAGCTGACTCAGACGCTGTGCGCAGAGACCGTCCATGGCGTGTGAAGAAAACCTGTTGACCAGATCCGTAGCGAGGCCCATTTATTTCAAAAATATATTGTGAGTACCTAGCAGAACTGTGCAGAACCAATCTCTTAGTTAAAATAATATAATTCAATCTATTTTAATCTAAGTAGAACTGCCTCCTAACTGTCACCTGTCATTTGCAAAGCTGTCACCTGTCATTTTCTAGTTGCAAGCTGTACTTGTCACTTTGAACTTTTAAAATTTCAAATCTGAAAAACGACCTTTACCATATCGCTCATATCTCCGTGACCGTTTCTCTTAGAGACTTGCAGTAACTTTCCTCTGAAAGCTGGGAATCTTGGCTTTGCAATGCACCTAGAACCGCATTCCTATTGTCTATACTCTTGCCGCAATCGCGAAAAACGCACTCGCGAATTCTACCGCGATTTGCAAATTTCTCCACGTGTGAAAACAGCAGCTTCCTTGCTTTCCTTGCTAAAAATTCGTTTGCCTCTTAAGAACCATCCCTGAATCATTGCTAGAGTGAGCCTGGACTAATATTAACTTGATACCACTCACCCTGAACCTCTAGAGGGAATTAAAAGCATTTTAGCATATTTTTCACTTCATTGCCAGCACATATAAAAGCATTTTGGGCCTGTGTTTCAAACTTCTGTAGTCTAAGCTTGCTGGGGTGAACTGAATTACATTTGACTGCATTTCTGAGAACTGTGTGCTTTCCTTCCATTTCCTTGCATTGCATAAAAGGGGGGGTGAATTGCCAGAGAAAAGTGATTACATTGTTTTGTTGAAATCATATTGAGTATTTTCTGTATTGCATTTTTCATTCAACATTACATCCATCTGAACTTATATAAAGTATTCTCTACCACCTTATTCTTCTGTTCCTATTCACAAGTGTGCTAGTGCCAGACTATCCATTATTGATTACTGCTCAGATTAAGTGTGATATTCAATTATTAATTATTATAAAGTGTGATATATATATCGATTGTTTAAATTATCAAATAAACCTTTTAACTTGCAAAACAGAACTACTTCTTGGCTCAGTGGGGTCAGGGGGATTCCAAGAGAGGGGTGTTATATAGGGGTAGTCATCCAGAACGCATGAACTGGACATAAAGATATATCAATAAGGGTTTTCATTCAGTATTCTAGACTAGGTGTTGACTTAGCTGTAGTGTTGAATTGAATCCTCTTACAATAGCATGGAATGTGCTTTTGCAAATAGTCCCAGAAATGCAGGCCAATGAATGTCCTTGTAGTCCTGTTTATTTGTGCACTGGACAAATATCCATATTTTGCAGCACTTTCATTTTACTTTTGTCTTTACCTTTTACATACTGATTGAGGAACTGACGTAAAGATTTGAAAGATTTGTTTGGAATGGCACACATTGATGTGCACAGCCATTTGTATACTGGACGGTGTGGTTCTGTCGAATCGAGAGGGAATTCTGAGTTTTCAGCGGATACTTTTGTAAGCAGGGTTTCTTGTTCCATGATGGTATTATTGATTTTTTTCATACCCTCGTCCACTGCTATGGATGGCAATTGTGTTTGTTTGATTTTGTTTGTATGCTTCTTCATTAAAATATGGTTCTGTGGTTGTTGTGTGACTCCATTCACCTCCACAAATATTTAAGAAATTATTTTTGTTCACATTCCGTTTATTGCTTAGTGCTTTCATCCTACTTAACACTAATATAAACAACTTCCTTTTGAGAAGGATTGCACTGTCCACGAGAGCTTGTAGGATTGATTTTCTACAGTAGGTTTCAAGGGTCGACGATGATTTCAGACCTCTTCTTATTAGATTCTAAAGGACTCTGTGGTGAAATATTTTTGCTAAAATACTTTTTTTACTGTGGGTTCTTGTTACTATATCAAGATTATTAGGAGCATTGCTAGCTGTACTGGTAGCCGATTGTTTGCCAAGATTTTTGTGTTTTGTGACACATTTTGATGGAAGAGGTAAAGTTTTGGTTGTTGACGCTTCCTTTGTTTTGCTAAACGACTGTATTAGCTGGTTTGTTCCTACGTTCTCTACAAACTCTACTACGAATGGATGCTTAGAATGGAGACATTTCTTTTTATTTGCTCTAATTCTGCGTTCCTTTCTACGGACTTGCTTTTTGGTAGGCATTCTTTGGTGTCTGTTCAAAAAAATAAGGCATGCTTTGGTCTGTTGTACAATGTATATGTGTTGTGTGCATGCGTGCATGATTTTGATCGGGAAGCTGTTTGTTGTGGTGTGTGAATGTGCATTGGACTCTTATAATGATTTGGGAAGGCTACTTTTCTATTTATATAGCACTACAATGTGCTTCAGATGACAGTACAAAATGACCTAGTGGTGACGAGAAGCATTATTTGTAAAAAAAATGGCATAAAATTGAAACAGCTATTTCTTTCCTAGTACTAACATTCTAATGATTTCGTATGTTTGAGTTCCAAACACACAGGGATTTGTGATCCATTCTGCCTATTATTCTTTGTTTACCAAATGGGGATTTGTGAGTAGAATGGTGCAGAAATCAATGTTTGCTTTGGTGCCCAAAGTTAACAAATAACCCACGCACCCTCATTGAGGAATAGTTAGAATATAAAGGTAGTACTGTACTTACTTTTTTTGCGAAAAGACCAGGTTTCTTCGGATATGTCGTTTGCAGTGTAGATGCTGTTGCTTCCCAGGAGAGTAGTCTTCACTGCGATTGAGAAAAAAAATTATTGGCTTTGTGTGTTTAAAGCAGTGATGATACTGTACATGTTCATTGTGCATCATTTGTCAGAGTATTCTCCTTTCGTACTGGAACACAGTGCATGTGTGCATTTCACTTCACTATGTGTTGTCTTTGTATGTTTTTTGCAGTATGTTACTTGCAAGTCCTTCAGAAATGAGAACAATTTTAAGGTTATGACAATGCCTTGTTTTTTTAAAGCTATTTTATCTATAGGAGAGAGGAGAGAGGTTTATAAGCGATAGGACATTATAGTAGTTGGGAAAAAAAATTCTACTTTCAAATTATAAGTACGATGCTGAAAAATCGGGAGACCCTCAGAGGGAGATGTCACCACAGCAATCGGGAGCGCTTATGTTTCCCATACGATTGCATTGCAAGTAGCATTACTGTAGGCCGTACACAGTACACAACTCAGACATTTTATAATGTAAACTCGAGTTTCGCACTAAATAGGGATGCCTGTAATGTATGTATAGGTAATGCGGGAGACAATAAGACGTAGTGCGGTTTGCCAATGAAAAATTGGACATCTTGCACTTAAAATGGGAAGCGTTGGTATGTATTGCCTATGCAGATTTAGCAGCATTAAGTTGATTAAATGAAATCATAAGGGTTGCACATCTTCTCTGATTAAAATATGCATACCTGTACTCTATACTCTTGCATGTGCGCATGCATGGAGGTGCACGTAGAAATCCGCGACACTTGCAGTCGTTTGTGAGGTAGGTGCTTTGCAACGATATGCAACTTCCATTCAGAGTCATCGATAGTAAATTTGAAGTGCGCAATGTTGCTGACAGAGTTAGATTTAGAGATGTTTAATGTGATTGGTGGATGGTTGTGTGACTGCTTAGTTGTCTCCCATGAGGGACTGGATTTGCGACTGATGTGGAAAGGGTAGAAGGACTGGGTAAGAGTTACGTGCTGCACATAGACAACGCTTGTCTGCGGGTACGGCATGTCACATACGGTTTCTACAGCAAATCCAGCATGGAAAGGGGACTGTAGGCATTAGCCAATCACAGGTAAACTATTGACTGCAATATGTGAAATTATATTTTTATACTGTACAATAATTTGCCTTGTGTGTATAAGTTCTTTTGTACTGTTGCGGAAGCACACAAACTGCGCAAATGAGTCCACACGGTCAGCGTGGGTGCGGTCACATGATGTCGTCCTGAACACATCCGCGACAGAAATGGATGTCCGCTGGACAGCAAATGCAGACTAACAAACGTGCGCATGCGCAAAAGTGTCCTACGGACAGTGTTAGGGTTCTCAAACTAATTCAAAGTGTGACACAAGTGAGATGGACAGTTAGGGACAGGCGCGATGTTCGCTGTACTTATGGTTGTACCGCGCATGTGAGTACAAGATATTATCACTGTACGGACAGGTCCAGTGTCCTTACGACAACTCCATTTTGTTTGACTACGAAAATGCCGGCCACCGCGCCTGTTCTACGGACGGTACCATCTTGGCTGCGGACGATACGGAAAGGTATAGTGTCCTTAACATGCTCCCATTTTGCTCATTTACAGACATCCCGCACACCTGGTGTGTTCTACGAACATGTTTTATGTCGTTTGTAAGCGGCACAGCCAGATATAATGTCCTTAGGATGCCGTTTTCTGTTTCTTTACGCACAACTTACACAGATGGTGCTGTCAAACATCAATTCCATCTTAGTTGACATTAGTACGGGAAGGTGTACTGCCATTACAACATCCACATTCCATTCCTTACAGATTGGTCGAAAAGGCACGCTGTTCGCGAACATTTTAAATCTTTTAAAAAAAAATGTATTACTCAAACTCTTTAACTACAACTACTATACAAATACATTTTAAACACGCACACGCACTTCAGTCCAAAGAAATAGCTGGGGAAGCAGATACTGACACAAAAATAGGGGAATTAGGATTCAACACAGGCTGGTTATGAGGGGAAGAGTTTTGAGGGGAAGAATGGATGGATGTTTCGTCAAAACGTCTTTTCTCTTCTTGAAGGTTTGGGGATGGTTCACTAGGGAATGGAAAAGGGGGGCAGGTACAGGTGGGACAGTGGTAACGTACTTTTCCTCTCACACAGTCCTCCACAAATTCCCTTAAACTTTTAAAATTCTCATTCAGTGTCTCCATTTTCAGTTCAATCCTTTTCAGCCTGTCTTCTTCTGTGTCGTTTGTTGCCCTTTCTTCTTTTCTTTCCTGGTCTGTAAAAAATAACTATATATCTATTAAATGACCATAAAATACTGGCCATTACTTTGCATATGCAGAGTGCTGTGTACCATTGTTCTCGCTATCTTCTGACATTTCCCCATGTGGAAAGTACTCTTCCAACCACTCCAAAGTACTCGTCATTTCTGTGTCAAAACAACAGAAAGGCATTATTATTTCTGCACCGCATGCCAAAAAAAGTACATACACATATAAAAAAATGACCTTCACTTACTATTATTATGTTATTTCCCTTCGTCCTACTGCGTGCGTCCATTGTCGGTCTAGGCTGCAGAGTTTCTGTGAAGTAATTACGATGGAGGCATCCTTTTTTTTTGTTGCTACCACCCATTTCATTCTACATGGTTATTAAATGCATCGTTTCCATTTCACACGTTTAGGTTTCCATATTTAATTTTTAAAACGTATAATGTCTTTGTGTCCTTTTTCTACGTTGAAAATTTTTTGTGTAAGACAATAGTACATTTTCAGATACCCCTTGCCTTTTTGGGTACTGTTAACCTCGTCCGCCCCCGTCCGCAAACATGCGCTCTGTCCATCCCTTTCTAATATTAATAGGGAGGGGGTTCTGTATGTTGTATGTTACATGTATATCAAATACGTCCATTATACTACAATCTCCAAAAATCACATGATGACAGTGTATATTCAGCACATCAACTTCATTAACACAATGTTATGATTAAGTTCCCTTTCCAAAAACCTGTACAATTCACTACAAAAAAAACTTTGTTAAGGGGACGTTATGGTTATGTTGCCCTCCAAAAAAACCTGTAAAATTCACTACAAAAAAAACTTTGTTAAGGGGACGTTATGGTTATGTTGCCCTCCCAAAAACCTGTAAAATTCACTACAAAATAAACTTTGTTAAGGGGACGTTATGGTTAAATTGCCCTACCAAAAACCTGTGCACTTCACCAAAATAAACTTTTCCACCTCCCCATTATAGTTCACATTAAAACCGAAAAACCCCTGAAATTCGCCAGTTATGGTAAACTAAGCCACCATATCTGCCATCACCACTGTTCACTGGTAACACTAACAATCACTGACGACATCACATGTTTAGCCCCTTTGTTTTCGTTCACTCCCATACATATATATGTCTATTCAGTAAAAAAAAACTTTGTTAAAGGGATGTTGCACTTCACATTGAAACCAAAAAACACTGCACATTCCCCGATTATGGTAAGCTAAGCAACCATAACTTGCACCACCAACGTGCATTGCTAAGCCTAACACCCAGGAGATCAAAGATGACATCACAAATGTCATTGATGACATCACTGATGACATCACATGTGCATTTACTTTTCACGCTGCACCTCCACTAGTGATTGTCATTAGAATATTGGCCAAAAAATGTAACACATCATTGCAGAACTATCATATGCCAAATAGTTCATTAATTAGTTCATGCATTGCTAAACAATTTCATTGCAATAGTGAGTTCTTTCAGTACATGAACACCCTCAAAAAAAAATGTAGCCATTGTCTGCAACATGTGCTACAAAGGTGCAATATTCGAATTCATCCCATGTCCGCTACTACATTGATATATGCTTCCATTGCAGATTTTTGTACACTGTGCTACTTAAGCATCTACGAATGTGTCCCTTCCTGCATAATTGTACAATTACTCACAAAACACAAAGAGCCCACAATGTATACAAATAGAAGCATATACAGGGACCGTAACGTAAGCAAAAAAACCTGTTGTATTACCAGAAACTATTCATAACTGTCCTCATTACCTTCCTGCATAGAAAAAATTGCTGTGTTTCAGGATTCCTTCTTATTCTATGTATATGTATGATATGATGTCATTGTACCCTAAGGAAAGCATTTTAGGAACATATGAGAAGGGTTACAATGACAAATATAGCACTTTTTACCTTTTTACTTCCTGACTGATAGTGAAGAAAGGCACCTGGCTTAGATATGTCAGTGAATAAAAAATGAGGGAGTTACACATGTGATGTCATCAGTGATGTCATCAATGGCATTTGTGATGTCATATTTGATGTCCTGGGTGTTAGGCTTAGCAATGCACGTTGGGGTGCGAGTTATGGTAGCTTAGCTTACCATAATTGAGGAATGAGCAGTGTTTTTTGGTTTCAATGTGAAGTGTAACATCCCTTTAACCAAGTTATTTTTACTGAATAGACATATATATGTATGGGAGTGAACGAAAACAAAGGGGCTAAACATGTGATGTCGTCAGTGATGTCATCAATGACATTTGTGATTCCATCTTTCATGTTCTGGGTGTTAGTGTTAGCAGTGCACAGTGGTGATGGCAGGTATGGTGGCTTAGTTTACCATAACTGGCGAATTTCTGGGGTTTTGCACATGTTTTTGGTAGGGCAACTTAACCATAACGTCCCCTTAACAACTTTTTTTTTTTGTAGTGAATATATATATATACATATTGTGCTAATCACTAATAAATTATGAATGTTTGCCATGTAGCTACTTTCTGGCTATAAATTAACATAAGAAAAAGGGGAATTTCAAAAGGGTGTTGCAATATTTCTGTTCTAAACTCCTGAAACAATCCTTAGACAGGGAGCAGGATTGGGGGTTGGAGAGAAATGTGGAGGACCAATCAAAGATGCTAGAATTCTTGCAGGGCACTGCCGAATATTGAACACTTTATTGTGTCATCACAGGTATATAAGGTGGATGTGCTATGAGAGAAGGGTGAGCTGACAAACACATTAGTTACAGAAGGAGCTGCCCAAAATTACCAAAGGAGATTTGCTGAAGTGTCATCTTGGTGGAAATAGTGCTGGGGAGACTAGAAACGCAGAGGCTGTGATTCTTCACTGAAGCCAGAGAGAGAGAAGTGCTGTGGGATCCAACTGACTGAAGTGCTGCTTAGAACCCTGTTTTTCCCTACAAGCGAAGCTGCTCAGTCCCTGAGTGCCAAGTCTAGAGATATCAAAAAGTAAGTAGATTGTCCAACAAAATATCAGCAGGGGGATCTATATAATTGACCCATTCACTTTCATTGGTGGGTTCCTTTCCATTAGTGGGTGTGGGGGCAAACTGTGTAGAGCCTTAGCCTATCTGATTGAAAATACATTTAATTAATTCCCACTTAGCAAAACACTCCAGATGATTTTTGTTTTACATTCAAAATTATCAATGCTCATTCCCAGTGTATGCTGAAAATTATATCCTGTAATGTAATTAGATAATCCTATTTTTCCTGTTGACCCCAACTTCTTTAAGGAAGAGTGGTGACCCTGTGCCTAAACAAAAAAAAATCCTTATACTGCCAAACCACACAACACAGGCCTTTAACTGGAGGGGGGTCTGAAAATCCCCAATTCCTAAATCATCCCCATTTTACCATCCAACTTCCCCAAAACAGGCCTTTATGTGAGGGGTTTCTGGAAAAGCAAATCTCTAAAGTTCTAAACCCTCACCATATTCAATGCACTTGCACTAACTGAAACTTTGCTAGGCCTTGTACGATAGTTGCTGTCTGTTCCTCTCCTTCCTCCCCCCCTTCCCTCTCCTACTGTCAATTCCCTTGCACTACCAGAAATGTCATCAGGGCTAGTACGATAATCGCTGTCTGCTCCTCTCCTTCCTCCTCCCCTCCCTTCCTTCCCTCTCCTGTCAATTCCCTTGCATTACCAGAAATGTCGTCAGGCCTAGTATGCTAGTTGCTGTCTGTTCCTCTCCTTCCTCCGCCCTCCCTACTTCCCTCATTCATTGTCAAAGCTCTTGCGCTATCTGAACTGTTGCCAGGCCTAGTACGATAGTTATTTACTCATTCTTAATGTCTCAAGGCCTTGTAAGAATGTCATTGTATTTTCCCTTGCTTCCTTCCCTGCCTTGAAGCGCTTTGAAACACATGTGTATAGGTGCTATAGAAATAAACTATCAATATCAATAAACTGTCCCCACTCCCTAGGCCTGACCTTTGAATAGAATGGTGCTGCTTGGAATTGATGGTTGTTGCAGCTGGTGGGAGAAGTGCTTACGAAAGTTTGACCTCATGTATCCAACACTGTAAACCAAACTGCTAGTCTTTTTAAGCATGCAGGAAATCGAAACTGCACAGCACTGCATATGTACATTTATTTTGTTCATTGGCCAGTGTTGATTATTCCTTGAATTGAAATGTTATTAAAGTAAAGTATGGTTATTTGTGTTTTACAAACCAACTTGTGTGATTTATTTATGTACAAAGAAGTTTAATTGTGAGCCACAGAGAAGGTGGTGTGTGTAGTTTTAGTGCGACGTACATTACTTATAATTTCAAATAAATATACATATATTTCCTGGAAACTGGCCTGGTTCTTGGCTCATTGGTGGCACAGGGGGAGGTTTCCAAGGGGCATGATATGAGTCTGAAATTGGGCTTAACAAGAATCCATTAAACAGTTTGTTGTGTGACACCTTGATTGGGGAGGGACGGAACTCCCCGTATTGAGGGTGGCCTCTCAATAAACTGTTACATATGTTATTTGTTTATTTTTACAATGGTAAAACACACTTAACTCAAGACATCTAGGTGCTGGTTGCAGATGAACAATATCGGTGGCAGGAGAAAAGGTCAGTAAAGATGGTTTATCAGGTTAGTTGAAAAGCAAGTTTATAAGTGTTTTCTGAAGGCCCCATAGGAAGGTTCAGCATGCAGGGAGAGTGGCAACGAGTTCCATAGCAGGGGGGCAGTGACAGGAAAGCTACCTTCATTCCCACATATGCTATAAAAGTGTTAGTGCCTGGGGAAGGGTAACATATTAGTGTCTCTGGGGGCTTCCTGACCCTTAGGGGGGTCATCTCCAGAGGATCCCACTTACTCTGTCCCATAGTGGTTGTTATGTTAGGAGATGTGTATGTGGCAACAATAAATACAGGGAATTCTTTCCCTCCGGAATGAAAAGTGCAACATCAGTATTCCTTGTATGTTCAATCTAGCCCTGTCTCTGATTCACATAGACAACATAGGTGCCTCACCCTTTAGCAATAGATAAGCCAAAAAATAGGCTGCCATATAGAAATAATGTATTGTTATTAATGAATAGGAACATGTATATTTGTACAAAATCACAAATCACGCCACCTCACTCCATGGCCCAACTGCTTTTCTTTCCTAAATCTTCCATTTTAACACAAATTGAAAACACCAGTTGGTTTAACCCCTTAAGTGCCAGGCTATTATGTTAAGATAACACAGATCACAGACCCTTTAACCCCACACCATTCACAGTAAAAAAACTTTGCATGAGGTTCACTTTTAATAACATGTAGTTAACATGTAAGATGTACTCTACTTTGCATTGTCTTGTTCTGCCTTGCACCACCTTCTGAACGTCGTATCGTATCGCACTGCTCTGGCCTGTGTCACTACCTTGTGAATTCTAGTCTGTATTGCAGGTTATGATTACTTGCTCTTAATTACCTGTGAACACCTAACTACATCTCACGGCTACCTCCCAGTACTGACGTATTGCTCATAATTGCTATGTTGACCACTGCATTATCTATCCACTATGAGTGCGCATATTGAGTAACTGATCATTCGCTTCTTACTCTCCCGCTATTATGCATTCCCAAAGTGTAGTTTACACCTCCCTTCAACTCGTTCTTTGCCTGTTAATCAATTACACAGCTCATCTAGACTCAGCATTATTGTACCCAAACTCCCCCACAGTTGCACCATCTCAGAACTACAATCACATTTCCCCTGTCATCCTTCAGCACATCACAACAAACACCCAGCACAGACCCTCCTGAGCACGTACAACGCATCAGCAGCATCCGTGACAACGTTCACCAACAACTCCATTCTTATCTAACAATGGACACCTTACCGGCTAACCTCTACCTTAACAATCCTACGCTCTGGCTACAACATTTCACCAGGAAACCCACACCTAACCAACCATGTGCAATATCATAGAGAAATCTTAGAGTAGGGTCCAGACTGTCACACATTGCCTACCATCGCTCTGTCAGCAACCAGGCTACCAAACCTTGTAACACCAAGCCTATAGATGCTCCCACCACCTCCTTGGATTCACCCTCGCTTGACCTTGCCCCTGACTCACATACCTTACCGCCTACCAAACAACCCCCAACAAGTATCAAAGCAGCCCTGATCAATTCTAGGTCTCTCACTGCCCATGCCCTTGAGATGGATGATCTTATCACCACTCATGACTTGGACCTTATAGCAGTCACGGAAGCCTGGCTCCATGCGGCCTCAGGACCGCTGCTTTCCCTTGCTATCCCTGAAGGCTACACCATCTTCAGAAGTGACCGCAATACTACTCAAACTAAAGGAGGAGGTATTGCCATTGTCTACAAAACGACTGTAAATCTCCGTCTTTACACGCCTGGCCAATTCAAATCAGGAGAATCCCTCACAGCTAAGCTAGCCATCTCCCCTAAACAGACTATCACTGTACACGTCATTTACAGACCTCCTGGCCGTATCTACCTTTACTGAGGATCTCGCCCACACACTGTCATAAAATACCAAGACTACCTCTCAAATCATCATATTAGGTGATTTCAATTTAGGCCTGCTCGACCCTAATGATGCACCTGCCCATGATGTCAACAATTTACTACTTAATCTAGGTTTCACACAACGTGTTACCGCTCCTACTCATTCTAAGGGTAGAATCCTAGATTGGATTGCTGACCTCAATTGTAACGCTAAGGTCAACTCCAACCTAAAATGTGCTTGGACGTACCATCATCTTATTACCTTCAGCATCCCCACTAAAACTACCCATTCCACCTCTAACATAGCACCTGACACTCCCACCAGAAATAAGCGAAACATAACTTGTGCCAAACTTATCCCACTCATCCTCCCTGCCCTCAATGATCTTGCTTCAGTATGCTCGGACCCGACTGTCTTGGTAGACTTACAGTCAGTCTATGTTAAAAGCATTAGATCTCATCGCTCCAGCTAAACTACGTAAACCTAAACCCCGGGCTCACCTTAATTCCTGGTTCACGCCTCAGTTGAGAACCTTACGCAAGGAAAAAAGGACCCTTGAAACTCGCTGGAGAAGCCACTCGACTGAATCTAGTAAAGCAAGCATGGCTCTAGCGACGCTAAACTATAAAGAAGCCATACTGTCTGCTAAAAAAGAGACATACAATAAACGTATTGAACTAGCCCAATCTAGTACCAAGGAGCTCTTCAAAATCCTAAAGGAACTGGAATCCCCCGCTCCACCCCCAGACACCTGATCCAAAGACAGCACTTGGTGCACTAACATCCAAGAGGCTCTCCTGGGTAAAATTACCATGCTCCAAACTAAAAATATCACAGCTTGCCCATCAGGTTAACCACAAACCTAATACTGCTTCCGTGCAACCATTCTGTTTCTCACCCATTGCCACCACTGAAGTTGAACACATCATCAATACCCTTAAGCCATCTAATTACCAGGGAGACTCCTGCCCAGCCACTATTATCAAGGAGGCCTCACACAACCTGGCACCTTTCATCACCACACTCATAAACTCTTCCTTCAGAACCGGGATCGTCCCGGACAACCTCAAGGATGCCTGGGTCATTCCGCTTCTGAAAAAACCAACCCTGGACGCTAAAATTCCCACTAACTATAGGCCAATCACCACTGTGCCATTCCTCTTAAGAATTCTTGATCGCGCGGCATATCTGCAGATCCAAGATTATCTCGAAACCAACAACCTCCTGGGTCTAAGGCAATCGGGTTTCCACCCTCGCCACGGCACAGAAACTGAGCTGCTAGACTTAATAACGCAAATAGAAGACTTAAAAGACAAGGGAAAACTGTCTCTCTCACTCCTATTAGACCTCTCTGCAGCATTTGACCTAGTCAACCATCAAATCCTCTGTCACCACCTCAAAACTGCAGCCAACTTCTTAGAAAAAGCTACAGCCTGGATCACCTCCTTCCTGGACAACAGATCCATGAGGGCCTTCTCCCCATCCGCCACTGCAGAACCTTCCCCTGTCACATTTGGAGTCCCCCAAGGATCTTGTGTGTCCCCGACACTTTACAATGTCTTCACAAAACTCCTATTTGGCATACTGGACCGCATCGGCGTCACATTCCGGAATTACGCTGACGACACCCAAATTCTGATTCCCATTACAGGCGATTATAAAACTGACTCCCTAGCTATCAATGCCATTTACCAAGTCATCCAGGCCTGGATGGCGCAGCATGAACTGTGCTTAAACGCCAAGAAAACTGAGATCCTTATCCTAGGCTCACCCCATAACCTCAGTAAACTTGACTCCTCATTCAAATCCTTCACCATCAATGGTAATTCCGTCAAAGTGACCAAGGACACCAAGAAACTAGGCATGTACCTTGATTCCACCCTCTCCTTAACTAGACAAACCAATGCAGTCTCCTCAGCTGCATCTTACACATGCAAGCTCATCACTGCATGCCGCCCTTTTCTGTCACCTGCCAACTGTACTAGCCTAGCCAGGACATTGGTCATATCCAAAATTGACTACTGCAATGCCCTCCACTTAGGCACCAACCAATGCAATATCAGAAAACTCCAAATTATTGAAAATAATGCTATTAGAGCAGCCCTTAACATCCCTAGGTCTTCACACATCTCAGAACACAGACGTAACCTCCGTTGACTTTCAGTTACTCAAAAAATCTCCTTTAAAACTCTGACTCTTACACACAAAAGTATCTCGGACCAAGCCCCTAGCTACCTTTCCAACAGGTCCACAATTCATTCAGCTGCGAGACCCCTTAGAAGCACACATGCTAATTGCCTTGTCATCCCTCGCTTCAACCTCCATAAATCTGGTGGTCGCATTTTCCCAGTCCTCGCGGCTAAGCTGTGGAACACTCTACCCAACCTACTCAGAGCTGAACCTTGGTTCCCTGCCTTCAAGCGTAAGGCTAAAGCCTAGCTTTCCACCCTTGACTAGGCCTAACCGTGACTAGGCCTAACCGTGACTGGAACCTTATCTTAACATCTTAGGTCGCCTTTGCATTATTCTTGACCCTTTATTTTGCTGACTATGTATCCTGTACACCCCCTTTATATATCATGTATATTCTGTATATTTTCAAGGTAAATATTGTGCTTGTAACCATGTATATTTTGTACACTTTTTTAAAGTTAAATATTGCGTATATATGTAACCTGTCTGTAGCTACAAAAAATGCGCCCGGTTGCCCTCGGGCCTTGTGCGCTATACAAATAAACAAAATACAAAAAAATGTAGAACCTTGAAACATGACCGGATCATAAACCTAGCAATACGCTTTACAATTAATTTATATAACATCCAATACTTTCCTATTGGGTAAATCAGTTTCACATATGCAACGCTCCGTATTTATAATCTCCCTGCGTGCTTGCAAATTCTAGCAGTGTTGGAGCACAACACGCTTTTAACAACAGATCCCTTTTAATATATATATAGAGCCCTTCTTCCTTCCCCAAAATGCAATGAAGGATCACTCTTCTACTAGGTGTCACTTTCCCACTCTACGTAGAGAGTATGCTTTTCAATCAGGGACTTCAATTTATTTAACTTTGGTGTAGATGAGCAGGTAGCTGCCTTCTTACTGGTTCCCGCCCCCTCACCACTGTCATATTGGAATAGCAGGAGAAGAGCATTATTAAGACGCCCAAATATTTGAATGTGTGGACTTGTACGCAGGAACAAGTCCACACATACAAATATTTGGGTGTCTTAATAGACGATAAACTTAAATGGGATTGCCATTGGGAAACAGTAAAATCTTGCTGTCTAGTATCAGCAAACGCACTTAGTGGTCGATTCATGGAATTAATGTGCACCGAAAATTCCCGCGCAGAGGTGCCAAAACGTGCGATTTGCAGTAAAAGTGCGAAAATCGCAGTGCAACTGCGAAAATCGCAGGGAAACCAGCACACATCGATTCATGGAAGTCAGTGCGCGAGAAAAACATTGGATGTGCGCTGAAAAAGTGTGCGGCGCACGCCGGCGCACAGGTCATCCAACGGCATGCGCTATGGCCACTGCGAAATCGCACATAGCGCGGCGCACACCACAAAAGTAGGCGGAACACGGGGCGTAACACTCGGAATGGAGAACAACGCGTGAAAATATGGGCGTCACCGGGGAATTACAGAGGCAAGTGCGCGGAATGCCCACACACTCGCCTACAACCCGTATTCATGGAATCGAATAGCGCAAACCAGTGCACGGTGAAAGACGCGCTCAGGGCCAAACAAGTACGCCACAAGAATGCAGGCGGTAGCGTCCCTGCGCCTGAAATAAATGTGCGCCAAAATGTGCGCTAACAAAAAGCACCCATATACAGCCATGATGAATGGTCCATACAGTGGCCCTCTAGGACAAATGAGGTGCAAAGGGGTACCGACAAACACGGCCACCCGCTGTGTGAAAAATAGCGTGTGCGTGTATTACGGGGTTCGCGGGAAGTTCCACACGCGATTGGCCTGGGCACGTGTATTCCGGGGTGCGCGGGAAGTTTCACATGCAAATTTGCAGAGTACGTGTATTACGGGGTTCGTGGGAAGTTCCACACGCGATTGCCCTGGGTCCGTGTATTTCAGGGTGCGCGGGAAGTTTCACACGCGAATTAGCAGGGTACGTGTATTTCGGTGTGCGGGGGAAGTTTCACACGCGAATTAGCAGGGTACGTGTATTTCGGTGTGCGCGTGAAGTTCCACACGCAATTTCAGCAGGGTACGTGTACTCCGGGTGCGCGGCAAATTCCACACGCGAATCCAGCAGCCTACGTGTATTTCTGGGGTGCCGGGGAGTCCCACACGTGAATTGGCTGTGTGGGTCCTCCCAGCTGTTCCCTCCACACCCTCCTCAGCCCCTGCAGGCAGCCCACACCACTGGGGACTACCCTGCACCCCTGCACATGTCCCGTAGGCAGCCCATCCACCATGGCCATGCCCCCAGCCAACCCACATGTCATCTTGCACTACTGCCCACCAACGCATGTCTCCCAGCACCCCCACCCCCCTGCATCCAGGGGCTCTCTCCACCAGGCCCCCACTCATGTCTCCCAGCACCCCCACCCCCCGGCATCCAGGGGCACCCTCCACCAGGCCCCCACTCACATCTCCATGCACCCCCACCCCCCAGCACTGTGGGGCACCCTCCACCAGGCCCCCACTCATGTCTCCCAGCACCCCCACCCCCCTGCATCCAGGGGCACCCTCCACCAGGCCCCCACTCATGTCCCCCTGCACCCGCACCCCCCAGCACTGTGGGGCATCCTCCACCAGGCCCCCACTCATGTCTCCCTGCACCCCCACCCCCCACCAGTCAGGGGCACCCTCCACTAGGCCCCCACTCATGTCCAACTCATGTCTCCTTGCACCCCCACCCCCCAGCATCCAGGGGCACCCTCCACCAGGCCCCCACTCATGTCTCCCTGCACCCCCACCCCCCACCAGTCAGGGGCACCCTCCACCAGGCCCCCACTCATGTCTCCCAGCACCCCCACCCCCCACCAGTCAGGGGTACCCTCCACCAGGCCCCCACTCATGTCTCCCAGCACCCCCACCCTCCTGCATCCAGGGGCACCCTCCACCAGGCCCCCACTCATGTCCAACTCATGTCTCCTTGCACCCGCACCCCCCAGTATCCAGGGGCACCCTCCACCAGGCCCCCACTCATGTCTCCCTGCACCCCCACCCCCCACCAGTCAGGGGCACCCTCCACCAGGCCCCCACTCATGTCCAACTCATGTCTCCTTGCACCCCCACCCCCCAGCATCCAGGGGCACCCTCCACCAGGCCCCCACTCATGTCTCCCAGCACCCCCACACCCCTGCATCCAGGTGCACCCTCCAGCAGGCCACCACTCATGTCTCCCTGCACCCCCACCTCCATCACTGTGGGGCACCCTCCACCAGGCCCCAACTCATGTCTCCGAGAACCCCCAGCCCCCTGCATTCAGGGGCACATTCCACCAGGCCCCCAGGCCCCCACTCATGTCTCACAGCACCCCCACCACCCACCAGTCAGGGGTACCCTCCACCAGGCCCCCACTCATGTCTCCCAGCACCCCCACCCTCCTGCATCCAGGGGCACCCTCCACCAGGCCCACACTCATGTCCAACTCATGTCTCCTTGCACCCGCACCCCCCAGTATCCAGGGGCACCCTCCACTAGGCCCCCACTCATGTCTCCCTGCACCCCCACCCCCCACCAGTCAAGGGCACCCTCCACCAGGCCCCCACTCATGTCCAACTCATGTCTCCTTGCACCCCCACCCCCCAGCATCCAGGGGCACCCTCCACCAGGCCACCACTCATGTCTCCCAGCACCCCCACACCCCTGCATCCAGGGGCACCCTCCACCAGGCCACCACTCATGTCTCCCTGCACCCCCACCTCCAGCACTGTGGGGCACCCTCCACCAGGCCCCAACTCATGTCTCCCAGAACCCCCACCCCCCTGCATCCAGGGGCACATTCCACCAGGCCCCCACTCATGTCCCCCTGCACCCCCACCCCCAGCACTGTGGGGCACCCTCCACCAGGTTCCCACTCATGTCTCCCTGCACCCCCACCCCCCTGCATCCAGGGGCACCCTCCACCAGGCCCCCACTCATGTCTCCCAGCACCCCCACCCCCCACCAGTGAGGGGCACCCTCCACCAGGCCCCCACTCATGTCTCCCAGCACCCCCACCCCCCTGCATCCAGGGGCACCCTCCACCAGGCCCCCACTCATGTCTCCCAGCACCCCCACCCCCCACCAGTCAGGGGCACCCTCCACCAGGCCCCCACTCATGTCTCTCTGCACCCCCACCCCCCACCAGTCAGGGGCACCCTCCACCAGGCCCCCACTCATGTCCAACTCATGTCCCCTTGCACCCCCACCAGTCAGGAGCACCCTCCACCAGGCCCCCACTCATGTCTCCCTGCACCCCCACCCCCCACCAGTCAGGGGCACCCTCCACCAGGCCCCCACTCATGTCTCCCAGCACCCCCACCCCCCACCAGTCAGGGGCAACCTCCACCAGGCCCCCACTCATGTCTAACTCATGTCTCCTTGCACCCCCACCCCCCACCAGTCAGGGGCACCCTCCACCAGGCCCCTACTCATGTCTCCCTGCACCCCCACCCCCCTGCATCCAGGGGCCCCCTCCGCCAGGCCCCCACTCATGTCTCCCAGCACCCCCACCCCCCACCAGTCAGGGGCACCCTCCACCAGGCCCCCACTCATGTCCAACTCATGTCTCCTTGCACCCCCACCCCCCAGCATCCAGGGGCACCCTTCACCAGGCCCCTACTCATGTCTCCCTACACCCCCTCCCCCCACCAGTCAGGGGCACCCTCCACCAGGCCCCCACTCATGTCTCCCTGCACCCCCACCAGTCAGGGGCACCCACCACCAGGCCCCCACTCATGTCCAACTCATGTCTCCTTGCACCCCCACCCCCCAGCATCCAGGGACACCCTCCACCAGGCCCCCACTCATGTCTCCCTAAACCCCGATCCCCACCAGTCAGGGGCACCCTCCACCAGGCCACCACTCATGTCTCCCTGCACCCTCACCATCAGGAGCACCCTCCACCAGGCCCCCACTCATGTCCAACTCATGTCTCCTTGCATCCCCACCCCCAGTATCCGGGGGCACCCTCCACCAGGCCCCCACTCATGTCTCCCTGCACCCCCACCAGTCAGGGGCACCCTCCACCAGGCCCCCACTCATGTCCAACTCATGTCTCCTTGCACCCCCAGCCCCCAGGATACAGGGGCACCCTCCACCAGTCCCCCACTCATGTCTCCCTGCACCCCCATCCCCACCAGTCAGGGGCACCCTCCACCCTTCCCCCACTCATGTCTCCCTGCACCCCCACCCCCACCAGTCAGGGGCACCCTCCACCAGGCCCCCACTCATGTCCAACTCATGTCTCCTTGCACCCCCACCCCCCAGCATCCAGGGGCACCCTCCACCAGGCCCCCACTCATGTCTCCCAGCATCCCCACCCCCCTGCATCCAGGGGCACCCTCCACCAGGCCCCCACTCATGTCTCCCTGCACCCCCAACCCCAGCACTGTGGGGCACCCTCCACCAGGCCCCCACTCATGTCTCCCAGCACCCCACCCCCCTGCATCCAGGGGCACCCTCCACCAGGCCCCCACTCATGTCCCCCTGCACTCCCACCCCCCAGCACTGTCGGGCACCCTCCACCAGGCCCCCACTCATGTCTCCCTGCACCCCCACCCCCCTGCATCCAGGGGCACCCTCCACCAGGCCCCCACTCATGTCTCCCAGCACTCCCACCCCCCACGAGTCAGGGGCACCCTCCACCAGGCCCCCACTCATGTCCAACTCATGTCTCCCAGCACCCCCACCCCCCTGCATCCAGGGGCACACTCCACCAGGCCCCCACTCATGTCTCCCAGCACCCCCACCCCCTGCATCCAGGGGCACCCTCCACCAGTCCCCCACTCATGTCCCCCTGCACCCCCACCCCCCAGCACTGTGGGGCACCCTCCACCAGGACCCCACTCATGTCTCCCAGCACCCCCACCCCCACCAGTCAGGGGCACCCTCCACCAGGCCCCCACTCATGTCCAACTCATGTCTCCTTGCACCCCCACCCCCCAGCATCCAGGGGCACCCTCCACCAGGCCCCCACTCATGTCTCCCTGCACCCCCACCCCCACCAGTCAGGGGCACCCTCCACCAGGCCCCCACTCATGTCTCCCTGCACCCCCATCCCCCACCAGTCAGGAGCACCATCCACCAGGCCCCCATTCATGCCCAACTCATGTCTCCTTGCACCCCCACCCCCCAGCATCCAGGGGCACCCTCCACCAGGCCCCCACTCATGTCTCCCTGCACCCCCACCCCCCAACAGTCAGGAGCACCCTCCACCAGGCCCCCACTCATGTCTCCCTGCACCCCCACCCCCAACCAGTCAGGGGCACCCTCCACCAGGCCCCCACTCATGTCCAACTCATGTCTCCTTGCACCCCCACACCCCAGCATCCAGGGGCATCCTCCACCAGGCCCCCACTCATGTCTCCCAGCACCCCCAAACCCCTGCATCCAGGGGCACCCTCCGACAGGCCCCCTCTCCTTCCTACCACCCCCCACCCCCCAGCAGTGCGATTCGCCTGTGTACGTGTATATCAGGGTTGCGAGTGTAGTCTGACACGCGATATCAGCAGGGTACGTCTATTACGGGGTTCGCGGGAAGTTCCACACGTGATTTCAGCAGGGTACGTGTATTTCGGGGTGCGCGGGAAGTTTCACACGTGACTGTGAGAGTGGGGTACGTGTATTCCAGGGGTGGGCGGGATTATTTACTCGCGACTGGGCCTGGGAGAGCGTGTTACGTGTATTCCTGGGGTGGGTGGGAAGATTTACACGCTCGCCTACAACGCGCCAAAAAATAAAAGGACCAATCCTGAAGCACGTACGCCAGCATGAAGCAGGCGCACGTCCCGCGCAGCATAAAAGAGTGCGCAAACAACAAACAAGCTCAGACGCCAGGATGAATATACCGTTCCTGGCAACAGTGGCCGTGGGATACCGCAGGAGGAGGAGAAGCATAGTCAGGGCCAGAATCTTCACACCCAGAACCAGGCTATTTGGTATGCCAGATGACCAGGTGTATGGGAGGTACAGGTTTCCACTACACATAATACTCCTCGACCTGGTCAGTGAGTGGGAGGATGACCTCACATCACCCACCCTGTGCTCCCAAGCACTCAGCCCCCTGGAGAAGGTCCTCAATGTACTGCACTTCTTGGCTACCGGATCATTTCAGCGGACAAGTGCCATAGTGGGGGGGTGTCACAGGCCACACAGTCACGGTGCCTACACCAGCTGTTGTCCATCATCACTGCACACCCATCAGTCTGCAGGCACATATACCTGCCCAGAACACCTGCAGAAAGGCAGGCTGTCAGCCAGGATTCCTACAGGGTGGCACAATTCCCCAAAGTGCTAGGTGCCATTGATTGCACCCATGTGGCTCTACGTCCCCCCAGGGCATCTGAGCACATCTATAGAAACTGCAAGCACTGGCATTCCATCAACGTCCAGGTAGTATGTGATGCCAAGGGAATCATCACCTCAGTATATGCCAACTATCCAGGGTCCACCAACGGCAGCTTCATTTACAGGATGTCAACCCTAAACCGGGACATGGAAGCTGGGCGGCATGGCGATGCATGGCTTCTTGGTGAGTAGAAATGCCACAGCACACGCATGCATGACAGATACAGAGTAATGCCAATACCCCACTAATGATCCCCATCATCACCTCCCCAAGGGACAGTGCCTACCCTCTGAGCACACACATGATGACGCCAATTTGGAACCCCATCACGCCTCCTGAGGTAAGATACAACACAGCCCATATTGCAACACGGGGCATAGTGGAGCGCACATTCGGAGTGCTCAAGTCACGCTTTCGCTCCCTTGACCGTTCTGGCGGGCAGCTGTTATACGCTCCCCCAGTAGTGTGCAGGATCATAGTTGGCAGCATGTGTCCTGCACAATGTTGCAACACGCCGGGGCCTGGCTGTGGACATGGTGGTGCCCCCTCATCCCCAACCACATGCACGCCCGCTGCACATGGGAGGGGAAAGGGCACGGGGTGAAGCAGCCCGTATGCAGCTGGTGGCTAATTACTTCACATAGAAAGCACACCCCTGTGGAGTGCACACAGCCCTGGAACATACCATCTGACAATCAATGATGACTCAATCTGACAGTTAGGATGAACAAAGGGACAGTCAACTGTCAGAACCATAGCAGCCTGAGATTGTTCATCTGGAAGTGTCACAATGTGTGCATCCCTACCTACACAAACACCACCAATGCAGTGTCATCAAAAGACACACTTCCATGCAGCAAAAATGAATACCCACTTGCAAAATACAACATGAGAACAGTGCCATGTCACCCAACCCCTCCCCGGCACGGCCACACAACACACCATGGCATGTCATGCAATGTGAGAGCAAACAAATTAATCCCCACAACATGCCCCAAGTGTCACCAACTACAGTGTCCCTAATGGAAACTGGCCACACATGAAATGCTCACAGTAATGCAGGACCAACAACACACATTACCAAATACTTACCAATAATACCAATCACCTACACAACTGCCAACCTACCATAAACATGACAGTATGGACTTAAAAAATTGGTAGCCTCACTACCTGATAATGGCAGCACTTCGAACACTTCCAAGTATACAGTGTTAGCGCCACGCAAGAGTGTAGGTGCACTGCTTACAACATGGACTCCAGTCCCAAAGTAGACCGCCTTGTGAAGACATGAGAAATGGACCTGCAAATTAGGAGGATGAGATGGATGCAGAGGCACATATCAACACACCATGCAGTGTACAATACAACAATAATATGCACTAGGAATGTATACACAGTATTAACAACAGACTGCCCACACATCAAATGGGAGTCCAACGTCACCGTGTAAGTCAATGTCACTTGGGCACACCCTTTGCAAGCCCATGGAAACGGGAAGCAGGAGGGGTGTGTGTCACACAAACCCAAGCATCTGACACAAATTCAGGACAAGCCTGCATGTGCCCAGCCACAATACAGCGTATGCCCATGGGAGCCACACAAGGCAACACACTGCCCAAAAAATCAAAAATCAAAAATCACAAAAAAAAAGAAAAAAGAAAAAAGAAAAATCAAAAATGACCATTAATTGGCCCGGGGGGGTGGGGGAGGCCACCCAGGAGGTCTGAGGACAGGGTGCACACCAAAACCCACCTGTGTGGATCCTGCGAAAAAAAAACACCTCCATGGGCTCATGGCCTGCACGGCTACCCTATTGTGAGAGAATCGCTGATGTCGCTCTCCTCACCCTCTGCAGCTGCATCAGGAGGTGGTGGCACTATGGGAGGCAGCCCACCAAAGCCCTAGTCTGGTCCTCCATGGCAGCAAGCATGCGGGTGTGGAAGGTCTGGTTCTGAAGGATAATTGTGCGGAGGTCCCCATGCAACAACTCACGGGATGCCCAGACCTCCGCCCTAGTTGCCTGCATCTCAGCTGAGAGCGTACGTGTGAGCCGCTCCAGCTGCTGTTCTGTCCTCGTGTTAGCTGAAGCCTCAAGCTCAACCAGAGTTGCCCTGAGCTGACGGAGTTCCACCCTCAGGGCTTCCCTGTGGCCCTGGGACTCAATGGAAATGGCTTCCCGCAGAGTCTCCAGTGCCACCCGCCTGTCCCTGTTGGACGCCAACATGTCCTCTCTGTGTGACTGGGTAATGGAGTCTGTTGCCTGCTGTAGTTGTTCAATTAGCCTTTCTTGGGGGACAATGGAAGTGGCCACCCTATCCATGGCCTGAGCCATCATCTCAGTTGATGCTGCCTGTTGGTTTGCCATACCATATATGGATTGCTCCCATGCGGTATTGCCAGGTGGCGTACGGCCGCCGCGTCGGCGGGCACCACACCTATCTGGGGCAAGGCGAACTGCGCCTTGCTGTGCCGGCACTGCCTGAGGCTGCAGGACTGCATTCCCCCTCTGATCTGCTGGCCCAGGAACAGGATCAGATGTAGCAGAGTGTGACCCTGCATCCGTAACCACCAAAGGCTGACCTACCAACACTGACATCCCCATTGAGGGTTCTACCCCTGGTGCAGGTGGGTTGGCCGTACAGAATCCCTCCCAGAGACACTTAACTGCGACGGCACATAGGTCTCATCATCCGAATCGACACCTGAATAGAGCTCGGGGGAGGTGCACCCAGGGACACCCCTTGAGATGACGGCCTGCAGCAAGTGTGGGTTCTCACCCACCACCACACCACGTCCCTCACTGGTGCCCGGTCGGGCCTGAGACCCCTCCTGGGTCTGCACCATCTCCACAACCCCAGCAGTATCAAGTGTGTCATCCCCTGCAAAGACATGAAAGAAAAGAAATGGGAACAGGCATTAGCAACATGGAACACAATTAGGGCTGAGAAGCAACAGAAAAAGTACGTCATTGACACATGTACCACATGACTATAACCCTCCCATGCATGCACTGTCACTGCATATGAAGGGGAGGCAAATGGCACACATTGATGACACCAAGATGGAAGACCAACTAATTTGCTGCATGCTGCCTAGCAGTGCCATCACACATTGGCCTGTGATTGGCATGTCCAATACACATACATGACACATGCCATCACACAGATGTCATGTACCCTAGCCATGTCACACATGTGACAATAGGACTGAGAAATGCCTAGTGAAAGTGTTGGAATGCAGACAATCAGCCTGAATGAACACAGAATAACATGCAACTATGTTGTGGCAAGATGACAATTCAAGGGCAACTGGCGTGAGGTTGGGCTGAATGTCTACTGTTGCCAGAAGGGATACTGCAACACCCAAATCCTGGTGTGCAGAATGTTTTGGATGAAGCACATGGGTGACCCAAACCACTCAGGCACACACCCCCTCACCTGGCACTCAATCAGAAGCACTCACACACACGCCATGCACATGGATGACACACACATGCATGTGCACTCACCGGAGAATGCCTCGTAATCTGGCAGGTCTCCCACGCCTTGGATCTGTTCCTCCGTGACGTAGGTCCCAGCAACACACTCATGTGGAGTGAGTTCTATGTCCTCTGCCTTAGACCCACCTCCAGTCACTAGAGTTGCGGCATGACTTGAGGCCAGCTTTTTCTTTGCCCTGCGCTTCAGGTCATTCCAGCGCTTGTAGCAATCATTAGCTGTGCGCCTCACGAATCCAAGGGCACTTATGAGTTCTGCAATGGTCTGCCAGTGTGCCTGACGTTGTGCAGGTGTGGTCTTGCATCCTGCAGTAATCACCATTTCGCTGTCATGTGCGGACACATACTCCACAAGTGCATCAAGTTCAACCCGATTGAAACAGGGCTTCATTGGTGGGCCGGACTGTGTCTGGGGCATCAGCCTGTACTGGACGAGCACTCTTCCTCTTCCGCTTGGAAGGTGGTGGTGATACTGAGTGTCCTACGCCGCTCTGGACACTAGGGGCAGGAGCCCCGGTAGACTGTGGACTAGGAGTGTGGGAATGAACACTCACCATGGTAGTTGGTGCAGGCATTAGCTGAAGTGTGATGTGGTCAGGGGGAACGTCAGCAGGATGGACTAGTACCGACACTGTCCTGGCTGGGACACTCAGAGCTGGGGTGGATGGAGCCGCAGCTGCCCCTGCAGCCTCCCCACCCTGCCTACTCAGGGCAGCAGATGACATAGCTGCCCCTGATCCACGTGGGCTGGTGACACCAACATGCACCGCCACACATGGCCTAGACCTGCTGACCTCATCCATGAAGTCAGCCATGGAGTCACCCAGTGCCAGGTCTGGTGCCACAATGGGCTGGTCCAACAAGGGCTGAGCAGGGATGGTGTGAGCCACGTTACCCTCAACCAGGGGGGGGCATGGGTGTCCCTGACTGGTCACCCACACATGTGGGGCTAGGGGCACCCTGCAAGTCCTGGCCACGTCCCCTACCATATCCACCACGGCCACCTCTTGTGGCTCGCCCACCTTTGCCACCCTTACCACGTGCTCGCCTCCGAACCATGGCACTGATGTTGTTGTGCGTATGGAAGTTGGAGTAAACTATACTCCTGGCCAATTGGGGGTCAAAGGGGTAGGGTACTAGATGGAATTCGTACCCTAGTGCTCTAGCAAGGCTGTATGTGACCCCTGGGGGAAGATGACAGGTCACGCAACGCACAGGCACCCCGAAAAAGGGAGATAATGTGCACGCAACCCCTCCTAGACCACGTGCGTGGAAAAATAAACCTGTACTACGCTGTGGCACCCAGAAACACAAAAATGAACATATGCGTGTCACACGCAGCCTAGACTGATCTCTGAAGGGGTAGGCAACACACGGGGCAAGCACAGATGTCAAATACGTGCACAACTCCCCATCTGCCAGGAAACATTGCGTGTAAAATACGCGCGTGTGCGTGTTGGCAACACCCCTGCCAAAAGAAGAATTGTACGCTGTCTGAGGAGACAGGACAACAGGAGAAGTGAACTCTGTTTGAGGAAACAGGCCCAGGAAAAAGACAAGAAGAGAAAAAGCTGTCAGAGGTAACAGGGAGTACGAACTTGGAACGCCGTGAAGTAAATCGCGTGTGAACCGACAAGAAGTACAGATTTCACCCACCCATGGCGTTCTACACATACCTTTTAAACATGCCCACACGTCCAGCGTCACTTCCGCGTGTACGCGCTAAGGCCCCATCCTCCAATTACACGCGATGACACTCTGACGTGCAGTCATTGGACGTGTAACATGCACCCGTGTACAGGGAAACGTCCACGCACGCACGTCACAGACGCGCATATGCGCTGTTGGCCTTTGAGCCAATGAATTTGCGTACGTGTGCTGACGTGCTTACGCGCTAAGGCCCTTTCCTCGAATTACACGCAGACGTGCTGGATTTTCACGTACCAAATCACTCCATATCAAGCTGGCCACGCGTAAGCACACGGAAGACCACGCTCCTGCCCAGAAGGCCGAATTACTGCCCCCCAGAGTCCCGGGCACGCTCCCACCTGCCATCTGCTGCTGCCTGATTGCCTGCTGCCCACGTGCCCTGCCATTTGCTGCCTGCACATCAGCCAGGGGTGCTGTTGCTGTGACCACCCCTGTTGGAACCGAAGACTCCCGACTGGGATTCCATAGCTCCACAGCCCAGCCCCAGGACCCAGTTGCCCACCCACTCCTGCCTCTGGGGTTGTCATGTTGGGCACTGCAACATCTGGCACCACTGACAACCCCCTGCTAGAGAGGTAGAGGGGCACCAGCTTCACTGCCACCGAAGTTGGTGTCCTGGTGGAGCAAGTCCTGGGGCAGTATGATGCCCTCTTCGGAAGTTCCCGCGCCGACAAGGAAGGACGGACTCGGATCTGGACAGACATCGTGACTGCCACCAATGCAGAGGGGGTGGCAGTCCGCGACTTCCAACATGTCAAGAAGCGCTGGGAGGACTTCAGGTCCAGGACCCTCAACAAGGCCCGGCACCTCTTGAAGGTAGCGGATGCTAAGGGGCGCTGGGGCCACTTGTCGGACGATCAAATGAGGGTCCTGGAACGCATATCCCCAGCGCTCCACGTCCAGGTCCTTGAGAGGCAGGCCCGTCTGGAGTCGAGCAGTAGTTGTACATGCATCATGATTGTAAGCTGTGCGTGTTGGTGCCAGTAGTGTGCAGGTTGCACATCTGTTTGTATGGGGCTGAGTATGGGTGGGGGTGTACAGGGCCGTGAGGCTAACACATGCGAGGACTGTCATGTGTGAGACATGGATGGTGCTTGTGTGTGTAGGCTTGCATGCCAAATGCAGTTGTGTGGGCACACATGTTTGGATGAATGTGTATGTAAGTAGGCATGTTCGTGATGTCACACATGTATGTTGTTTTCAGCTGCATTTATCAGCACTGTGTACACGTGCATGTGTGTGTATTTGACAAGGGTGCAACAGTGATGCAACATGAATGCATGTGACAGCGGGATGTGGAAGCCTGATTGGCAGATGTGACATGGATGCCCATCTGAACACTGCGACAGTTGGCAGAGGTGTACACATGCATGCAAGTGTGGTGGTGTGTGTGCATGTGTAGTGCACTCCCTGTGTTGCATGTGATGTCTGGCTCACATTTGCCTGCTCATTCTGTTGTATGTGTATGGATGGTGCTGGCAGTTGCGATATGGCTGTGGTATGGCTCATGTGTGCAAGTTGAAATGACATGTGTGTTGGCGGTTGTGATGCCATGTCTGAGGTTTGCCAATGCCACTCATGTACAACTGTCATGTGTGTATGTGTCCATTGTACAGTGCCCTGATGCCTGTGTTTTATTTCTCCCTGTCTGCAGCGTCAACTGATGAAGAGGGCGGAGAAGGTGCTGTGGAGCACAGCGGCGGGGATCGCACCGCCAGCCGGAGACGCAAGGCCCGGCTCCCCTCCCAGGTTGTGATCTCGTCAGGGAGTGAGGAGTCCCGTGCCGCATCCCAGGCCGCAGCTGCCGGGGGGAGGTCCAAGAGGCAGAGGTCGGAGTTGGACTCCTCGGCAGCAGAAGGGGGAGATGGGACCCCACAGGGCCCAACGGGGGAAGATGGCACGGAGTCATCCAGGTTGGTGGGGGGTTTGGTGGAGGAGGAGGCCGTGCAAGCAACAGAGACGGGGTCTGGAGGTGGGGATTCCTTTGGTGCTAGTGGTGCAGTGCAGGACCAGGGACAGGAGGCAGCACTGGCCGCCGCGGAGGTGCCAGTGTCCAATCCTGTCCCTGATCCTGTCACTGCATCATCTTGCACCAGCAGGGATGCCTACGTCCAGACCCGTTTTCAGGCAGGGGATGAGCTCACAACAACTGGCCTTCCTCTGCCTGCAGCCGTGGCTATCCGGGTCCGGGTTGAGCCTGTCCTGACTGGTGTGGCGTTGCGTCAACGGGCCATGCGAGGTGACCTGCAGTCTTTTCATGAGGAGTCTGCACGTCATCTCGAACGGCTCGTTGACCGCGTCGGCCTACTGGGACAGGTCACCCAGGCCGGATTCCTCCGTTTGATGGGGCTTGCTCAGACCCCCTCCTCAACTGAACCCACTATGTGCCAGTCGTCCTCCGTGCTATCTTCCCACCCATTACTTGGGTGCCCTGTGGAGCTGCCTCTGATGGTGCGGCCAGGCTGGTGGAGGAGGCATCCCTGCCACAGTCGGGAGTCGGACGTCCAGCAGGGGGGGCCACATCAACGACTGCACCCCAGCCAGTGGAGGATGTGCAGGCAGCAGGAGGCAGGGCATGGGCAGAGGCACAGCAGCAGCAGCAACGAGGTGGGAGCCATGATGGCTCGGGGCCTTCGACATTGGAGGGGCAGGCATCGGCCGGAGGGCAGGAGGACCCAGGACGGGAAGTGTCTTCCGTGTGGCAGCGGTTGGGCCACGCCATAGATGCGGAGCGGCAGCGGGCGTAAGAGGCACGGCTCACGATGGTCAGGGCGGAGAACTCCATGCGGAGGGCCCTGAGGCGGGCCGAGTGCCTCGAGGCAATCCGCAGGGATTTGGAGGTGAACATGTCGACGGCCCTGCAGACCCTCGGGGCCATGGAGGAGGACCGCCTCCGGGACATTGAGCAGGAGTTCGATGATGCCCTGGCCCGGAACATCCCGAAGTGAGCCGTCGGACTAGCCCGCTGCCCTTGTAAATAGTTCTGTAGTTAGTGTTAGGTTTCCTTTGGTTTTGCATTTTTGTTGGACCTTTTGGACAATGGGCCACATTTTTGTATATAGTTTTTTTTATTAGGTAGTGTTATTAGATAGGTTTCATTTCTTCTGTTGGGATCATGGAGCCTGGATTGTTTATCTGTATATAGTTGACTGTTGGATTTTCATTTTTTTTTATGATTTCCCCATGGAGCAATGGTTTTTTACTTTTGTGGACTGTGACTTTGGACACCTTTCCTTTGGATCATGATTTGTGGTTTTGCATTATTTCACAGACATGATGCTTTTTTTTTTTAATTCCCATTTTTGTTTGTTTATTTTTGATTCAATTTATGTTGCTTTTAATACATATTTTTTCTTCAAACTTCAATGTGTAGTATTATCTCATTGGTTTCATGCATATCATATGGGTTTTGACATTCACGGACACCCATTGTTTGTATGTGAGGGACATGTGTTCATTTCCAAACTTGCAATTGGGGTTCTATCATGTTATTGCCATTTCTAAGTGGGTGGATGCAATACTCGGGTGGGTGTTTGGCATTTGGAGGCTGACCATAAGGGCCAGGGATCTAGATTGTGATGACATGTTGGCTGGGGGACATGTGTGGGGGCCTGGTGGGGGCCTGGTGGAGGGTGCCCCTGGATGCAGTGGGGTGGGGGTGAAGGGAGACATGAGTGGGGGCCTGGTGGAGGGTGCCCCACAGTGCTGGGGGGTGGGGGTGCAGGGGGACATGAGTGGGGGCCTGGTGGAGGGTGCCCCTGGATGCTGGGGGGTGGGGGTGCAAGGAGACATGAGTGGGGGCCTGGTGGAGGGTGCCCCTGGATGCTGGGGGGTGGGGGTGGGGGTGCAGGGAGACATGAGTGGGGGCCTGGTGGAGGGTGCCCCTGGATGCAGGGGGGTGGGGGTGCTGGGAGACATGAGTTGGACATGAGTGGGGGCCTGGTGGAGGGTGCCCCTGGATGCTGGGGGGTGGGGGTGCAGGGAGACATAAGTGGGGGCCTGGTGGAGGGTGCCCCTGGATGCAGGGGGGTGGGGGTGCTGGGAGACATGAGTTGGACATGAGTGGGGGCCTGGTAGAGGGTGCCCCTGACTGGTGGGGGGTGGGGGTGCAGTGAGACATGAGTTGAGGCCTGGTGGAGGGTGCCCATGGATGCTGGGGGGTGGGGGTGCTGGGAGACATGAGGGGGGGCCTGGTGAAGGGTGCCCCTGGATACATGGGGGTGGGGATGCAGGGAGACATGAGTGGGGGTATGGTGGAGGGTGCCCCTGGATGCAGGGGAGTGGGGGTGCAGGGGGATATGAGTGGGGGCCTGGTGGAGGGTGCCCCTGGATGCAGGGGGGTGGGGGTGCAGGGAGACATGAGTTGGACATGAGTGGGGGCCTGGTGGAGGGTGCCCCTGACTGGTGGGGGGTGGGGGTGCAGGGAGGCATGAGTGGGGGCCTGGTGGAGGGTGCCCCTGGATGCTGAGGGTGTGGGGGTGCTGGGAGACATGAGTGGGGGCCTGGTGGAGGGTGCCCCTGACTGGTGGGGGGTGGGGGTACTGGGAGACATGAGTGGGGCCTGGTGGAGGGTGCCCCTTGAAGCACGGGGGTGGGGGTGCAGGGAGACATGAGTGGGGGCCTGGTGGAGGGTGCCCCTGGATGCTGGGGGGTGGGGGTGCAAGGAGACATGAGTTGGACATGAGTGGGGGCCTGGTGGAGGGTGCCCCTGACTGGTGGGGGGTGGGGGTGCAGGGAGACATGAGTGGGGGACTGGTGGAGGGTGCCCCTGGATGCAGGGGGGTGGGGGTGCAGGGAGTCATGAGTGGGGGCCTGGTGGAGGGTGCCCCTGGATACAGGGGGGTGGGGGTGCAGGGAGACATGAATGGGGCCTGGTGGAGGGTGCCCCACAGTGCTGGGGGTGGGGGTGCAGGGGGACATGAGTGGGGGCCTGGTGGAGGGTGCCCCTGACTGATGGGGGCTGGGGGTGCAGGGAGACATGAGTGGGGGCCTGGTGAAGGGTGCCCCTGGATGCTGGGGGGTGGGGGTGCTGGGAGACATGAGTGGGGGCCTGGTGGAGGGTGCCCCTGGATGCAGGGGGGTGGGGGTGCAGGGAGACATGAGTGGGGGCCTGGTGGAGGGTGCCCCTGGATGCAGGGGGGTGGGGGTGCAGGGAGACATGAGTTGGACATGAGTGGGGGCCTGGTGGAGGGTGCCCCTGACTGGTGGGGGGTGGGGGTGCAGGGAGGCATGAGTGGGGGCCTGGTGGAGGGTGCCCCTGGATGCTGAGGGTGTGGGGGTGCTGGGAGACATGAGTGGGGGCCTGGTGGAGGGTGCCCCTGGATGCAGGGGGGTGGGGGTGCAGGGAGAGATGAGTTGGACATGAGTGGGGGCCTGGAGGAGGGTGCCCCTGACTGGTGGGGGGTGGGGGTGCAGGGAGGCATGAGTGGGGGCCTGGTGGAGGGTGCCCCTGGATGCTGAGGGTGTGGGGGTGCTGGGAGACATGAGTGGGGGCCTGGTGGAGGGTGCCCCTGACTGGTGGGGGGTGGGGGTACTGGGAGACATGAGTGGGGCCTGGTGGAGGGTGCCCCTTGAAGCACGGGGGTGGGGGTGCAGGGAGACATGAGTGGGGGCCTGGTGGAGGGTGCCCCTGGATGCTGGGGGATGGGGGTGCAAGGAGACATGAGTTGGACATGAGTGGGGGCCTGGTGGAGGGTGCCCCTGACTGGTGGCGGGTGGGGGTGCAGGGAGACATGAGTGGGGGACTGGTGGAGGGTGCCCCTGGATGCAGGGGGTGGGGGTGCAGGGAGACATGAGTGGGGGCCTGGTGGAGGGTGCCCCTGGATGCAGGGGGGTGGGGGTGCAGGGAGACATGAGTGGGGGCCTGGTGGAGGGTGCCCCACAGTGCTGGGGGTGGGGGTGCAGGGGGACATGAGTGGGGGCCTGGTGGAGGGTGCCCCTGACTGATGGGGGCTGGGGGTGCAGGGAGAAATGAGTGGGGGCCTGGTGGAGGGTGCCCCTGGATGCTGGGGGGTGGGGGTGCTGGGAGACATGAGTGGGGGCCTGGTGGAGGGTGCCCCTGGATGCAGGGGGGTGGGGGTGCAGGGAGACATGAGTGGGGGCCTGGTGGAGGGTGCCCCTGGATGCAGGGGGGTGGGGGTGCAGGGGGACATGAGTGGGGGCCTGGTGGAGGGTACCCCACAGAGCTGGGGGGTGGGGGTGCAGGGAGACATGAGTGGGGGCCTGGTGGAGGGTGCCCCTGGATGCCGGGGGGTGGGGGTGCTGGGAGACATGAGTGTGAGCCTGGTGGAGGGTGCCCCACAGTGCTGGGGGGAGGGGGTGCAGGGGGACATGAGTTGGACATGTGTGGGGGCCTGCTGGCAGGTGCCCCACAGTGCTGGGGGGTGGGGGTGCTGGGAGACATGTGTTGGTTGGCAGTAGTGCAAGGTGACATGTGGGTTGGCTGGGGGGCATGGGCATGGTGGATGGCCTGCCTGCGGGACATGTGCAGGGTAGTCCCCTGTGGTGTGGGCCGCCTGCAGGGGCCGTGGAGGGTGTTGGTTGAACAGCTGGGAAGACCCACACGGCGGATTCACATGTAGGACTGGCCAGCACCCCCGGAATCCACGTAGGCTGCTGGATTCGCGTGTGGAATTTCACTTGCACCTTGGAATACACGTACCCTGCTGAAATCGCGTGTGGAACTTTCCGCACACCCCGAAATACACGTACACAGGGCAATCGCGTGTGGAACTTCCCGCGAACCCCGTAATACACGTACCCTGCTGATATCGCGTGTCAGACTACACGCGCAACCCTGATATGCACGTACACAGGCGAATCGCACTGCTGGGGGGTGGGGGGGTGGTAGGAAGGAGTAGGGGCCTGGTGGAGGGTGCCCCTGGATGCTGGGGGGTGGGGGTGCAGGGGGACATGAGTGGGGGCCTGTTGGAGGGTGCCCCTGGATGCGGGGGGGGGGTTCTGGGAGACATGAGTGGGGGCCTAGTGAAGGGTGCCCCTGGATACATGGGGGTGGGGATGCAGGGAGACATGAGTGGGGGCATGGTGGAGGGTGCCCCTGGATGCAGGGGGTGGGGGTGCTGGGAGACATGAGTAGGGGGCCTGGTGGAGGGTGCCCATGGATGCTGGGGGGTGGGGGTGCTGGGAGACATGAGGGGGGGCCTGGTGAAGGGTGCCCCTGGATACATGGGGGTGGGGATGCAGGGAGACATGAGTGGGGGTCTGGTGGAGGGTGCCCCTGGATGCAGGGGTGTGGGGGTGCTGGGAGACATGAGTTGGAAATGAGTGGGGGCCTTGTGGAGGGTGCCCCTGGATGCTGGGGGTGTGGGGGTGCTGGGAGACATGAGTGGGGGCCTGGTGGAGGGTGCCTCTGACTGGTGGGGGGTGGGGGTACTGGGAGACATGAGTGGGGGCCTGGTGGAGGGTGCCCCTTGATGCAGGGGGTGGGGGTGCAGGGAGGCATGAATGGGGGCCTGGTGGAGGGTGCCCCTGGATGCTGGGGGGTGGGGGTGCAAGGAGACATGAGTTGGACATGAGTGGTGGCCTGGTGGAGGGTGCCCCTGACTGGTGGGGGGTGGGGGTGCAGGGAGACATGAGTGGGGGACTGGTGGAGGGTGCACCTGGATGCAGGGGGGTGGGGGTCCAGGGAGACATGAGTGGGGGCCTGGTGGATGGTGCCCCTGGATGCAGGGGGGTGGGGGTGCAGGAAGACATGAGTGGGGGCCTGGTGGAGGGTGCCCCACAGTGCTGAGGGTGAGGGTGCAGGGGGACATGAGTTCGGGCCTGGTGGAGGGTGCCCCTGGATGCTGGGGGGTGGGGGTGCAAGGAGACATGAGTTGGACATGAGTGGCGGCCTGGTGGAGGGTGCCCCTGACTGGTGGGGGCTGGGGGTGCAGGGAGACATGAGTGGGGGCCTGGTGGAGGGTGCCCCTGGATGCTGGGTGGTGGCGGTGATGGGAGACATGAGTGGGGGCCTGGTGGAGGGTGCCCCTGGATGCAGGGGGTTGGGGGTGCAGGGAGACATGAGTGGGGGCCTGGTGGAGGGTGCGCCTGGATGCAGGGGGGTGGGGGTGCAGGGGGACATGAGTGGGGGCCTGGTGGAGGGTGCCCCACAGAGCTGGGGGGTGGGGGTGCAGGGTGACATGAGTGGGGGCCTGGTGGAGGGTGCCCTTGATGCCGGGGGGTGGGGGTGCTGGGAGACATGAGTGTGGGCCTGGTGGAGGGTGCCCCACAGTGCTGGGGGGTGGGGGTGCAGGGGGACATGAGTTGGACATGGGTGGGGGCCTGCTGGCAGGTGCCCCACAGTGCTGGGGGGTGGGGGTGCTGGGAGACATGTGTTGGTTGGCAGTAGTGCAAGGTGACATGTGGGTTGGCTGGGGGGCATGGGCATGGTGGATGGGATGCCTGCGGGACATGTGCAGGGTAGTCCCCTGTGGTGTGGGCCACCTGCAGGGGTCGTGGAGGGTGTTGGTTGAACAGCTGGGAAGACCCACACGGCAGATTCACGTGTAGGACTGGCCAGCACCCCCGGAATCCACGTAGGCTGCTGGATTCGCGTGTGGAATTTCACTTGCACCTTGGAATACACGTACCCTGCTGAAATCGCGTGTGGAACTTCCCGCGCACCCCGAAATACACGTACCCAGGGCAATCGCGTGTGGAACTTCCCGCGAACCCCGTAATACACGTACCCTGCTGATATCGCGTGTCAGACTACACGCGCAACCTTGATATGCACGTACACAGGCGAATCGCACTGCTGGGGGGTGGTAGGAAGGAGTGGGGGCCTGGTGGAGGGTGCCCCTGGATGCTGGGGGGTGGGGGTGCAGGGAGGCATGAGTGGGGGCCTGGTGGAGGGTGCCCCTGGATGCTGGGGGGTGGGGGTGCAGGGGGACATGAGTGGGGGTCTGGTGGAGGGTGCCCCTGGATGCAGGGGGGTGGGGGTTCTGGGAGACATGAGTGGGGGCCTGGTGGAGGGTGCCCCTGGATGCAGCGGGGTGGGGGTGCAGGGGGACATGAGTGGGGCCTGGTGGAGGGTGCCCCTGGATGCAAGGGGGTGGGGGTGCAGGGAGACATGGGTTGGACATGAGTGGGGGCCTGGTGGAGGGTGCCCCTGACTGGTGGGGGGCAGGGGTGCAGGGAGGCATGAGTGGGGGCCTGGTGGAGGGTGCCCCTGGATGCTGGGGGGTGGGGGTGCTGGGAGACATGAGGGGGGGCCTGGTGGAGGGTGCACTGGATGCAGGGGGGTGGGGGTGCTGGGAGACATGAGTGGGGGCCTGGTGGAGGGTGCCCATGGATGCAGGGGGGTGGGGGTGCAGGGGGACATGAGTTGGACATGTGTGGGGGCCTGCTGGCAGGTGCCCCACAGTGCTGGGGGGTGGGGGTGCAGGGGGACATGAGTTGGACATGTGTGGGGGCCTGCTGGCAGGTGCCCCACAGTGCTGGGGGGTGGGGGTGCTGGGAGACATGCGTTGGTTGGCAGTAGTGCAAGGTGACATGTGGGTTGGCTGGGGGGCATGGGCATGGTGGATGGGCTGCCTGCGGGACATGTGCATGGTAGTCCCCTGTGGTGTGGGCCACCTGCAGGGGCTGTGGAGGGTATTGGTTGAACAGCTGGGAGGACCCACACGGTGGATTCATGTGTAGGACTGGCCGGCACCCCCGGAATCCACGTAGGCTGCTGGATTCGCATGTGGAATTTCACTTGCACCTTGGAATACACGTACCCTGATGAAATCGCGTGTGGAACTTCCCGCGCACCTTGGAATACACGTACCCTGCTGAAATCGCATGTGGAACTTCCCGCGCACCCCGAAATACACGTACCCAGGGCAATCGCGTGTGGAACTGCCCGTGAACCCCGTAATACACGTACCCTGCTGATATTGCATGTCAGACTACACGCGCAACCCTGATATACATGTACACAGGCGAATCGCACTGCTGGGGGTGGGGGGGTGGTAGGGAGGAGTGTGGGCCTGGTGGAGGGTGCCCCTGGATGCTGGGGGGTGGGGGTGCAGGGAGGCATGAGTGGGGGCCTGGTGGAGGGTGCCCCTGGATGTTGGGGGGTGGGGGTGCAGGGGGACATGAGTGGGGGCCTGGTGAAAGGTGCCCCTGGATGCAGGGGGCTGGGAGTGCTGTGAGACATGAGTGGGGGCTTGGTGGAGGGTGCCCATGGATGCAGGGGGGTGGGGGTGCAGGGGGACATGAGTGGGGGCCTGGTGGAGGGTGCCCCTGGATGCAAGGGGGTGGGGGTGCAGGGAGACATGAGTTGGACATGAGTGGGGGCCTGGTGGAGGGTGCCCCTGACTGGTGGGGGGTGGGGGTGCAGGGAGGCATGAGTGGGGGCCTGGTGGAGGGTGCCCCTGGATGCTGGGTGGTGGGGGTGATGGGAGACATGAGTGGGGGCCTGGTGGAGGGTGCCCCTGGATGCAGGGGGTTGGGGGTGCAGGGAGACATGAGTGGGGGCCTGGTGGAGGGTGCCCCTGGATGCAGGGGGGTGGGGGTGCAGGGGGACATGAGTGGGGGCCTGGTGGAGGGTGCCCCACAGAGCTGGGGGGTGGGGGTGCAGGGTGACATGAGTGGGGGCCTGGTGGAGGGTGCCCCTGACTGGTGGGGGGTGGGGGTACTGGGAGACATGAGTGGGGGCCTGGTGGAGGGTGCCCCTTGATGCAGGGGGTGGGGGTGCAGGGAGGCATGAATGGGGGCCTGGTGGAGGGTTCCCCTGGATGCTGGGGGGTGGGGGTGCAAGGAGACATGAGTTGGACATGAGTGGTGGCCTGGTGGAGGGTGCCCCTGACTGGTGGGGGGTGGGGGTGCAGGGAGACATGAGTGGGGGACTGGTGGAGGGTGCACCTGGATGCAGGGGGGTGGGGGTCCAGGGAGACATGAGTGGGGGCCTGGTGGAGGGTGCCCCTGGATGCAGGGGGGTGGGGGTGCAGGAAGACATGAGTGGGGGCCTGGTGGAGGGTGCCCCACAGTGCTGAGGGTGAGGGTGCAGGGGGACATGAGTTCGGGCCTGGTGGAGGGTGCCCCTGGATGCTGGGGGGTGGGGGTGCAAGGAGACATGAGTTGGACATGAGTGGCGGCCTGGTGGAGGGTGCCCCTGACTGGTGGGGGCTGGGGGTGCAGGGAGACATGAGTGGGGGCCTGGTGGAGGGTGCCCCTGGATGCTGGGTGGTGGGGGTGATGGGAGACATGAGTGGGGGCCTGGTGGAGGGTGCCCCTGGATGCAGGGGGTTGGGGGTGCAGGGAGACATGAGTGGGGGCCTGGTGGAGGGTGCCCCTGGATGCAGGGGGACATGAGTGGGGGCCTGGTGGAGGGTGCCCCACAGAGCTGGGGGGTGGGGGTGCAGGGTGACATGAGTGGGGGCCTGGTGGAGGGTGCCCTTGATGCCGGGGGGTGGGGGTGCTGGGAGACATGAGTGTGGGCCTGGTGGAGGGTGCCCCACAGTGCTGGGGGGTGGGGGTGCAGGGGGACATGAGTTGGACATGGGTGGGGGCCTGCTGGCAGGTGCCCCACAGTGCTGGGGGGTGGGGGTGCTGGGAGACATGTGTTGGTTGGCAGTAGTGCAAGGTGACATGTGGGTTGGCTGGGGGGCATGGGCATGGTGGATGGGCTGCCTGCGGGACATGTGCAGGGTAGTCCCCTGTGGTGTGGGCCACCTGCAGGGGTCGTGGAGGGTGTTGGTTGAACAGCTGGGAAGACCCACACGGCAGATTCACGTGTAGGACTGGCCAGCACCCCCGGAATCCACGTAGGCTGCTGGATTCGCGTGTGGAATTTCACTTGCACCTTGGAATACACGTACCCTGCTGAAATCGCGTGTGGAACTTCCCGCGCACCCCGAAATACACGTACCCAGGGCAATCGCGTGTGGAACTTCCCGCGAACCCCGTAATACACGTACCCTGCTGATATCGCGTGTCAGACTACACGCGCAACCTTGATATGCACGTACACAGGCGAATCGCACTGCTGGGGGGTGGTAGGAAGGAGTGGGGGCCTGGTGGAGGGTGCCCCTGGATGCTGGGGGGTGGGGGTGCAGGGAGGCATGAGTGGGGGCCTGGTGGAGGGTGCCCCTGGATGCTGGGGGGTGGGGGTGCAGGGGGACATGAGTGGGGGTCTGGTGGAGGGTGCCCCTGGATGAAGGGGGGTGGGGGTTCTGGGAGACATGAGTGGGGGCCTGGTGGAGGGTGCCCCTGGTTGCAGCGGGGTGGGGGTGCAGGGGGACATGAGTGGGGCCTGGTGGAGGGTGCCCCTGGATGCAAGGGGGTGGGGGTGCAGGGAGACATGGGTTGGACATGAGTGGGGGCCTGGTGGAGGGTGCCCCTGACTGGTGGGGGGCGGGGGTGCAGGGAGGCATGAGTGGGGGCCTGGTGGAGGGTGCCCCTGGATGCTGGGGGGTGGGGGTGCTGGGAGACATGAGGGGGGCCTGGTGGAGGGTGCACTGGATGCAGGGGGGTGGGGGTGCTGGGAGACATGAGTGGGGGCCTGGTGGAGGGTGCCCATGGATGCAGGGGGGTGGGGGTGCAGGGGGACATGAGTTGGACATGTGTGGGGGCCTGCTGGCAGGTGCCCCACAGTGCTGGGGGGTGGGGGTGCAGGGGGACATGAGTTGGACATGTGTGGGGGCCTGCTGGCAGGTGCCCCACAGTGCTGGGGGGTGGGGGTGCTGGGAGACATGCGTTGGTTGGCAGTAGTGCAAGGTGACATGTGGGTTGGCTGGGGGGCATGGGCATGGTGGATGGGCTGCCTGCGGGACATGTGCATGGTAGTCCCCTGTGGTGTGGGCCACCTGCAGGGGCTGTGGAGGGTGTTGGTTGAACAGCTGGGAGGACCCACACGGTGGATTCATGTGTAGGACTGGCCGGCACCCCCGGAATCCACGTAGGCTGCTGGATTCGCATGTGGAATTTCACTTGCACCTTGGAATACACGTACCCTGATGAAATCGCGTGTGGAACTTCCCGCGCACCTTGGAATACACGTACCCTGCTGAAATCGCATGTGGAACTTCCCGCGCACCCCGAAATACACGTACCCAGGGCAATCGCGTGTGGAACTGCCCGTGAACCCCGTAATACACGTACCCTGCTGATATTGCATGTCAGACTACACGCGCAACCCTGATATACATGTACACAGGCGAATCGCACTGCTGGGGGTGGGGGGGTAGTAGGGAGGAGTGTGGGCCTGGTGGAGGGTGCCCCTGGATGCTGGGGGGTGGGGGTGCAGGGAGGCATGAGTGGGGGCCTGGTGGAGGGTGCCCCTGGATGTTGGGGGGTGGGGGTGCAGGGGGACATGAGTGGGGGCCTGGTGAAAGGTGCCCCTGGATGCAGGGGGCTGGGAGTGCTGTGAGACATGAGTGGGGGCTTGGTGGAGGGTGCCCATGGATGCAGGGGGGTGGGGGTGCAGGGGGACATGAGTGGGGGCCTGGTGGAGGGTGCCCCTGGATGCAAGGGGGTGGGGGTGCAGGGAGACATGAGTTGGGCATGAGTGGGGGCCTGGTGGAGGGTGCCCCTGACTGGTGTATGGTGGGGGTGCAGGGGGACATGAGTGGGGGCCTGGTGGAGGGTGCCCCACAGTGCTGGGGGGTGGGGGTGCAGGGAGGCATGAGTGGGGGCCTGGTGGAGGGTACCCCTGGATGCAGGGGGGTGGGGGTGCTGGGAGACATGAGTGGGGGCCTGGTGGAGGGTGCCCCTGGATGCTGGGGGTAGGGGGTGCAGGGAGACATGAGTGGGGGCCTGGTTGAGGGTGCCCCTGGATGCAGGGGGGTGGGGGTGCTTGGAGACATGAGTTGGACATGAGTGGGGGCCTGGTGGAGGGTGCCCCTGGATGCTGGGGGGTGGGGGTGCTGGGAGACATGAGTGGGGACCTGGTGGAGGGTGCCCCTCGATGCTGGGGGGTGGGGGTGCTGGGAGACATGAGTGGGGGCCTGGTGGAGGGTGCCCCTGGATGCAGAGGGGTGGGGGTGCAGGGGGACATGAGTGGGGGCCTGGTGGAGGGTGCCCCACAGTGCTGGGGGGTGGGGATGCAGGGAGACATGAGTGGGGGCCTGGTGGAGGGTGCCCCACAGTGCTGGGGGGTGGGGGTGCAGGGGGATATGAGTTGGACATGTGTGGGGGCCTGCTGGCAGGTGCCCCACAGTGCTGGGGGGTGAGGGTGCTGGGAGAACTGCATTGTTGATCAGTAGTGCAAGGTTACATGTGGCTTGGCTGGGGGGCATGGCCATGGTGGATGGGCTGCCTGCGGGACATGGGCAGGGGTGCAGGGTGGTCCCCTGTGGTGTGGGCTGGCTGCAGGGGCCGTGGAGGGTGTAGAGGGAACACCTGGGAGGACCCACACGGCCAATTTACGTGTAGTGCTCCCCGCGCACCCCTGAAATACACTTGCCCTGATGGAATCGCGTGTGATACTTCCCGCGCAGCCCTGAGATACACGTACCCTGCTGATTTTGCGTGTGATACTTCCTGCGCACCCCTGGAATACACGTACCCTGATGGAATTGCGTGTGATACTTCCCGCGCACCCCTGAGATACACGTACCCTGCTGATTTTGCATGTGATACTTCCTGCGCACCCCTGGAATACACGTGCCCTGATGGAATTGCGTGTGATAGTTCCCGCACACCCCTTGAATACACGTACCCTGATGGAATCGCGTGTGATACTTCCTGCGCACCCCTGGAATACATGTACCCTGATGGAACCGCGTGTGATACTTCCCGCGCACCCCTGAAATACACGTACCCTGCTGATTTTGCGTGTTATACTTCCCGCGCACCCCTGGAATACACGTGCCCTGATGGAATCGTGTGTGATAGTTCCCGCGAACCCTGGAATACACGTGCCCTGACGGAATTGCGTGTGATAGTTCCCGCGCACCCCTGGAATACATGTACCCTGATGGAACCGTGTGTGATACTTCACACGCAACTCTGATGTACACGTACCCAGGACAATGGCGTGTGATACTTCCCGCGAACCACTGAAATACACGTTCCCCGCTTGGCGTTTGCTGTTTGGCAGCCCTGTGAACTGGTCCAGGTTTAGCACAGCCCTTTGCGATGAATTGGGAATTTTGAAGGGTTTTCCTTGCGCGAGGGCGTTCTTGGGGCGTAACTGGCGCTGCTGCAGGGTCGCTGCGCCACTCTGCGCCGCGGCTGATTTTGGAGGCTGGAATCCATGAATACGCTGTGCGATGAAATGGATTTTAGCGCACGCGGCTGGCGCAGTGTATCGCACGGGGACACTGTGTGCCAGCAGCGTGCGCCACTTTTGTGCGAAATTCTATGAATTACCCTGATTGCGTGTTTATTGGGAGAAATGTGGGATACTCAACGCATGCCATATTAACGATATATAGAGGTAAACTCAGAGCCTTTCTGTTATACGCAGTAGTAATATGGGGCCATAAATATTGTGCCCGGTTTATAGCATGTGAAGCGATTTACTTTGCAAATTGATGTGACTGCCTAGGAATATTTCTGTGGAATTTCTTTATCTTCAGTTGGACCTGCAAAGTGTAATGTTGGCATATTCTAGCCAATGTGTCATATTCTTTGATAACTTGTGTAAATTACAGAATGACTCTATTATGGTTACCTATATCCAGGCATTTTTGAGACTGGAGGGCAGTTCGATTATTGGCACGGTTGGAATACTTAACACCATGCATGGGAAATGGACTGTTGGAATGTATCTACATCAGTTAACGGTGGACTTAAACATTGGTTAAAAAAGAAACTGCGTGAGTATAGTTATGAATATAACATGATTGAATTTGCATCCAAGGTGTATAGTGGACCTTACTGTCAATCCAGGCTCATACAAACAAATCTGCCAGCATACATCTTGGCATATCCCAGTGTAAACACCTTTCGCACATACCTACTAATGAAATGTAACTCCTCAGTAGCATTAGAAACTATGGGTGCAAGGCTAGGTGCGCCAAAGGATATGCAGCAGTGCCGTTTATGTGGAGGTGATGAGACAGAGACACTGCAACATTTGATAATTAACTGTGAGCTTGGCTAAGTTGCGCTATAAGTTTTCAAAATCATATAACAATATGTTTGATTTTTAACAATATTGCTGATGTATGGTGCAGGTTTATGCTAGGTGATGATATTAATCTTATATATTTTATTGTGTTCTTTATCTGAAAATTGTGGACATTTTTAAGGGCCTTCTTGGGCCAGCATTAATGTGATTTTTAACTTTGCAAATTTCTGTAAGTTTGTATTGTGTGTTGTATGTATATATGCAAATTAACAAGGGGGGTCCTGGGAGTCCCTCTGCCAGACATTAGTCCTGGTTACGAGAGACTTACCCAGAGTCTTTAGCTCACTATCTTTCACAGAGATGAAATATCCCAAACATATCAGTCGTTGTCCTGCCCTGGGGCAGTCCAGCACCAAAATGCTAGGCAATTCTCCTCTGAACAAGAGTACCAACAGAAACCCCAGACACGTGTTTCGGTCTGGTTGGGCCTCATCAGTAGGCTGGATCTGTGCCTCTCTAAGAATAGTGAGCAAGGTGTCCACGTCTGGATTCCCCTAGTAACTTAGGGTGAGACCCAAAGTTACTTAAATATGCAAATTAACAAGGGGGTCCTGGGAGTCCCTCTGCCAGACATTAGTCCGGTTACGAGAGATTTACCCAGAGTCTTTAGCTCACTATCTTTCACAGAGAAGAAATATCCCAAACATATCAGTCTGTGTCCTGCCCTGGGGCAGTCCAGCACCAAAATGCTAGGCAATTATATATATACAAAGCCTTTTGGCTAAAAGTATATCAATAAACTCTTATGACAAACTTTCATAATCACATTTCAGGTTGTAACTCTTGTTCCCAATATTGAATTCTTATGTTAATTGAATGAAAAGCACAGTCTTCCCATAAGCTTTTAATGGTAACCATTACTGTGCAACTTATGGTTCCTGAGAAAATAAAGAAAATATAATAGTCCATCTAAATTGATGTCAATCTCAAGACATAGATGCATATTTTGACTGCAAATCCACAGTACATGTTTTACCCCACTTAACATGGGGTCTGGGCCTTCTGCTTCTTTGCTGTTGATTCTGCCTGCAATTAATCCATTAACATTATTAGGTTGATGCCCATTTGGATTCTTATCGTTAAGAACAGAGAAGCAAGATCCAACTCCATACCCCTAGGAAACCCCTCAGGGATATAATTATCTCAGAGCAGAGACCACAAAGTAGAATTTTATTTTCATGGATTATTTAGAGTTCAACCCATTAAGGGCTGCCCTCATTTACACAGTTTAGCACCTCAAATCCATAAACTCCTTCCTGGTCACAGATGTGGTTTCAAAGACTTTCAGATCGAGAGTAGAGCAAAGCTTTTAGCATTGCCTCTGATGAGGGGGGACGTGAAAATGTCTTATGGGCTAACCCCTCATTTCTGTCAAAAAATATCTGTTAGCTGATCACGGCTCTTCATTCAGTTCCTATAAACAGCAAAACAATGAGGCTTTTACTTTCTATCTTTTTCTACATGGGGCTTGTACCAAGGTCTTGAAATTAAAATTATATTTTGTTTTCCATTCTTCATTCTCACAGTTTCTTTTAAAAGAGTTCTGACAAGCCACCCAATTCCTTAATATGTACCTTTACATTTACTTCTGCATTTTCCATGTCACTGGTTTCAAGCTGCAGAATGCACATATTTCCATGGTATCTGTGTTTTAGAAAATGAACCAATGTTTTCATGGTTTTGCAGTTGAAATTAACTTCTGGCCTTTTCTCTGCCAGTCCACATTTCGCTTTATAATTACTGGACAGTATTTCAGCATTTATAGGCCTAGTCAGCCAAACACAGTTTCCTTTTGTCTTGGGGCTACATTTAAACCCCACAGATCCCGCATCCTGCTCTTTTTTATGTTTTCATTCCTGGGAAAGAGCAGGGAAGAGTGGATTCTTCTCACAGTTCAAATACTTTGATAGAACATGTTCCCACTCTGTTATCTTCCTCTGTGAGTGGCTGATCTGATCTCCACCTCCTGATTTTGTGTTCCATTTGTATGGAAAGGACTTCTCCTCTTTTATTTTTTGTTGGTTCCTCTCCATGGTCCCAGGGCTCTTCCCAAGACTCAACTTCTTTCTGTCCCCAGGGCGGAACTGAACAAGGTTAATGATTCTAAAGAGAGGTGTAGAAAGAATTGTTGAGTATTTTTTTTATACCTTCATTCCCCAGATAACATTTCAGGCAAATTGCAACAGGTTGATTGTATTTCACATTTCCATAAACACTCTTTCCTTTTCTATCTAACATTTAAGATGAATATTTAATTTAATTACTCACCTATTCTATACATTTTAGTTTACATCTGGGGTTTTGCTCTTACGTTCATCCCTTGATGGCTCCTTGGGTCGAACTTCAGTGCACTCCTCAATTATTTCTAAAGCTAGTCTGGGATGACAGTTTTTTAACTAATTGATATTGACCTATTTCTCTTCTGTCTGTTCTCCTTTCGGGATGCGGCTTTTACAGGCAACAGGAGATATTTTGTCTACAATTTCAAAACTATCCCACCAAGACGGAAGATATTTCCGTTCCTTGGTTTGGTTTCTCTGGAAATTGTACAAATAAATCTTGTCACCTACCTCATACTCCTTTTTCATGGTCTTTAAATCATGGTATGATTTCATCCCTTCAGCTGACTGAAGCTGACGCAAAAGCATGCTGGAAACTTTTCCTTAGATTCTCAATGTACCCATCAGTAATGGATGCATTTACCAGCGTCTGTTCCTGAGTTCTTTAGAGCAGATGCTGAGGTAGCACTATTTTCTGTCTGGTAATAAACTCAAATTGAAATATTTTAGTTGCAGAAGATGGTGTAGACCTAATAGCCATCAGGATAATCAGTAATCGAATGTCCCAACTGGGTCCAGAGTCAGCCAAAAATGTCTTCAATATGCTTACAATTGTCTTATTGCATCTCTGAACCCCTCTGTTTAATACCGAGCAGTAGGCGATGTGGAGTTTTCATTTGACCCCTTGAATCTCCCACATCTTGGTCATCATCTCACTGGTAAAATTACTTCCTCCGTCTGACTCAATCCTTTGTAGGAGGCCGAAATGAGAGAAGATGTGGTTGATCATTAGCACAGCAGAGGTCTCTGCCTTTCAAATCAGTGCAGTAAGACATTCTACTCACATTATAAACAAGAATGTTACCATCAACATGTACTTGTTTCCTCTGGAGGAGCGAATCTCTGGCCCGATAAAATCGACTTGCAAATCTGTCGAGGGCAGTGTCATTTTTTGTAGGGGAGCTCTGTGCGTGGGGGAATTGTGCACACACAAGACACCCCTTTAGTTTTATTTTCAAATTTGTTAATTGGCATTTGTTATCATACAGTTACACATATTGAACTGAATGTGTTCTTAGTAGCAGGAGTAACAGTATTGCTTAATAAACAGTAACGTTTTTACTTTTATAAAGGTAACTTAACAACATTCAACTGTCTCCGAGTCTCATTGTCTTTACTCAAATTCGTGGCGATCGGTAGGGTGGGGTATTGGGAGCAGGGGGGAGTTCCGGGGTTCCGGGGGTCTTACCCAGTCTGTGATTGCCTCTGCAATGGGTGTTGTGTACTTGCAACACGGTATGGTCTAATCCGTATTTGTTCATGGGGGTTTATCATCTGGGGAGGAAAGCATGCTACTGGTTATTTCTTTCCATGACTCCAGAGCAGAGCTTGATTCGTCGGTCGACCTGGTGACGCTATCCTCCCATGCTCTTGTTTCCGCATTGATCAATCTTTCCAACTCGTTACATCATGCCTTGTAGTTTGGCCCTGCTGGTTTTTTCCAGGCCATGGCAATTTGCCTTTTAGCCAGTATACAGGTTAAATCCATAAGTTTCACCCAGTGTTTAAGTTTGGCCAGCCTGGGGTGTGTACCTAGAAGACACTCCTCGGGGGACCACTTGTAGCTTGAGGTGCCCGCTTTTTCAAATGTCTGTTTAATTTTCATCCATAAGGATTGCACTGTATTGCATTCCCAGAACATGTGGAGTAGGTCTGCTTCGTCTGCTTTGCACCATGGACAGTGGGACCCCGTTTGTCTATTAATGTTCGCTAGCCTGCAGGGAGTCAGATATGTTCGATGTAGCATGTTCAGTTGTATGAACCGGAATCTGTGGTTTCTGGACACAGCTTTAGGGTATGCTAAGGCTCTGTCCCATTCTCCTTCTGACAGTTCCAGTCTCAGATCTGTCTCCCATTTCTTTTTCATTGTCTCACCTTTTGGGTTGGGGGTATCGCTGAGGTGGTTGTATATTTGGGAGACCGCTCTCCGTCCATCCCCCAAATTATATAGCAACATTAAGACGGGGGCAGACTCTGGTTCCTCTGGCCAAGTAACCCATTTTTTCTTTGCCGTTTCTCGTATCCTGCGATACCAGAGGAATTGACCAGCGTGTATGTCATCCTCCCTTCGAAGTGATTCAAATTCCCTGAAGGAACCTTCGTCGTACAGGTCCCCTCAAGTGTAAACACCCTTCCTCTCCCAATGTCTGAGGTGCAGTAGGTCCGCACTCTTTTTGCACATGTCTTGGATCATTGGTATCTGGAGAATACAGGTGTTTTAGCTGAATTATCGATCTCACCCTTTGCCATATTTGTTTCCCCAGAGTGGCTATGAGGGGTATGCCTCTTAGTAGGTGTTGTGGTGCCCGTATGAGCTCTCTCAGTTGTATGGGGAAAATCATGGATTGCAATAGGGGGGTCTTGGATGTGATGTCATCGGCCAACCATTTGGACACAAAACTGAGTTGGCCAGCTAGATAGTATTTTTCAAGATTCGGGAGTTGGCTACCCCCTTGTGCATATGTCAATACCAAGGTAGAATGTGCTACTTAGTGTCTGTTCTGCCCCCAAAGGAATTCACGAATAATCGATTCAAGCAGGCCAAAGAACGATTTTTTGATGTAATATTGCACATTCTGGAACTTGTATAGGAACCGAGGGAGAACAATCATTTTAACCACAGAGGCCCTGCCCATCACTGATAAAGGAAGTTTCGCCCAGAAACTCATTGATCTGCGTAGTGCAGGTATCGCCGCTTTCATATTGTGTTCGTGCATCAGTTCCGGGGCGTGCATTATTTGGATTCCGAGGTAGAGGAAAGCTGTGGTCTGCCATTTGTATTCCTAGCGCCGGGAGCTCCTCTGTGTCTCTGCCTTTTAGCCCTGCTAGAGGGATCAAACAGGACTTAGCTCTGCTAATTTGTATACCTGAGACCTTGGAGAAGTTGTCAAGGACCTCCAACATAGTAGGAACATTAAGGTGCGGGTCTCTAACGTATAACAGGACATCATCCGCATAGAGCAAAATGATGTGGTCTGTCCCACCTAGCCTTATCCCTGCATCAGAAAACTGTTTCCTGAAATAAATAGCTATGGGTTCCAACCCAAGGATATAGAGCATGGGGGACAGCGGGCATCCCTGCCTAGTACCCCTATATATGTCCCATATCTCTGACAGATATCTCCCAGTTTTAACCCAAGCCCTTGGTCTGGTATATAGCATTTTGACCCATCTAACAAAACCTGGGCCAAAGCCAAATTCCTTTAGGACCGCCAACAACCATTCCCAATATATAGAATCATATGCCTTAATGGCATCTAGCGACAGTAAGGCGTAGGGTTCGGGACTCGTGTCTGTTTGTTTGACAATATGTTGGAGTCTGCGTAAATACATAGTTGTGTTGCGTCCTGGCTCAAATCCGCACTGGTCTATGTGGATGATGCCGCCTATAAGTCTGGAGAGTCTTTTAGCTAGGATTGTGATCAGTAATTTAATGTCATAATTAAGCATGGCCAGAGGTCGGTATGAGTTGCGTTGTTCGGCCGGTTTGTTTCGGTAGAGGGGTGGGATCACTAGGGTTTCCCTCATGCTGTCAGGTAGAATGCCTCGCTCGTATGTTTCTAGGAAGACCTCGTGTAATAGTGGGACCAGAGAGGGGCCATACGTCTTATACAATTCTGGGGGTAATCTGTCACTGCCTGGGGCCTTGCACCTAGCATGTGATTTAATTGCTTCAGCTATATCTTCTGCAGTGATGTCAGCATCTAAGGCTTCGGCTTGTGCATGGGAGAGTCTAGGTAATCCTATCTCCTCTAGGGTGTCCATTATCTGGTCTGAAGGGATTCCATCGTTATGTGAGTACAAGTGTGCATAGTAGTCTTTAAAGGTGTTGTTTATGTTGTGTTGGGTCAGGTGTATGTTGCCATCTTTGTCTTGGAGTGTGGTGATTGTGTGTCTGGGATGTTCCTTTCTGCAGAACCAGGCTAACAGTCTGCTGGGCCTGTCAGCTTCCATGTGCGCTCTGTTTGTTTTGGTAACATAATCAAACTTAGCCAGTCTATCCCAGGCCTTCGTACATTCAGCTTTAAGGGTTTTGAGTTTGTCTTCCCGTTGCTGTGGGTCTGAGGGACTGGTGTCAAGCCTCTCTATCTGCCTTTCTCTTTGTGTCAGTTCATCTTGCAACTGTTTTCTCACACTCCAGCCTTCGCTATGACTTCACCGCGACCCACTACCTTCAGGGCTTCCCATACGGTACTCACGAGGTCTACACTTCCCATATTTAGCTCTATGTAGTCATCTATTAAATCTTGTAGCTCATCTTTGAAAGCTTGGTCCTTCAGAGCTTCCACCGGCATTCGCCACATGGGAATGGGTGGTCTGGGGCCAGCGTGGTTCCATTCTACCACCAATGGGCAGTGGTCAGAGATCGTTCTACCCAGGTATTGTGCTTCTTCCATTTGGGGTAAGTGTTCCCTACCTACAAAGATATAATCTAGTCTTGTGTGGAGGCCATGGGGAGACGAATAGTAAGAGTAGTTACGTGTCTGCGGGTGCAGTTCCCTCCACACATCAGCCATGTCCAATCTACCCGTCATGGTGTTTAATGAGGTTGTGGCCACTGATGGGCCTTTGGGTAAGGGTAAGGATCTATCCAGTTCTGGATTGTGGGTGTAATTGAAATCCCCACCCCATATGAATAGGCCATTTCTGTGTGGTGTGACTCTGGCGTACATTGAGTCGAGGTGGGCTGGAATATTATTATTGGGGAGGTAGGAGTTCACTATGCACATTTCTTGTTGCTCTATGAGTCCCCACAGTATCACAAATCTGCCCTCTGGGTCATTTACGGCTTTGGTTAATTGAAATGGAAGTTGGGCGTGGATCCATGTGTAGCCCCCTCTAGCGTACTTAGAGCAGGCAGTTCCGTACCCCTGCCCACCCCAATGACCTCGGAGTTTGGCCATAGACTCTGCAGTGCAGTGTGTTTCCTGTAGAAGCGCTATCATTATCCCTTTTCTGTGTAGATAGGACTTGATTCTATTTCTACGAAGGTAAGTACCAAGGCCTCTTACGTTCCAAGTCATTATTTTAATTCTCATCGCCATGTCACTTTACAGGGGGTGTTGCAGTTTTTGTAATATACTGGGTTGGCTCCCGGAGTCAGGGTGTTTTGAATAAGGGACTTTGTTTGTTTGCCAGGGTTCCAGAGGCATATCCCCCACTCCTGCCTCGCTCCCCGCCGCCAACATAATGTATCTCAGAGACTTACCAACTTTTTCAACTGTCATTCTAGTGAATGAACTATCTAAACCGTTTAACTGTGAACTGCCCCCAGCAGTTGCATTGAACTTGCAGCGCTCAGGGGCTCCCGAGCCTTCCAGGCCTCTCCAGACCTTCCGGTGTGGGTGGTGTGCAAGCATTTGACTTACACGTGCTTTGCGGGGGTGAGCCATTGATGTGGTTGCATGCGGTTCCTTGTGCTTCTGCCCGATATTGCTATCTTCATATTACGGTCTCAGTTAAAGGCCGATTGACTGCATTATACTCCCGTGTGGGATCAATGACTGGTGTTAGTAATTGTAGCTTCCTGCTTTATCTGTTGTCTGCTTTTGGTGGTTCTTCGTTGTCTGCTAGGGTATTGTGCTGAAGCCACATGTTTGCTGCAGCTGGGATTTCTAAGAAGAGTGCTTTCCCTTTATAGAGAACTTTGAGGTGAGAGGGATAGAGCAACATGTATTTAAGATTAAGTTTACTCAGACTCGCCTTCACCGGTATGAAAGAATTCCTGGCGCGTTGTACTGCAGGGGTGTAATCAGGATACATGACGATTGGCGAGTCTTGCCTTCTAATTTCTCCGCCTTCTCTGGAATATCGCAATATCGTTTCTCTGTCGTGAAAATTTTGAATTTTGGCAATAATCGGACGCGGGTGCGAGCCCAGTGGAGGGCGCTTTTGGAGGGATCTGTGGGCGTGTTCTATTGAGAAACCTTGCAAGAGTTTTCCTGCCCCAATTTCTTGTTGTAGCATTGTCTCTATAAATTCTGTAGGTTCTGGGCCTTCCATATCTTCGGGAACACCTAAAATCCTGATGTTATTTCACCTTGCGCGACCTTCTGCGTCCTCGGATCGTGTTTCTAATCTTGCCACTTTTTGTTCCAGGTCTTGGACTCGCTTCTTCAGATCTGTGGTGCTTGCTTTCAACATTGACCTGTAGAGTGACTTTGTTGGTGTTCACCTTTTCGGTCAGGTTGCGTGCGTCTTGACGCATAAGCTGCATGTCGGCTTTCATTTCATCAATCTTGTTTTCAATGGAGGTGCGGAGCGCTGCAATGGCCTGGAGAACTTGTGTATAGTTAGTCACTGTTTCCGTGTGCGATGGTTCATCAGCGGTTATGGGTTGAGGCTGTGGCAATTGTTTGGGCCTGACCGTCATATAAGAGTCCATTGTTGTGGATTTTGATCTGTTTCTAGGTCGAGACATCTGTTCCCTCGGGGGCGCCGTGTCGGCCTCTCTATTCAGTGGATGCTTATGTAAATGCTGGATTTCAGTGATGCACTAGAGATAGTGCATCACTGAAATTGCACGTTCTGGTCGCGTTGGGTTAGGTTCAGCTTTTCAGAATATTGCTAGTAGTGGCCCAGGGGGTATTCCTGGTAGTGTTGGGTTGTGCTCTCAGCTGCGGCCTGGCTCCGGTGCGGCTGCAGCGGTGTGTTGTCTCCCACGTTCAACCAGGCCAGAGGGATCTCAAGCCAAGAGTAAGTGCGTTAGAAGTTCTCCTCCGAGGTTGGGTGTGGGGGGGACCACAGGTCACCTGCAATTGCGTGCAGTTTCTCAGTTTGTGTTTAAGTAGAGCTCCGTCAAGGGTACACTAGCCGCAGCCCGCCTAGCGTTTTAGCGAGCTGTGTCGAGGTGTTTACTTTGTGGGCTCAGGCCAGGGATTTCTAGAGGTTGGCCTAGCAGTTAGTTCAAGTCCCCGTGCTCACATCTCATGCTGGTTAAGTCGGCGCACTCCTGTATAGTCCCACTCTTTCTCCCTATATGACCATAGCAGCAAGTGGGGGAAGATGTAAGGGAGTCACTCACTGTTTTTGGTGTTGTGGTCCAGCACCAGGCCGCACGCGCGTCTCTGCGGTCCGATTCGCCGAGAATAGATTTCAGGTCCCGTTGTGCGGGGCCACTCCTTCGTGCTTCTGGACATTTGCGGGGAGCTGATGTCTGTTCCCTTGCTCGCTGATGTCTGTTCCCTTGCTCTCCGTCACCAGTTGCAGTCGGAGGGGGGCCCAGCGTCTGTGTGGTCGGGCGGCAGAGGGAGGCCCACACCTCCAGCTCCTTCGATATAGCCCACGCAGGTTCCTCCTCCTTCCCAGTCGACAGCAGCAGACGATCTGCAGGTCCCTACTCTGCGCAGTCCTGTAGTGACTCCTTCAATCCTCGTGGGACCGAGGTCAGATTAGGAGCCGGGAACTAGATCTTCGCTGCGTGGGGAGGGGAAGGCAGCCTCCTCCGGTCTCGGCGAAGCTTCGTCACTCACTCGGCGGCACTCGAAGTCGTAGCGGTCGCTGCCATCTTGGATTTGCAGGGGTGCCTTTGTGTTCGGCTCGTTCGAGGTGATGCCGACTCCGATTTTGCTCAGGAGTCAGCTCGCTGCAGTGGGCAGAGGTTCCCCTATCAATATATGTGTGCCTTTTTGCAAATTTCATGGGTATAGGAGCTTTGTGCATGCACGTCTTTACGGCATACGTGCTGGCCACGCCCCCTCAAGACACCCCTTGAGATACATGTTGGGGTCCTGGCCCATGTGTGTCCAGTATGCAACCTCTCACAAGATTTCCAATGTTGTGTAAAACCCCTATGACCGGTTAGTTGTGTGATTAAACGTCAGTCTCTGAAATGAGGTAGGTACCACCCACTGGTCATATCCAGATAGAAATCTCCATACCAAAAAAACCGTCTTGGATTTGAAAGATTTTGAAAATGTCAACAACACCCAGAGGTACTCTTTATCGGTATAATCCAATTCTGTTAGAGGAAAACTCACAGAGTCTTCAATGTGTCGATAGCATTTTCCAATAATAGGGTCCTCTTTGTGTGCAGTGATCAAATTTCTATCCGGGGTATCTTAACTCCACTGGTCAGTTGAGAGTTAACTGTTGGCACCAGTTTGAGACATGGTTACAGCTGTGACTTGGATTTCACCCTGCAGGGATTCCGTATCTATGAAATCCCCCTTGCAGAGCTCCAGTTTTAGCCAGATGGCCCGCCAGGTCGTTCCCAGTTTTTTCCGACCCTCTATTTTGGAATTACCTCTTAACCTTTTCAAATATATGGTCATCCCATTAGAGGTCACCAGATTATCAATAGAATGAATCAGTTTCCCATGTTTGAATGGTTTGTTATTTTTATTTATTTTTTTTTATTTAAAAGTTGTTTTAATCAAGTATATCTTGATTTTTCAACATACAAAATTAACATAACGTATTTAAAATTAAATGAGAACATATTATGAAAAATAAAATTGATATTAACAAGAATTACGTCCATATGCAGATTTACATAGTCAATAACAACAAACTAATTAGATACAGATTTATACCTAATCACTTTAAACAAAATAAGATCATTCAAAAAAACAAGTAATAAGATAAATCCTGTATCTAAAACCTGATTAGTGAACTTCCTTTAGTGCGACTTTGCACACTAACTTTGCCTTTAAGTCCCAAACTATACAAAAAACTCAATATTGCATATCTAACAACTTTCAATTGACTATTAAATAGGAGAGACCAGCAACGTGCTTGAGACATGGTCATGTACCCAGTAAATAAATGTTCAAAATGCACAATTCTTTTTGCTTGCAAACTTTGGCATTCAACACATAAGTGTTGCATTGTTTCAATGGCTAATTGACAAAACCGACACAAAGCATCGTCTTTTCTGATAATTCTGCGATGGCACAGAATTTCTTTTATGGGCCAGATATTTAATCGAAATCTTAAATAATCATCCCGCTGTCGGGAATGTGGGAACATCATTAGGTAACTTTCTGTTTCCCCATAGCGCTTTAAGGCAAATGGGTTTTTCTTAAACTTTTTGTATAGGAGACATGCAGATCTTGTTTTTATCCAGTCATAATCCCATATCCGTTTTATTGCCTTAGTGGGATTGCCTAGCAATAGTGCCATTGAAAATCCAATATTAGTAATGATTTTTTCTGCTTGATTTCTCCAAGACACTGCAAATGGATCATCAGATCTTAAAAGGTAAATAGCAATCATTCCTAACAACCCAGGATGATTAACACTTAATATGCATTTGCGATACAACGAGCATAGCCTCCACTTATAGATGGCATATAAAGACAGGAGTCCTAGCTCGTGTCGCAGGATGCAAATGGGTTCTGACAATGGGAGGTTGAGAGCACGCTTCCAATAGCATCCTTCCATAATGGCCCAGTATTGATATGATTTTCCCAAGACAGCCTCTGAACCATAAAGAATTACCGGAATAAATTTTTGTCTATAATAAACCAATAATGGTACTATTGAAAACTTACAATATTTACTCCTTATTAGTCTGCTTTGTGATAGAGCCGTCGTTAGACGCTGTTTTAGATGTTGATGATTCGCATTCTTATCTGGTGAATTACTTATGAAGACCCCCAAATAGATGTAAGAGGAAACTGAAGACAGGTTGACATTTTGTAAAGGCCATTTGTAGGTGGCTTTCCTTTGCATGCTTTTGCCAAACTGCATAACCTTTGTTTTACTTAAATTAAAGGAAATACAGTTCTTTTTAGTATAGGTATCCAACGCACACAAAAGTGCCCGTAATCCTTTGGGAGTCTTTGAGAATAACACCATGTCATCAGCATAGAGTAGGTATGTAACATTAACCCCATTAATTTTGGGTGGCTCTGCCACACTTTTACTAAGGTCTACACCAATGTCTGAGATAAAAAAAAGTAAATAAAGCAGAAGCTAGCAAACAACCTTGTTTCAACCCACATGCAGTCTTAATTGGGTCAGACAATAGTCCCTCACTAGAAAGTTTGATTTGTATCGAGGTATCTGTATGTAAGTCAATTATCCACTTGACAATTGACCAGGGACATTTTTTATCCATAAGTTTTTTAAAAAGAAGTTCACGAGGAACAGCGTCAAACGCCATTTTAAAATCTATAAAAGCTGTATAGAGTGGCTGGTGTTGATGGGAAGCCTTCTGAATAATACTTGTAAGGGTAATAACATTTATAGTCGTCCCATTTCCAGGCAAAAATCCTGTTTGGAAGATGTCTCGATAGTTATTTTCTTCCAACCAAATGTTAAATCTATTCAGGATTAGTCGGGCGAAAATTTTCCCAGGACAATCCAAGAGTGCTATGGGGCGGTAAGCAGCTAGGTCATCACGCTCCCCTTTCTTAAATATGGGCAGAATGATGGACTTCTGCCAAGATTTAGGAATGACCCCTGTCGAGATGACTTTGCTAAAGATCTGATGGAGGATCATTGCCCATTCTTGTGGGTGATCTTTAAGTGTGCTATTATGGAGACCATCCGGGCCTATTGCCCTCGAGCGACTCAAGTTTTTAATACATATCAGTATATCATTGACGGTGATGGTAAAGAAATGAGACCAGCCTAAGGAGTATGTCTTTGGAATCAAGTTCGAGAAGGACGATGCATAAAGCTTTTCACAGTAAGTTTTCCAAATTGCATTTGGAATAGCATTTATTTGAACAGCATCCTGTGTTCTATGCGTGGCCTCATTTAGGCAAGCCCATATACCACTAGTGGATTTCTTAATAATCTGGGACATCATGGTTTCCCCATTTTGCTGATAGCGCACAGCTCTCTGACCCATTAGCCATGTTCTATAGGATGCTTTTAATTTTGTTTTAAAAAGCAAACGATAGGTTATAGGGACAAATTTTAAATTACGTAGGTCTCTTCGCAATTCAGCTTTCTTAGACTGTACTATTGGGTCAAAGGGATGACAATGTTTATGACGAACACTCAGGTCTGGCAGTTTATCCTTCTTAAACAAATGCATTACTGTAACATAGCAGTCTGTTGACCCAGAAGACACAAGCAGGGCCGCATGAAACTGTTTTAGTCGATTTCTATTCCATCTCACTCGCGTACCGCTGTTATTTACAAAATGTGGATAGGGATAGGTCTCAACCATAGGCGAAATTACAGATGATGACCTTGAATATCGCATAGTTAGCTTATTATGATCACTATGGTCGGTTGCAACCACTTGCATAGATTGTACATAGTTTACAAATGTCTTATGGACAAACACATAGTCAAGTATTGCCCGTTGTGACCCTCTACTCCATGTATACTCAGCAGGGATATCCCCTACGATGGCACCATTCAGCATTACAAATCCTCTCTCGTGCATCATATTTGTCCAAGTTAATTCATCATCAGTTTGTTCAGTATAAGTTTGTGATAACAAATGGAGATTTAAATCCCCTACTATGATGGTTTGACAAATGTTACCTTCAAAAGTCAGGCGATCGAGAATCGAATTTAGTGACCCAAAAAAAGATTCTGCGGTCATATTACCTCTGCTCCAATAAATGTTGACAATAACCAAGAGCTCACCACCTCTCTGGAGTCTAACAATTTGGAAATATGAGGATGGAGAGACTAATTTTTCACTTACAAAACCTGTAGCTTTCTTGACTGCAAGCAATAGACCACCACTGGGTCGACCTCTATGATGTTGTATGGCCGGAGTTATAATTACATCATAGGACGTCCAGATGGGGCAGTCAACAAGCCAGGTTTCCTGTAAGGCTACCAGATCATAAGTTGCCAAATCTCTACTTGCAAGGTCAAATAAATGCTTATGGCCTCTCGTATTCCACGAGAGTAGGCTACCTGTACCTGCATTATATTATGATCTAGCAAAGTAGTCCTGGGATGCCACCATTCGTGGAGCAGAGTTTACAATCTGATTCGATTCTCTATTCTTGATAGACTGATATGTCCTGATTTGAGCTTTGTCCATCACATTATTTGTTATAAAAGGGTCTTGAAACAAATTAAAACCCAATTCATATAGGACTGTTTTAGATTGCCACAATATATTCATTACAATTGTCGATTGAAGATGGATTCTTGCTTCAGAAGGGTCATTTGTATTAGTAAATTCAACCAAGGTTATATCTGATGATGATATATCAGACAGGGACGGGATTTCACTGCATATGTTCAAAATGCTAGCCCGATTTAATACATATTTGGGATAAGGGTCTTCTCGACATCTAATCACTAGGCAATTAGACATGGACTTGACTTGTAGTTTATTACCATCCTTGAAATTCATATTGTGGGCTTGAGCATTTGTCTGGAAACAAAGGCTTGATGGCATATCATTTCCTTGCGCTACTCGATTGCCCAACTGTGCCGGACCCTTTAATAACTGGCTCACGTCAGGATAACGCAATGATTGCGGACCTCCAGCCCCTTGGCAACTTTGGCTGGCTTCGCCGATATAAGCTGCAATCGAGGATTCTATGATATCTCGAATGTCCTGGGTCTGAATGGCAGCTTCAGGCCACGGCATCTGTTCATGTATTTGCGAGATGCCATGTTGTTGGGGCAAGGAAACACCCGAGACATCTACTGATTGACGGGGCAGGGCTAAAAGCTCGGTTCGGCCAGAAGAGTCAACTTGCAATGGAAGAAAGGGGCCTAATTTTGTATTCACACCATTTTGTAGATGGGTTTGACTAATTATTACTGTTTTTGGATTTTCCACTAAAGCAGAGGTCTTCTCCACATTAAAACCCTTAGTTACCATGGAACTTACACTGTTCAAAGGTTCGGTAGAAGCCCCGGGTATGTCTGACATGTATGATTTGATGGATGTTCTAATTTCCTCTCTGAGTACCGCTAAATTCACTTGACTCAGAAGCCCATCACTCCCACCCGTGGGTGGCCTGGTCTGTATGTCAACTTGTCCCACATTACATGGTCCTACACCATCGGAGTTATTATCACTGGAGTCAGTATTATTTAATGTTTTTGGAGAATTAATGCACCGTGCCGAGTCTTGGGCACCCATGCCAGCTGAAATAGTGACCAAATCGTCCAGGGGCCCGTAAGGCATGAAGGTTTGAATAGCTTCTTTGGGGCCTGATTTTACCAAATTGACTTTTACAAGTTTTGCAGTTTGTTCACGTCTAGAAAGGGCTTTGATGAACTTACGGCCTGCAACCTGAGAACTGGCACCTCTGCCTTTCGTAAATAGTTTTCTGGAGGCAGTGGGCAGCGGGTCAGTAACTACCGCCGATGTTTTAATTAGATTCATCGTAATAGGTTTAGATGAAAAGAATGTATTGTTTGACAATACTGTGGTAGGTAAGGTCTCTTTCTCCTTGATCAGGCCATCAGGGTCATTGGTAACTATGCTATCAATATATTTGCTGAGATTGTTTTGTACTGTATCTCTATTGGATATAGATGGATCAGATTCAGCAACCATTTGCACGGCTGGTCGATTACAACCATTGGGATCTACCTCACACAGACTTCGGTTATTTTCTGTTTCAGACAGCACACACACTTGTATACAATCAGTATTCACTATGCTACATGAATCAGGCCGATAGCCTTGAACAGTCTCAACATTGGACCGCAAGGTCACTTGCTCGACAGGCGGTTTTTGTGAAAGCACCGCTATACCGTTACTGCATTTATTTATTTATTTATTTATTTATTTGCATTTGTTAAGCGCACTTGCAGCCCATGAGGCATTGAGGCGCTGTTACAGAGGATACACAGATTTAAGATTACATTCGGGTGCAGGAGGCTCTTAGTTACAGGTTAGCAGGCATATAGGCAGAAACAGGTTGAAGTCATACAAAGAGTCTGGTTTTGATAGCCTTGCGAAAGGCTAGGTGTGACTCGATGAGTCTGAGGTGAGGTGGCAGGGCATTCCAGTGCGTGGCTGCTAGGGTGGGGAAACTGGAGCCACCAGCACGCACTTTCCGCGAGGTAGGCCTGACAATGGTGTTGGCGTAGAAAGATCTAAGCGGTCTTGTGGCGGAGTGCCTGGTGATTCTGTTCGTCAGGTAGGGGGGGGCAAGCCGTGAATGCATTTGTGGGTGATGGCAAGAGTTTTAAAGACAATTCTTTCTTTAACAGGGAGCCAGTGCACTTGCCTTCTGATTTCGGAGATGTGGTCTCTCCTTGCGGTGCCGGTGGCTGCCCTTAGAGCATTGTTTTGGGCTAGCTGAAGTTTGGCGATGTTTTTGTTGGAAGTCCCGACGAGAAGGGCGTTACAGTAGTCAAGTCTTGATCCGATGATGGCCCTGGCAATCGTGAGGCTGCTTTGACGGGCCAGGAAAGGCCTGGTTGCGTTGATGACTTTGGTGTAGTAGGCTGAGGAGGCGGCGATGGCATTGACCTGTCTGTCCATCGACAGGTCGGAGTCAAGGTAGACTCCGAGTGTCTTAACATGGTTAGAGACTTTAATTGGAATATTATCAATGGTGAAAGAGGTGTACTGTTCTCCGAGATTGCCGATGGTGAAAGGTGAGCCAATAAGGAGGAGTTCGGTTTTTTCACCATTGAGGCAAAGCCAATTCTCCGCCATCCAGGATTGGATGGTAGAGTAGATAGAGGAGAGGGTGTTAGAGTCCGCTAGGTAGTCGCCTGTGAGTGGGATGAGTACCTGCGTATCGTCCGCATAATTGGTGTATGAGATACCCAGGGAGTCCAAGATGCTGAACAGTGGCCTCGTGAAGAGGTTGTATAGAGTAGGAGCGATACAGGAGCCCTGGGGGACACCGCAGGTGAGGAGGCTGGGGGTGGCAGCAGCAACTTCAGAAAATACTTTCATGGCCCTTTCTTTGAGAAAGGAGGTGATCCATTGGCAGGCTTTAGGGGAGAAGTTGGCTTGTGTGGCTAGGTGGTGACACAGGGTATTGTGGTCGACCAGATCGAACGCAGCAGAGAGGTCAAGGAGCAGTAGAAGGGCCGGTTTGCCTGCGTCTCTGAGATCGTCCATTTGGTTTTTCAGGTCTAGGAGGGTCGTTTCAGTGCCATGGCGAGGGCGGAAGCCAGATTGTCGTAGACCGAGGAGGCGGTTGTCCTCTAGGAACTTCTGGACTTGCAGGTAAGCTGCTTTGTCCAAGATTTTGAGAAGGAACGGTACAGTCGTAATGGGCCTGTAGTTCCCCGGGACGGTTGGGTCAAGAGAAGGTTTCTTGAGAAGCGGGCGAACCCAAGCTTCCTTAAGTCCTGGTGGAACATGGCCTGATTGGAAGGATGAGTTGATAAAGGCTGTGAGGAAGGGGGCTAGGCTGGGTGCGGAATCCTTGATGAGGCTGGCGGGGCATGCATCCCCTTTACAGTTGGAAGGTTTAATGGAGTTGAGCAGCGTGATGACCTCTTGCTCTGTGATATTTTTAAATTCGAACAGCGGGGCGGACGTGGTCTTGGTGGGTGGTTTAGCATGCATGTTCGCTATAATCTCGGAGAGGGCTTTTTGGTGGCCACGAATTTTACTTTGGAGAGTGTTGAGCTTCTCAAGCATGGCAGATTGAATGTTGTTACACCATTTGTCATCTTTGATGATAGAGGAGGGGGGGGGGCAGATGGTTTTTCGAGTTCCCTGAAGATGGTGAAAAGTTCCTTGGAGCCTGACTTAGCGTCAGCAATCCTGGTGTTAAAGGAGGCAGCCTTTGCTCGAGTGATTTTGGTCTTATATAGTTTGGAAATGGCTTTGAATTTTTGTTTAGTGGCTTCAGACGGGTTTGCTTTCCATGTGGAGAGAGCAACCCTCTTCTGTGCACGTTGATCAAGGAGTTCTTTGGAGAACCAGGAGTTGGCATGTTTGGCTTTTTTGGCTTTTTTGAGAGTTAGGGGGGCAATGGCATCCACAGCTGATGTGATGATATCCTTAAAGGTGTTAGCTAAGGTATCGGGGTTGTTCGAAGAGGGGGTTTGAAGGGCTGGGTTAAGGAGGTAGGGTGCCAGGTTTTCGGCTGTGAGAAGGCGTGAACTTCTGGAGTACGTGTCGGGGCAGGGTGGTGGCGGGGAGAAGGCAGCTTTGTTAGTTCCGAGGTTGAATTGGATGTAGTGGTGGTCGGACCAAGGAATAGGGTTGTTGTCCTTGATGAGAAGGGTGCAGTTGTGATGGCTGACCCAGTCAAGGGTGCGTCCTTTGATGTGTGTAGGCTGGGAGATGGAGTGCGTGAAGCCTAGGTTGGAGAGTGCCTTCTTGAGGTGTTTTGCAGGGGAGTCCTTGGGGTCGTTCAACCCTAAGTTAAGGTCACCGAGGAGTAGGACCTGTGAGGTCTTTTTGATGTTATGAGAGAGTGCAGAGATGAGTGTGTCGTGGAAGTCGGTGCACGGTCCTGGGGGTCTGTAGACAATGTGCATGGATATGGTGCAGTTAGCTGATACGTTAATTTTTAGAGGGAGGTAGTCGCTATTGCTGTCAAGGATGCCTTCTACTTCTCTGATGGAGAGGGTGTCTTTGGCGATGAGGGCAACGCCTCCACCTCTCTGAGAGGTGCGGTCTTTCCTGTAGATGGAGTAACCAGGTGGGATGGCCAGTGATAGGGCAGGGCCCGAACTTTCATTGAGCCAGGTTTCAGTGAGGATGAGGAGGTCTAGTTCGTCTTTTATGAGCATGTCATTGATGTCGAGGGCGTGGGCTGGTACAGAGCGGGCATTGAGCAGGGCGCACAAGAGCGTGCGGCTGGGGGGAGGCAGGGGGAGTGGGAGGCTGGTAGCTGAAGGAGGATCAAAGGAGCTAGGTGGGGTGGTCAGGGGGGAGTCAGCGGTAAGATTAGGGGGCACTAAGGTGTCATTGGGCAGCACACAATCAAGGGGGGTACCAGCAGTGGGTTCAGAAAACATATGAACATCATTAGGCCGCAAACAGTCAATGGAGGCACCAGCAGTGGGTTCAGAAAACATATGAACATCATTAGGCCGCAAACAGTCAATGGAGGCACCAGCAGTGGGTTCAGAAAACATATTAACATCATTAGGCCGCAAACAGTCAATGGAGGCACCAGCAGTGGGTTCAGAAAACATATGAACATCATTAGGCCGCACACAGTCAATGGAGGCACCAGCAGTGGGACCAGAAAACATATGAACATCATTAGGCCGCAAACAGTCAATGGAGGCACCAGCAGTGGGTTCAGAAAACATATGAACATCATTAGGCCGCACACAGTCAATGGAGGCACCAGCAGTGGGACCAGAAAACATATGAACATCATTAGGCCGCAAACAGTCAATGGAGGCACCAGCAGTGGGTTCAGAAAACATATGAACATCATTAGGCCGCACACAGTCAATGGAGGCACCAGCAGTGGGACCAGAAAACATATGAACATCATTAGGCCGCAAACAGTCAATGGAAGCACCAGCAGTGGGTTCAGAAAACAAATGAACATCATTGGGCCGTACACACTCCAGAGTGGCAGAGTGGGCGATAGCGGTAATTGCATTGGGGCCAAGGGGCGGAGGTAGGGATAGAGAGTTAGTGTTAATGGAGGGGTAGTGATTGTACGTACAGGCCTTGAAGACTTGTTGCGTCGTGGCGGGAGACTGCGAGGTGACCCTGTGGCCCAGGGTGCATTTGGTGGCAGCGCTCAAGAGTACTGGCAGCTGGCTTCTTATGGCCAACCTGGCGTTGCGGTAGCCGATGGTAGGAGTATAGCTGCTGAGGTTGGTAAGCAGGGTGCGGGAGCGTAGGCGCGCATTCCTACTGTTGTGCAGCGGAGAGCATGCGGGTAAAGCGTGAGACAAGGGGGCAGGGGGATGTTGGCCTTACCTTGGCCTGGATTGGCAGAGTTTTTGTGTGCCATCAGCGACGTCGAGCAGCGGAGAGCTGCAGAGAGCGGCGTTGGCCTTGTCCTGTGGCCTTCGCCTTGATGCGGCTTCGCCTGCCGGTCCGCTTCCTCTCCCTTTAAAGCGGGAGAGGAGGGGCTGGTAGGCTGAACAGCTGATCTTGCATCAGCTGCTGTACGGCGGCGCTGTGTGTGGGCGGGGCGCTGCTCCGTGTTGCAGCTGGCTGCGGGCTTCGAGGCCGCGTGTGCCTCAATGGCGGCGGCAGGGGGGGCGAGCTCCATGGTGGCCGAGTGGGGCATGAGGGATCCTGGAGTAGGCTCTCGCAGCGGAGCTGCAGAGAGCGGCGTTGGCCTTGTCCTGTGGCCTTCGCCTTGATGCGGCTTCGCCTGCCGGTCCGCCTCCTCTCCCTTTAAAGCGGGAGAGGAGGGGCTGGTAGGCTGAACAGCTGATCTTGCATCAGCTGCTGTACGGCGGCGCTGTGTGTGGGCGGGGCGCTGCTCCGTGTTGCAGCTGGCTGCGGGCTTCGAGGCCGCGTGTGCCTCAATGGCGGCGGCAGGGGGGGCGAGCTCCATGGTGGCCGAGTGGGGCATGAGGGATCCTGGAGTGGGCTCTCGCAGCGGAGCTGCAGAGAGCGGCGTTGGCCTTGTCCTGTGGCCTTCGCCTTGATGCGGCTTCGCCTGCCGGTCCGCCTCCTCTCCCTTTAAAGCGGGAGAGGAGGGGCTGGTAGGCTTTGCTCTAGTAGGATGGTTTGATGATTGAGCTTACCATCTAGTACTTCGTAAAGTTTCGCTAATGAAAGCAACGCAGTATTCATGGCGCTAAGAGTATTATTAAGCGCCGGGGCTTCCGGAAAAGAAAACCGCTTGGAGCAGTTCTTATTAATGAAAAAGTCAGACTCTCGATGGGGTTCCTCAAACCTTGTCCTTCGAGGAGTCGGAGCAATGAAAGAGGGCGATTCATCAATACAATTGGAGTTAGACATTTGATTATTGTCTGGGGGGGTTTGGTGACAATTTTCAGTAGGCTTCACCCCTCCTCCAGAATTGCTTACCTGGTTTTCTGGCCCCATTGTATTATCTGACTGTAATTGAATTAAATCCCCAGTATTTGAACAAATATACATAACATCAGCTAAGGGAGAGTTCGGTCCTCCCGAAGTGTTCACAAATTCCATGACTTCCATGACTTCCTCATCAATTTCCCCTGCTCGAACAAGCTCCTCATGGACAGCACGCAAACAATGTTGGGCTGCCACTGAGCAACCAAAGGGCTCCAACATTGGCTGCGAGCACACATCAACCTGGGGCCGGGACTCTCCACCACCCTGAGGATCATCCAGAGTACAGGCTGTCACAAGAGTCAAATCAGTCACTTCGCTTGAAAGATTGGGGGTTACATGCACATCAGCGACAATCAATGTACTAGGGATTTCATTCATATTTTCGACTTCAACAACACCAATGGATTTTACATGTGTGCTAGTAATGGGCAAAAGTCCAGAACTATCACTCACACTGGCCTCAGCCAACACGCTCTCGAACCCAGTCTCCGAACATAATGATTGTATTGGGGTCAAAGGTGGCGGAGGACTGGTTAACACACACACATTAGACCCACTCTCTAGGCTGGACAGGGTATCTTGGGAATAATACAAACGAATGTCAGATGAAAGTGATATTGAGCGCTGGAGATTATGCTTTTTGCGGTTTAGTCTAGTATTAATTTTGTTCGCTGCCATTTCTAAATTAAAAAATTGGCTAGGATTAATTACAGGCATGCCTGATGTTAATTTGAATTTTTTACTGACCGTAGTTGACATAATATGTTGGTGATCAACTAATTAGGGAGAGCGAGAGAACAGCCGCAGCACGCTTGCACGCGAGACAGCAAGACAGCCCACTCAGCAACCACTCTTGCAAAACGCGCGCGCTAAACGCGCAGTGTTGATGGTTTTGAAGAGGTTGCTGGGAAAGGGGCAGGCAGGAAGTCGAGAAATGACCCAAAAATCGTCAATGACATGGACTGGTTACACAATGTACTATGGAAAAACAGAAAAAATAAGAAAAATGAGCCACTATTCACTGAATAAAGTCAATCAATTCCTTAGTAGACCCTTTTAAAAACAATTTGTACCAAAGTTCAAGACAGCCCACTCAGCAACCACTCTTGCAAAACGCATGCCTCTATTCTTCCAGTTTATCAGGTGTTCCACAATCCCATTCCTGACATAGTCAGTGTCAGCGATTATCATCAGTTCTTTGGGTTGGTGGTAGACTGCAGTGAGGATGGCTTGATGAACGGCCATCAACTCTGTCACTTGACTACTTCTGGGTCCTATTTTGTAACCAACAGAGGGCTCTGATTTATCATTCATCCAGGCATTCCCAATGTCAGCAACTAGTTCTTTTTACCCGTTATGGGCAACTTGGTAAGAGCACCTGTCCGTATAAACTGGTTGATAAAGATATCCCCTGACAAGTGTCTTCTTCATAGACCTTTTGTGGTGATGTTAGGTACGCTTCCATATTGTGTTTGGTCATTAGACTTTTGTCGCCGAGACAGTTTGCTTGAGCACAATCATGCAAATCAGCCAATCCTTGTGTTAGAGGACTCTTCTTGTGTTGGCCATATCTGACCTCCACAGGAAAGCCTTGCATGGATAGAATCCAGCAAGTAATTCTGGAATTACTCATATTCCCAGCCTGGTTTCTGTCACTTTGTGAATAATGCAAGGATTGGTGAGGAGTCTCTACGATGATGTTCTCCTCCTGGATAAATAGATAGTCGTTTTTCACTGCCCATACCGTTGCCAAGAAAGCCTTTTCACAATCATTGAATTGTTCCTTCACTGAGGACAAAGTTTTAGTTGCATAAGAGATAACTTTCTTGACCTTGTCAAGCTTTTGCTACAATACAGCTGTTCGGCAGGTATCGGAAAACCCTGTCTCCAAGAAGAACTCACTATTCTTAATGGAGTAAGGCAAACAAGGAGCTTGAGAAAGGCTTATTTTCAGTTGTTTAACTGCCTTGGATTTCTCCAGACCCCACTCCCACTTGACTTCGGCCTTTAATAAATAGACCAAGGATCGAGTGAACTTTGCGAAGTCTTCACTGAACTTTTGACTATAATTAGTGAGTCCAAGAAGGCTTCTCAATTCTCGCAGAGTAGTAGGGTCTTTACAATTTCAAAAAGGTTTCCAGTTGCTTTGTGTGGGGGTTGAAACCCTAAGTGGTGATTTCGTGCCCTAGAAAGTTCACTCTGATCTTATACCACTGTGCTTTTTCATAGGACAGTTTTGCTCTGGCTTTCGGCAACTGGTCAGAACATAGTGAATTTCTGCAATATGTTCTTCCACAGTTGAGATCTTGATTAATACATCATCTATATGAACCAGGTTTCCCCTTACGCCCAAATCGGGCATGACCTTATGCATGAAGATATTTAACTCATATCTGGAGTTTATATATCTGAAGGGTTTTTGGGTCTAGATATATTGCTGCCCCCCAAAGTTAAAGGCACGCTTTTATTGGTCTTCCCTACTCATGGGTACTGTCCAGTAACTGTTGGTCAAATCAATGGCTGTTTACACTTTTGATATTTGGATCTGTGCCAGGCCTTGATCGATGTAGGGAAGTGGACATCTTGACATGTGGGCCATTTGTTTAACTCCCTCAGGTATGAACATAGTCTCCATTGTCCATTGGGTTTTAGTATCCACAGTACCAGGTTGTTAAAGGGACTGTGTTTGTTCTTCGTTCTCACAGACTTTGGCTAGATTGATATGTTCCTCTACCATCTGCATGAAACCTAGAAAGACCACAGGCTTGGAAACTTCAGCTGTATCCTCCAGTTGTGTGGAGAGATCTCTTATGATGGTGTTTATCTGGAAATGAGGTTCCTTGGATTTGAGGAAGTTGTTGACTCTAAATAACACCTCATCCTTCCTGATATCACAGGTTACCTCTTTTACCCCAAGAGGGCGTGAATCTTTTCTGGAGGAATACTGTCACTGAAACAGTTGAAACAGTTGTTTGGGATTGGTCCAATTATTTCATTACCTATATCAATAGAATAGTGTTGGGCATCAACCACCATTCAAATAGAGGTGTCTGTGCCCAAAGGGATACTTTGAGGGTCACTGTTATCCACCAATATTCGAATCGTGTCATGTTTTTGCATCCACTAAAGATGTTGGATGTAAATATAAACCTTGTTGTCGAAGGTAAGATTACAGGTTTATATAGGCATCTGTATATTTGAGGTTCTGTCCTTGCTTAATTTTGAGGGGAATGGTGAATTGTTGCACCTGTCCTTTGATGGTAACCTCTTTTCACAACTGACCTTCAACAGTATAAGTCAGAAATTGAGCTGACCAAAATGCTCTTTCGATGTTGTCAAAGTCTGTGGGGTTACCGTCAGTCGTGACCACACCTTGTTGTATAAAAAATCTAGCCTAATTGCGAATCATTTGTGAATGTCACCAACCAAATAAAAGTCAGAAGGAACATCTCTAATGACCCAACAATTTTGTTCTATAATTTTGTTGCCAATGGACATTTTTAGCATATACCTGCTAGGCAGGAAATGTTTAGAATTTGGTGTTTCAAGGCCCACTTCCCATTTATCAATCAATTTAAATGTGGGAATGGTCCGATCTCTTTGAAGTTTCCTGAATAATCCTTCACTGATTAAACTTTTTCCATTATTCAGGCCTACAATGGCGACTACTGGCTCCTTCCCCTCATTTATCTGAATAGGTAAAGACAAGTGTTCACTCTTTTTCTGAATGTTGGTCAGAATTGTGGCTGGTTTTTCATCTTCCTCTTTCAAGGAATTCATTGTTTCTTCAAATTTGTAACTTATATAACATTTCAGAGTGTTCCCTTCCAGTGTGGAATGCCACTTGCAACTCGGAGGAAGGGTGATTGTCAGGAGTTGAGAAGAGTTCCCATCACCAGATGGTTCTCCTACAGAAATTAGGGGGATTTCTGGGTCTTGATTGTTCTGAAAGTGAAATTTAGATTGATAGCTACGCCGGTCAACAAAAAGATGGCAGGTGCTGTTTGGACTCACATAATCTGTACTTCTCTTTAGTTTGATGGGCCGGTTAGTCTGGATCCAGACGACCTGGTTCATGCAGTTGTTCAGAGGTGATAACATCTGAAGGAAATCATTCCCCAGTAAACAAGGACTAACCTATGTGGTCATGACTATCACTGGGTGTTTTAAACAATGTCGCCCAATTTGTATTTCTAGATCCTCAGTCCCTTCGATGGAAATATCATTCCCATTCAAATTGTGTTGTCCAAGAAGTGGTATGAGGGGAATCTGATGACTCTCACCCCTTCCTAAATTCAGTTGATCGAAAAACCTCTTGTACAGGAGAGTAGCTTGGGATCCAGTATCCACCAGAGCCAATAATTCACACTGTCACTGTACCTTAACCAGGACATAAAATTGCTAATCTTTTTCCTCAAGCGTACAAAGAATGTGTGAGTTATGTGCCAGCTCGAGATTTTGGACCTGTACAAAGATGTTTACATCTGGCAATTTGTGTAGCTGGCAGAATCTTATTTCTACCCAGGTTCTTGGCTGTCCCCCTTGGTCTGAAGACAGTTCTCAGAACCTGTTTGTGGGGAGGATACCTCTACAGGAATTCTCGATCTGGGTCGGTCTCCATACCTACCTTGTTGGAATCATTACCTCTTGGGATCCATTTTTCTTTGGGAGGGGTCCACCATTTTTGGAAGAGTTGATTTCCTTTCCTGAATCATCTGGGGATTCTTCTGTTTTCAAAGGTGATAATTTTGTTTTGTTTCTCTACAAAGTTAGTTTTTCTTTGACCTCTTCTACTTACCCTCTGTTCTTTGGGTTCTAATATCCCAGGGGTAGAATAGTCACTATCAGGCTCAGAGGTTTCCAGAGGTTCTGTTCTAGCAAGAAAGGAAACTTCCCCAAGGACTTGACATCTATCTTTAACAAGGGCCCCATCCTCAGGAACCTGTTAATTGTCAGAACGTTCCTTCAGTCATTTCACCCCAGGGCATCCGACCCAGGTGTTGGGGCATTCTGGGAAGCAGGATTAGGTTGAGGGTTTGAATGAGCTTTTGAAGCTTTTGCTTTTCTCTTCAGTGAAGTGGGCTCTCTTTACAATATGATTTTATATTAATATACATCTGTGATTTTCTTATCATATGCCTGTTCAGGATCAGAAGTACTCATAGGACTATTTTTGGTCTTGCATGACACACTGCTCCAGCAACCTTCCCTTCTGTTGGGTAGAGGTGACTATTCATCAATGTCAGATGAGGACTGGTCTTCCTGATCAGGTTGGCCAGCAATAGGTAAGGCCCCCTGCCGTATGTTTCTCTGTTCTCTATAAGTGGTACGTGTGAGGTCAGTTCCAGTCTGTATCTGGGAGTTTGTAGTTAACTGGCATGAGGTCCTTAATGGGAGGGACAAATCTCCTTGGTCATAGGGCCCTATCCCATACCCTTATTAGCCAGGGAGTCTCAATGCCGGTTTATATTTTTGGGTATAATTATTCAATTTCTCACTCTTTATTTCTCTCTTCCATGATGTCCTGCTTATGTTCAGAGAGATGAGTTTTTAACTCTGACACTAATTCTTAACTGGCTTCGAACACACTGCTCTGAGCCACCAAGCAATCCCTTATGTTCTGTACTTCATCTTGAAGCATCTAGTATTCTCACCGAGAGTATAGCGTTATGCACGTATATTCCTGGCACTTTTCTTTTAAATGACAAGTTCTCTCTCCTGAGCGTCTCTACTATGCACTGCATGTAATAGGTCACCTTGCTTTAAATGCTGTCTAAGCTCTATATTTTCTTCCCTGATAATGGTCTGCTCCTGAGAATCAGGTTTACCCTTTTCTACATCCATTTTCATCTGATTCACTTTTTGTAACAGAACACACTGGTATCCTGGTGTAAGATGTATTTTTCATTACATCTTTTGAATTTTCTGTTTCAGAATATTTAAATCTTGGTACATCTGATCAAAGTCATTTTGGGAGTCAAGCCCTCATATGATAAACTGACTGTTCTTCTTTAAGCTCCTTTATGGACTGTTTGGCAGTCACAATTTCATCCAACAACTTGTGACTAGTCTGGTCATTCAATTCATGTTGAAGGTGACATATCATTTCTGCACTCTCTTTATATGTATCTTGTAGTGCAGCCAACTTCATTTCTATCTCTGTGCTCTCTTGTTGATGTGTTTTACCTCATTTCGAAGTTGCTCAATGAGATTTTATTGTTGTACTTCATCTTGCATGAGTGATTGCTAGGCGTTTCCCAGGTCTCAAGTTTGAATCAGCATCGTAGCCTCTTGATGTTGTAATCACTCATCAATTTATTTGCAAATGGAAATATAACAGAGCAGTGAGTTGAGCCATTTTCATCTGCTCCTAAAGCAGATTTTGAGTCATGTAAAACTCCTCTAGAGTTATATGTAAATCCCCATGACACACTCTGGATTCGGACACAAGGATGCCGTTTGTTTCATGGACTAGTGTCCACTTGGCCTTCCACGAAAAGTCACTAGTTTATCTTCTGGGCCTCTCGGTTGTTTCTCACTTCAGCCCAGGTTACCTTTTAGCTTGCAATATAGTTCAACAAAAGTGTGTTTCATTCTGGTTATCACAATTCAGTACAAGTTTCCCTCCGCTGGGCTCAAACCTTTCAATCACAATTTTTGGGGGTTCCCTTCCCCAAGCTTCAATCATACCTTCATAGGCTTCTCTCTGTCGGTCTCAAGCCTCCTTTCACTTTCCTTCCACTGTCAAAGACTTTGGAAACGGTGAGGCTTTTGCACTTACCACGACATGACCACTTTGACCTTTTTTCATCAAAAGTCACTTTTTCTCTCCTACACCAAGGCCTCTTGGTAAATGGAGTTTCGAGCACAGTACTTATTTCAAAGTTCAAAGATATCTCTCACAGCCAGGTTTCCCTCTGCCGGGATCAAACCTAACAGTTCAAAGACATCTCTCACATTCAGGTTTCCCTCTGCCGGGCCCGAACCCAACAAGAGTTACAATCTTGCATCTCAGTTTCTTTCTCTTCCTGCCACTTCTATGGCATCAGACATTTCACAGAGACTTTCGATTGGCCATCTTCTTTCGCCGGACCTCTCTGTTCATTTGTATCTATAATTTACCGTTTTTTTACAATGTTTTGCTTTCTCTCAAGTCTTATATACACACACACGCAACCTTCATTCGTCAAATACTGTTGCCATTAAGTTTAATTTAACACAGACCAGACTTTCATTGCTTTCATCAACTCACCGTTGGTGTTAATTCATTTTCACCTTTCGTGACTTTGATCCTGAAGTCATGGCCGATACCACAACTGCCGCTGCACCTCCCCAACTCTGCCCTTCACCCAGTAGGGTGGCTGATATCCTTGAAACACAAAAGAGGTTTGTCTCTTCTCTCTGGCTGGGCTTCCTTGTGCAACCTTCATGGCCCTTCTGAGGTAGCAATCTCTCGCTGTGGTGTCCAAGGCTTCTCCGTACCTCAGTTCCATCCATCAGCCTGTCACTCGCCTTTCTCAGAGTGTGTCTCAGTTCTCCACCTTTTAACCACGTGGGGAGAACTAATAGGTAATTAAGATCAAATGCCTGGAAATGCCTGATCTTAATACTGGGACATGTCCAATGTATTGCATGGGTGGTGATTCTTTGAGCCTCAGACCTTAGTTCAGTGTTTCTGTAGGAAATGGGGGTGGGATCTGGGAAGTTGGAATATCCTATAAAATAGGATGGGACAGGGGTATTTGGAAAGAGGGATACCTGTTACGCTCACCTGGTCTCTGCGGGGGTGTTGGGGCACGGTTGGAGCCCTCTCAGGAGTTGACTCCCTCGGATTGCTTCTTTACCCCAACTTCTGCGTTTTCGTGGACACAGAATGCTGGAACTGTTCCTGAGAGAAGATGAGAGGCAGTGAGGATAGCGTGATGATGTCGCGGTTCCCCTCGACCCTTTCGTGCCAAAATGTAGTTTGCAGGAGTTTGCCCATGCAAGCTCACCTGTTTTTAAGTAAGAAGGAGCTCTCCATCCTGCTTTCTTTCAGCAGGGGCGCTGTGGTTGGACCTAGTTGCGTCACTGGTCCAGATTGTGGAGGTCCAGGCCAGCTGCGACCATTCTGTCTTGAAGGTAAGTGTTTATAGCTATGTTTATTTTCTGTATTATTATGTTAATTCTTGCCCAAAGATTATTGTTCGTAACCATGTATTGTTCTCTATTCCCCTTAGTGGTGAAGATGGCTCAAGGGCGCGTAATGGTGAAAAAGTCTATTCCGGACGACCCACTAGTGGTAAGTAGACAGTTCCAGAAGTTGCGCCAAGTTCGTGAGTTGCGCTGCTTTAACGTATTAAAGTCTATGTGTTTATTCCCTTTACAGGTGCGGCTGGTTGGTGTTAGCTGGTGAGCAGTTTCCAAACTCCTGCAGGCTTCTGCAGATGAAGATCTGCGTGGGTGCTATGCTCGAAGATGGTCCCATGTTGCTGGGAGTTCGGGACAGGTAAGGATGTTGGGCGGCACCCACAGAGGATTCAAGAAGACAGGTAAAATGAATGCGGCGACTGCAGAGTGGGAAGCTGATGGCAGAGCTTCCAGCGATGGTGAGGCTTCAAGGTAGGATGCGCGGGACGGCTGCAGAGTAGAAAGCTGATGACAGTGCTTCCAGCAATGATGTGGCTGCATCCAGGTAAGGTACAGGAGTTTTACGGAGACTGAAGATGCACGTGCTGAACCAGGTAAGGGTCTTCTGGACGGCGGTAAGCGTTACACTGCTCTAGCAGACTAACGCGAAGCGCCAGCATGCGGGTGGGGGCAGCTTATATAGCCTGGCCCCATCCACTCCCCTTAGGCCCCACCTTGTGGCCCCACCTTGCTCTGCCTCCTGTCTTCTGCACGTGCCTTGCGTGGTGCTAATAGGGCCCCGCCCGGCCTTCTTGCATGTGCATTCTGTGTCCTGTGTGCTAAGCACATTATGTAATGAGCTCGGTGCCATAGGCGCCAAGACTGGGTCCATTGGGACCCTGCAAGAAGTGAAGTACTGGGCACTTGCCCAGTAGCCACGACAATACCATGTCTCGCCATCGGGCAATCCTCCACGACTCCCCTAAGGGCCCTCACCCAGGTGATCCTCCTGCAATTGTCCACCCCCAGTGTATGGATCCAAAGGTGATGGCCATGCTCTGGCCACCTGAGTAAGGGATCCCTGCGGTTTAGACAGTGAAACACCATCTGGTCTTTCACAGGAGGCAAGAGCTTCCTTGATCCCAAGGCACAAGGGGACATGAACTGACAAGGACAACTATCCCTCTAAGGCTCTATGGTCTTCTTTTTCAAGTAGACTAACTCTTAATATGAATGGCTTTCCCAGATGCTTTAGTTAGCCTCAACTATCCCTTGATACAATTCCTAATGCTATTCAGGGGTTTTAACATCACAACACCTTCCCATGTAGATCTGTCTGGTCCTAATCTCGTTCCCCTAGGGAATTTCCCCTAGGGAATACAAGAGGGTATGGGTTGGGGCAAGTAAATACTCACTGCTCGGAACCGTAGGAAGATCATGGGACCGATTCATGGAACAAACGTGCGCCGAAATTCCCAGCGCAAGCTTGCGATTCAAGGAAGGCGCTGCGCTACTTTCCCACTGGTTGTGCGCCAAATCCGTGCATGGCGCACGCTGGTGCACACGTCTCCAAACAGTGTGCACTAAGCGCATAGCAAAGCGCACATAGCGCAGCGCACACAACAAAAGTAGGCGGAACAGGGGGTGTAACACGCGGAATGGGGAATAACGCGTGAAAAAGAAGCCATAACTAGGGAAGTACTGCTGGGAAGTACACGGAACACCCACACGCACGCGAACCATACGTATTCATGGAATCGAATAGGGCAAACCTCGCACAGGCAAAGACACGCACAGGCCTAAACACGTCCGCCACACAAAGGCAGGCGGTAACGTCCCTGCGCATCACAAAAGTGTGCACAAATAAAAGCACGTATGTACTGAGTGGGGTATGTGTATTACTGGGGTTCGCGGGAAGTTTTACACGTGAAAGGGCCCTGTGCGAGTGGGGAACGTGTATTACTGGGGTTCGCGGGAAGTTTGACACGCGAAAGGGCCCTGTGCGAGTGGGGTAGGTGTATTATTGGGGTTCGCGGGAAGTTTTACACGCGAAAGGGCCCTGTGCGAGTGGGGTACGTGTATTACTGGGGTTCGCGGGAAGTTTTACACGCGAAAGGGCCCTGTGCGAGTGGGGTACATATATTACTGGGGTTCATGGGAAGTTTTACACGCGAAAGGGCCCTGTGCGAGTGGGGTACGTGTATTACTGGGGTTCGCGGGTCAGCATGAGTGACATCCAGATGAGGGTCCTGGAACACGTATGCCCAGCGCTCCACGCCCAGATCCTTCAGAGGAAGACCCGTCTGGAGTTGAGCGGTAAGTGGCCAAGCATTGGTATTGTATTGTATTGTATTGTATTTATTTGTAATGCGCACCTAACCCAGGGGTAGCCAGCCGCAAAGGCAGCAAGAGGGTTGCAAAACTTAGTTACATACAGTAGGGTGAGGTCCAGCTGAGGTTACAGTGCCGGATGTATCACGCCAAATAGGAAGGGTAGAACATATACACTATAGGCAATACTATAAACATATCTACATTCAATGAGGTAAGGAGCCACATGGTAGTGGCGCATCTGGGCATCGGAAGGTCATTATGAGTCGAGAGATTTGAGCCAGTGGATAGTCCTGGCTCTGAACTGGTGGTAGGGTAGGTCCTCCCTGCAGGTAGGAGGAAGGGAGTTCCAGAATTGTGCTGCTTTTACTGGAAAGCTGTTGCCTCCAGATATTGTACGTTTGAACCTGGGCACCAGAAGAAGGTTGGAATTGGCCGTTCTCGAGGGGCGAGAGAGGGTGGGTCTAGTAAATCTGGCGATAAGGTATTGAAGGGCTGCTTGGTGGAGGCATTTATGAATCAGAGACACCGAGTTAAGGAATATCTTGTCCTTGGTGGATAGCCAGTTGACAGATCTTCTAGAATCTGAGATATGGGCTTTCTTCGGGATACTGAGGGCCGCTCTAAGGGCATTATTTTGGAGGATTTGGATTTTATTTGAGATATATTTGTTACAGCCTACATATAGAGCGTTGCAATAGTCCAACTTGGACAGGATCAGCGCCCTGGCCAAGGTGGTACAGTTGGTGGGGGAGAGAAAGGGTTTGGCTGCCCTAATGAGTTTGCAAGTGTAGGAGGTGGTGGAGGCCATTGCATTCACTTGTTTGTTGAAGGTAAGGGTGGAACCTAGATAGAAGCAGAGGGTTTTAACCTCCTTATCTACCTTGATCTTGTTATCGTCAATTATGAACAATGAGTATTTGGGGCCCAGCTTGTTGAGGTAGTGTGTAGAGCCTAGAATAATGAGTTCCGTCTTGTCATCATTCAGGCATAGACCGTGTGAGGCCATCCCTGCCTGGATGATGAGGTACACTTTATTAACGAAGGCCAAATCCTTGTCATAATCCCCCAACAAAGGGATGAGGTTCTGGATATCATCGGCGTAATTAGTGTAGGTGATGCCCAGATCGTCTAAATCATCAAAAAGGGGCTTCGTGAAGATGTTATAAAGTGTAGGGGAGACGCAAGATCCTTGAGGCACGCCGCAAGTGATAGGTGTAGGGTCGGCTGCTGCTGACAATGAGAAGACTCTCATCGTGCGGTTATTAAGGAAGGATTGGATCCAATTGGTTGCTTCTTGAGAGAAGTGGGCAGCTTTTTGTAGGTGGTTGTACAGGATCTCATGGTCGACCATATCGAAGGCCACAGAGAGATCAAGGAGTAGCAATAGTGCTGTCTTACCCTGGTCTCCCAGCACGTCTATCTGTGCCTTGAGATCTATAAGTGCAGTTTCGGTTCCATGCTGTGGCCTGAAGCCCGATTGTCGGACGCCTAGGAGATGGAAGTGCTCAAGGTAATGTTGATCTGTTGGTATGCTATTTTGTCGATGATTTTAAGAAGGAACGGTACTGTGGTAATAGGGCGGTAGTTAGTTGGAGTGGATGCGTCTAAATTCGTTTTTTTAAGCAGAGGGAGGACCCAGGACTGTTTTAAATTATTAGGTATGGTGCCTGATGTGAAAGACGCATTTATTAGTTTGGTAATAAATGGTGCGAGATCACGGGCTGCATCCTTAATCAGTTGAGGGGGGCATAGGTCTCCGTGGCAATTTGAAGGTTTGAGGGTGAGAATAGTATTTTCTACCTCTTTGGTGGATACTTTATGAAAATTAAAGGAGGGGTTGTGCGCTGGGGGGGATGATTGAGTCAGGTGAACCTTTTTATGGGAGACGGTACTCGGCTTAGTAGAGGAGAGCAGAGATTCTTTTTTAATGCTTATCTTAGTCTTAAGGGAGGAGATTTTGTTCGCTAGGGCATTTTGTATGCCCCTGCACCAGTTTTTATCTTTGATACACGAGTCGGGCACTTGGATCGGGGATTCAACCTCTTTAAGTATTGTGAAAAGCTCTCTAGTGTTAGATTTAGCTTGTGAGATTCGCGTACTATAAGACGTTTGTTTGGCCAATATAATTTCTTTTTTATATTGGGAAGTTAGACTGCTCAAGTTTTTTTTGTTATTTTCTGAGGGGTAAGGTCGCCAGATTTTTTCACAGCATCGCTTTTCCTGTCTGAGGGCTTTAAGGTGGGGCAAAAACCAGGAGTTGATGTGTTTCCGGGGCTTGCTCTTTTTTAGCTTCAAAGGGGCTATGGCATCAAGGGATGAGAGCATGATTTTATTATAGATGTCCACCATCGTGAATGGATCTGTATGATCCGGAATGGCATTCAAGGCTGGTGTGATTAGCGGGATCAAGTTTTCGGGGGTGATGTTTTTTTTTTATTTCGGGATTGGACAGCTGGAGCTATGCTGTTAGCTTGTGCTGGGGTTGCCTCTAGGGTGAACGAGATCAAGTAATGGTCTGTCCAGGGCTGCAGGAGTATGGCAGAGACCAGGACTGGCAGTTGTGCACAGCTAGCCAGTCCAGAGTGTGCGAGACAGGGCATGTTGCAGTGTGCTGATAGTCTGATACTTGCCTGTATGTGTGACATGGGCTATGTATGGGTGCGTGTGTGCAGGGACATCATGGTCATGCATGTGAGACCACTAATGTGCGAACCACATGGTTGGTGCATGAGTTCCAATGCTACATGGCAGCTGTATGGCAAATGCACACATGAAAGCATGCCAGTGTCTGTTCTTGCACATGGTGGGGGTGTGAGGGCTGGGTGCTGCTGTCATGTACATATATGGTGTACATGTGTGTGTGTCTGAGAAGTTTGTCTGTGACTTTGATACGCCATGGATTCATGACACATGTACGTGATGATGTGTAGATTCACTCATGCAGTGCGGTCACCATTGTATGCACTGTGTCTATCCACTGCATCTGTGGTGTACAAGGCATGATGCATGACCCTCCGGTGATGTGTGTGCATGGGGTCAGTGTGAGCCAGGATGCATGTGAGTTTGAAGGCAACATTTTGATTAATAGAGGCCCTTGTACATGGATGCTGATGTTGATTGCAGGCGCCATGCATGTGTGTTATGTGCATTCACCCATGTGTTGTGGAGGGACAGGATGGAAGTGATGTTAGACACTGCCACTCATGTGTTATTGCTTCCTGTCTAGGGGAATATTGTACTGTACCCTGATGCTTGTGTTCTATGTCTCCCTCTATGCAGCGTCAAGTGAAGAAGAAGGCGGAGACGGCGCTGTGGAGCCAAGCGGCGGGGATGCCTCCACCCGGCGGTGACGCAAGGCCCAGCCACCCTCCCAGGACTTGCCATAATCTGGGATCGAGGGGGCTGGTGCCGCGTCTGCCACTATGGCTGGTGCGGAAGGGCCGGGTGAGCCCCCACAGGGGCTTGCAATGGCGGAAGACGGTATGGAGATATCCAGGTTCGTGGTCTCCACAGAGGAGGAGGAGCCTGCTACTGAGCCACACATGGGGCCTGGTGGGGGTAGTACCACTGGTATAAGTGGTGCAGTCCAGGGCCAGGGTCAGGAGGCAGCACAGGTCCCCGTGGAGGGGCCTGTGAATGTCCCTGTCCTTGACCCTGTGACTGCACCACCATGCACCAGCAGGGAGGCCCCGTCCCAGGCCCGTCCGCAGGTAGGGGAGAGTGCCATGTCATCTGCCTCTCCACTACCTGCGGACGAGGGGTCCAATGAACGTATGGGCTCCGTCCTGATTGGTGTCGCGTTGCGCACGCGTGACATTCATGATGACGTGCGTTCTTCCTGGGCAGAGAACCACGCCATCAAGAAGTGCAGCGCCGCAACGTGGCACTGTTGGGAGGGGCCCTGGTTGGTGGGTCATCCCTGCCACAGTCAGGAGTCGGTGGTCCAGCAGGCGTGGACACCACAACTGGAGACCAGCTGATGGAGGATGTGCAGGCATCATCGGACAGGGCACATGGACAGCAGCAACAGCACGAGCAGGCTCTAGATTGCAGTAATGATGGCTTGGGGCCATCGACATCAGGGGGGCAGGCATCGGCCAGAGGGCAGGAGGACCCAGGAATGGATGTGTCTTCCGTGTGGCTGTGGTTGGGCCAGCGCATAGATGCAGAGCGGCGGCGGGCGGAAGAGGCGTGGCTCACCATAGTCAGGGCGGAGTTCTCCATGCGTCGGGTGTTGAGGCGGGCAGAGTGCCTCGAGGCGACACGCAGGGAGTTGGAACAGGCCATGAGTGCCTCCCTGCGAGACCTTGGGGCCAGGGCAGAGGCCCGCCTCCAGGACATCGACATGGAGTTCGATGATGCCCTGGCCCGGGACACCACAGAGTGATCCGCAGGACTTGCCCACCACCATTGTATATAGTTAGATAGTGTAAGGTTTCCTTTCATTTTCTTTTTTATTTTGGTTGCGCTTGGACCATGCACCACGTTTTTGTATATAGTTTTTTATTAGGTAGTATTTTTGGTAGATTTAATTTCATCATTTGGGCTCATGGACCCTGGATTGTTCATTTGTACATAGTTCACCATTGGATTATTCTCATTTATTTTTATTTTCACCATGGAGCAATGGATTTCACTTTCTTTTTCCTTTGGATTTGCTTTGTTGGACTGTGACTTTGGACACCATTTCTTTTGGATTTCTTTGGATTATGATTTCTTGTTTTTTATTCTTTTACGGGCATGCAGCATTTCTTTAATTATTCCCATTGTTGTGTGTTTTCTTTTAATTACATTCATGTTGTGTTTAATACATATTTGTCTCCATACTTCGATGTGTGGTATTATCTCATTGGTTTCATGCATGTCATGATGTGGGTTTTCACATTCACTTGCACCCATTGTGTGTGTGTGATGGACATGTGTTCAGTAACATACTTGCCTTTGGGGGTTGTATCATGTAATTGCCTTTTCTATGTGGGTGGATGCAATACTTGGTTGGGTCTTTGGGCTGGGGAGACTGGCTATAAGGGCCATGATTGAGGATCGTCATGACGTCGGGCAGGGGGACATGAGTGGGACATGAGTGGGGGCCTGCTGTGAGGTGCCCTGCACTGCTGGGGGGTGGGGGTGCAGGGGGACATGAGTGGGACATGAGTGTGGGCCTGCTGGCAGGTGCCCTGCACTGCTGGGGGGTGGGTGTGCAGGGGGACATGAGTGGGACATGAGTGGGGGGCTGCTGGCAGGTGCCCTGCACTGCTGGGGGGTGGGGGTGCAGGGGGACATGAGTGGGACATGAGTCGGTGCCTGCTGGCAGGTGCCCTGCACTGCTGGGGGGTGGGGGTGCAGGGGGACATGAGTGGGGGCCTGCTGGCAGGTGCCCTGCACTGCTGGGGGGTGGGGGTGCAGGGGGACATGAGTGGGACATGAGTGGGGCCTGCTGGCAGGTGCCCTGCACTGCCGGGTGGAGTGCAGGGGGACAAGAGTTGGTGATCAGTAGTGCAAGCAGACATGTGACTTGGCTGGGGGGCTTGCCCATGGTGGATGGGCTGCCTGCGGGACATGACCAGGGGTGCAGGGTAGTCCCCTGTGGTGTGGGCTGCCTGCAGGGGCCTTGGAGGGTGTAGAGGGAACACCTGGGAGGACCCACACTGCCAATTCACGTGTAGGACTCCCTGCGCACCCCCGAAATACACGTACCCTGCTCAAATTGCATGTGAGACTTCCCGCGAACCCCAGTAATACACGTACCCCACTCGTACAGGGCCAATCGTGTGTGAGACTTCCCGCGAACCCCAGTAATACACTTACCCCACTCGCACAGGGCCAATCGCGTGTGAAACTTCCCGCGAACCCCAGTAATACACGTACCCCACTCGCACGGGGCCAATCACGTGTGAAACTTCCTGCGAACCCCAGTAATACGCGTACCCCACTCGCACAGGGCCTATCGCGTGTTAAACTTCCCGCGCACCCCCTGAAATACACGTACCCTGCTCAAATCGCGTGTGAGTCTTCCCGCGAACCCCAGTAATACACGTATCCCACTCGCACAGGGCCAATCGCATGTGAGACTTCCAGCGAACCCCAGTAATACACGTACCCCACTCGCACAAGGCCAATTGCGTGTGAAACTTCCCACGAACCCCAGTAATACACGTACCCGCCTCGCACAGGGCCAATCGTGTGTGAAACTTCCCGCGAACCCCAGTAATACACGTACCCCACTCGCACAGGGCCAATCGCGTGTGAAACTTCCCACGAACCCCAGTAATACACGTACCCCACTCGCACAGGGCCAATCGCGTGTGAAACTTCCCACGAACCCCAGTAATACGCGTACCCCACTCGCACAGGACCTATCGCGTGTGAAACTTCCCTGCGCACCCCCCGAAATACACGTACCCTGCTCAAATCGCGTGTGAGACTTCCCGCAAACCCCAGTAATACACGTACCCCACTCGCACAGGGCCAATTACGTGTGAGACTTCCCGCGAACCCCAGTAATACACGTACCCCACTCGCACAGGTCCAATCGCGTGTGAAACTTCCCACGAACCCCAGTAATACACGTACCCCACTCGCACGGGGCCAATTGCGTGTGAAACTTCCCGCGCACCCCCCAAAATACACGTACCCTTGCTCAAATCGCGTGTGAGACTTCCCGCGAACCCCAGTAATACACGTACCCCACTCGCACAGGGCCAATCACGTGTGAGACTTCCCGCGAACCCCAGTAATACACGTACCCCACTCGCACAGGGCCAATTACGTGTGAGACTTCCCGCGAACCCCAGTAATACACGTACCCCACTCGCACAGGTCCAATCGCGTGTGAAACTTCCCGCGAACCCCAGTAATACACGTACCCCACTCGCACAGGGCCAATTGCGTGTGAAACTTCCCGCGCACCCCCCAAAATACACGTACCATTGCTCAAATCGCGTGTGAGACTTCCCGCGAACCCCAGTAATACACGTACCCCACTCGCACAGGGCCAATCACGTGTGAGACTTCCCGCGAACCCCAGTAATACACGTACCCCACTCGCACAGGGTCAATCGCGTGTGAAACTTCCCGCGAACCCCAGTAATACATGTACCCCACTCGCACAGGGCCTATCTCGTGTGAAACTTCCCGTGCCCCCCAGTAATGTACGTTCCCCGCTTGCCGTGCTGGTACAGGGTTAGCACAGCCCTTTGCGCTGGATTGGGGATTTTGATGGCTTTTCCCTGCGCAAGGGGCGTTCTTGGGGGCGTAACTGGCGCTGCTGCAGGGTCGCTGCGCCACTATGCACCACGGCTGGTTTTGGTAGCTAAAATCCATGAATACGCTGTGCGCGGAAATGGATTTTAGTGCACGCGGCTGGCGCAGAGATTCGCACGCGCCCACTGTGCGCCAGCCGCGTGCGCCACTTGTGCGCTAAATTCTATGAATTACCACCCATGTGTGTTCAGTTTTTATGGTAAATACACCCAGAGTATCTATGGGGGTCTTTTGCTTCTCCCTAAGCATTGATACGTAAATTCATATTCTGGATTTGGCACACAAAAGCCTGTCCCTCAATTATTAGAGATGACATAGTGAGATGCACCCACGGTACAATTCTGGGTTCTGACCATGATTATAAACAGATCTCTTTTGCATCAGCTGATTTTGTAAAAGACCTTCTGCGTATTGACTACATGCGCTATCAAGTGGAAAATCTGCTATAACAATTAGATCATGCGAGTACTTTCACTCCGTATAGATGGCCTCTCTTGGGAATGATGGACCCCAATCTTCAGTGGTGTAACAATTCTGGGCCCTAGAGCTGAGGGTGTTTTACAAGGGCAGGGGCAGATTCGGAGCAGCAATGTCCTTGAGGCAGTGGGCTGAATAAATATAGGGACAGATAGTAGATCTAAGGTTGTCTGTGGTTATAAACTGCTTTCTTGGAATATTGCAGGTGCTTGTATACTGCTGACTAATCCGGATTGGTGTTCCTTCCTTCGCAGTTTACAGGAGACCTGGGCAGTCGATCCATTATTTCTGGCAAATAACGGCCCCAAGGGGAGGCCCTCTGGGGACTTATTAATGTGGCTTGATGTCACTTTTAATTGGAACGTTATGGAAATTCAAATTGTTTGTGCAGATCTCCAGATGCTATATATTTGGACAAGAAATGTTGGCATGTTTTGTCTTTGTAACATCTACAGTAGCGCTTGCACTCAGATTGATCTGAAAACCATTGAAGGTTTTTAATTCCAAATTATGATCACATGTATCCCTTTGCCTGTGAAAAATAAATATATTATTGCAGCTGGAGATTTCAACATTCAGTATGAACCACTAAAAGGGCTTTGGGGACTGTGGGACGACCAGGATTTTGTTTGGGGCGTTTCACTCTTGGTGGTGGCTCCTCCTCCAAGAAAGCGTCGCTTGGCTGTAGAGTCTATATATATCATGTCCAACTTATGTTTGAGCGCTTGTAATGGGAAATTTGATAAGCCGGCACAGTCCACCTATAATGGGGTGAAAGGAAGTTCCCTCATTGATTTTATTTTTTTATTTCGGTAAAATTAGCGATGTTGAGATATACCAGAGATTTGATCACTGTTCACGCTCATTTTGTGTCTCGGTATCTGGTCAAGGTTGCCTTAAGTTTTCCAACACTTCCGATGACCAAGCATTGGTAATTGGAGGTCACGTCTGTAAATCACTAAAGTGGGTGGCATTTAATGACAGCATAATCAAATTTTGTATATATGATTTACTCATTCAAAATCTAGAATTATTTCTTTCAGTTGGACATCGCTGACAAGGCATTACTAATAGAATGCGGAAATATGAAGGATAAAGTACTTCCTATTTTATCTACTCCTGTAAAATGTATAAGGAATAAACATCCCTTCATTCCGAGTGGTATGACGGAGTGTGCCATATGGCAAAAAGGAAATATGAAAATTGTACTCGAAACAAGGCATGGATAGGGTAAGCTTTGCGGCATAACAGTCAATTATAAAAGCGTGATGTTATCTAAAAAGAAGGAATTTAATGCAAACACATTGAGAACTCTGCAAATTGCTCTTAACACTGGGAATAATTCCCTCTTCTGGAAATATTTGCAAATCATCAAGTCACATTTCACAGTTTTATATTGTGATTCCTCATTTCAATCTCCCACCTGTCTGTCAACAATGGAATCGGCTTCTGGCCATTTGTGTATTTTGGTGAAAGAAGTAGAAATTGCAATGGGCTCTTTTAAGAGGGGTAAAGCTGCATTCTCTGATTTAGTACCATTCAATCTCTTTAAGGATGAGGTGGCTGTTTGGGCCCCTGGTCTTTGAAAGATTTATAAAACTATTGTAACACAGGGAACTATCCCTAGCTCTTGGTGCAATGCAGTTATTGTCCCTATTTATAAAAAAGGGGCCCAGCACAACTCCTCAAATTATTGCCTGATCTCTCTCTTGGATAGGGTTGGTAGGTTTTTTGGAAAGATTGTATTATATCATCTCCAGGAATGGGTGTAAAGAAATATCATAATTAGTGATTTGCATGCTGGATTTAGAAAGAACAGGCACATTTGATCAATGTTCAATATTTTATCTGTTAGTTTTAAAATACACTGTTTTATGGAAAATGTACTAAAATGTGGTGGTTTTAGATTTAAAAACTGCTTTCGATTCAGTCTCAAGGTCAACCCCGTGGCAGATTTTATCATCCCGTAATGCCCCCAAAAGCCTGACTTCTATAGGAGGCCTGGGTTGGTGACCAGGATGTCCTTTTAAACTTTTTCCTACCAGATTTAGTGAGGAGAGCAGGATAGTCAATAGAGAAGCAGTTAGAGAAGATAGGCGAGATAGAGAGCACCATGGAGTAGGAGGGAGTGAGGGGGGAAGACAGACGATATGAGAGCATGCAGACAGGAAGTGAGCGGCAAGCCCAAGTTTACCACATTTCAGAAAAACAACAGTAAATGCGTGTTAGGTACACAGTGGAGAGGCCACCTAAGTTTGAGAATCCTGTGAGGGGAGAAAAACCCTAGTTTACCACAACTGTGGAACACAGTTAGGTGAAGACATCATGCGAAAGAAGTGACCAGGTGTAGGTGGGGTGGGCCGGGAGAAGGTGGAGAACGTCTGCTCCGGCATTGTTCTCTACTACTAATCGCCAAAGGCAAGGCTTGGGCGAACATGCTCTATGCACATTGCTTTAGTGGGCTCAATGGAAACTTCACTGGAGATGCTACTAAAGCTATTACGCGTGTAACCAGTAAAAGTGGCTCCACTATAGATTATGTTTTTTCTAATCAGGCTGGACTGGCACTGGTGATGGAAATGGCTATTCTGACACGCGAAGAAAGCAATCACATGCACTTGTGTGTACTTCTTAAACCTTTAATAGTGAATAGGGTACCCTATTCCTATGACTTAAATGGGGATGTATATATTAATAGTGGGCACAATCGCATTCTTTGGAACGCCACAAATTTGGATAAAGCTGAAACCTCCTCTCATAGGCTCCTTCCCATCTTTATTCTGAAATATGTTGTCAAAAGTGACTCTTGTATCACTAATATTCTTTCTGACTTCTCAGTATTGACTAAAAGAGTGAACAAGTCTATCCAAAGAAAGTACCCATAAGCCTTGGAATCGGGTTTATAAAAATGGATCCCATTATGATTGCAGGATTGTAGCAGCAAAATAACTACTCTGTGCACATTTTAGTGAAGTCCTTTATTCTATAGTAGGGCTATCTGATGCCACTGAAACAAATATCGTACATGGCTTAGAGAACACCGACTCAGATGTGAGAGGGAGACATGGCAATAGATTTCCAACCTCGCTACTGCTAGAAATACCATGGAAATCTGGAGGGTGATAAGGGGGACATCCAAAATAGAGTAACCAATTAATAGCGTACCTGAGCCTATGTGGACTACCCATAGTGACTCTACCCTAGGTGCGATAATCCCTGTTGATGAAGAACTGCCTATGCCACCTGTAAAATGGGCATGTAAGGCATCTGTTCTAGATATAACCAGAATAATAGAGAGACTACATAACTCCTGTGCAGTGGGTCCTGACGGAACATGTAATAGTCTCCTCAAATTGTCCCCTGGGTTGTGGGCGCATGCACTCATAATTTATTTGTCCACATTGGAGAATGTGATAATCTTACTGCCACTTGGACTGAAAGTCATAGCCTGCCGGTGCACAAGAAGGGTCCCTGGAATGCGCCCTCCAATTAGTGCATGTTAGCCATGTTGGATATACCGGCGAAAATATTTGCCAAGCTCCTGTTGGTAGAACTGAATCTGTGGATAAGTAATAATGCTATACTCACTCCTAATCAGATTGGTTTTAGGATGAAATCCAATACGCTACATAGCTTACTCTTTATTGGTCTCTGCAGTCGATTATGCATGGACGAGACGTAACTCTGCCGTCTATTGTGCATACATTGGGCCTCATTAGGACCCAGGCAGTAAGGGGTTTACGGCGGCGTAAACAGCGCCGACCCTTACCGCCTGATTCCGAGGTCCCTTAGCGCCATGGAGGTTTTAACACCTGCTTTTAGCAGGTGTTAAAATCCATGGCGGTAAGGGACCTTGTTGTTAATTACGCCACCGTAATTTACGGTGGCGTAATTAACGCCTTCCCCACTCCCATTATGCCCTATGGGGCAAAAATGGGAATGAGGAAGGGTAAATGGGTAAATGGGGACTTACCGCCCCACTCACCTCGGAATGGGGCGGTAAGTCCGCCAACCACCATGGCGTAAACGTAGTTTACGCTATGGTGGTAAAGGTACGACCCAGGCGGTAACTTACCGCCTGGGTCGTAATGAGGCCCATTGACTTCAGTGCTGCATTTGACACTGTTATGCATAACAGACTGTGGAAAGAATTAGTGGCATGGAATATCCTGTGTGGTCTGTTAAAAAGGATTATGTGGGTGCATACACATACCATCATCAGGGTGTAAGTCCCAAAATGAGTTACTGCAAATAAATGAAGAACACCAGTCACAAATCAAATATTCAACAAGAGTTTATTTTCGCTTCAAGCAGACCCAGGTTCAGCTATGCCTGCGGACAGTCATAGAGAAATTGGGCAATTTACATGCCAGACAGTTAGCCTCTTTATACAGTTCAGACATGCTTTGGGTGTTGCAATTACAGATAGTCTATGACCTGCGTAACGTGGGCATTATCCATGGCAACACATGGATCCTCGCTGTATGTCACGTCTGTACAATTTACTGTTCTCAGAGCAGGGAGGTACACCTGGTTCCCAGCGCAAGGAGACATTCCTGGCCTATCTTAATCTATGTTTGACTTTGACCAAAAGGTTTTTTCACATTTCGGCTTGATAGTTTTTTCTTTTTTAAACAATTTTTATTAATTTCAAATTGTTAACCATACAGTTCAGCAGCAAGTATACATGTCAATTTTCATGTACAGTTCCAATTTGCATTTTCTTCCCACCCTCCTGCACCTACCCCCTTTTGGTCCTACCACACACTACAGCCTCCCTCCACCCCTTCCTGTGGGCGTTCCTCCTTCCTCCTCTCCTAAAGGGCTATCTTCCTCCGTGCATACTCGGTCCGATTCAGACAGTGTCACAACTAATTGCTTCCAGGCACTCAACGTGTCTGCTTCTTCCTCCCCACCTCTATTTGCTGCCTCATTCCACACAGTTGTTTCGACATTCGCCCATTTCTGGAGATCCTGCTACCAAGCCTCTGTACTCGGTCTCCTACTTGCTTTCCAACCCATTGCCATCCTACGTTTAGCCAGTACATATGCCAGGTCTTTGAGTTTGATCACATGTTTGAGTTTTCACTGCCTGGGGAACCCCCCCAACATGCAGGCCCACAATGAGTTCACCTCTGCATTTCGGCTTGATAGTTCACTTAAGCCTTCTTTCTGTAATGTGCATGGCACATTATGTTTTCCCTAATCATCAGTTGCACAATTAGCCTCGGAAGTCTGGAGCCAGGAAGACACATGAACTGCCCTTTATCTCTGTCCGTGCCTGCCTGTTCCAGGTTTGAAGCTGGTAAAGACATTTAGCTAAGCATTCCTCGCAGAGACATGTTTGCCAGCCCTTCAGGCTGCAATCATTTTCTGCATCAAACATGAAAACCCAGCAAGTGATCAAAGAAACCAAAATGGAGTCTGAATGGCGCACTTCAATGTGAGCGCTTAGGCTAACACAGAATAGATGCATTTTCACAAGGGTCCATTTAGATGGTAAAGGAAAGTTATCTGAACCCATGAATACAAGAAGTGAGAAACAAGGCTGCATAGTACAGCAACCATCTTTAAAATGTAATTGGCCAATCTGAAAGATGTCTTTAGCAGCTTGAATAACATCCCAGTTAAAGTGGGAAAACAAAAAAATTAGCTGGCTGGGATACGCTGACGATCTAATCTTGTTAGACCATTACCTAAAGGACTGCAAAATATGATTGATGCTTTGGGTATATACGTAAACAATAATGGCCTAAACGTAAATATTAGCAAGGGTAAGACTATTGTCATTTACAGGCAAAACTAAATGTCGGTGTAATATAAACTTGACGGTGTGTGGTTTGAGCGTGTTAAGTGCTACAAATATCTAGGGGGTCAACGTTGATGAGAATTTGAAATGGCACTCACATTGCAATTAAAGCAGAGATAAATGCTCTAAAATAGTTAACACTGTCATTGCATTCATTGGCAGAAATGGAGATGTTCCATACAGACAATCCTGTTGCTATACACTGCTAAACTTCTACCTGTGTTGATGTGTGGCATAGAGATCTGGGGACATAATTTAAGCAGCGAATTAAAGAAATTTGAAGCAAAGATAGTGCAATAATTGTTTAGAATGCCAAACTCACTATCTGTTGAATTCTTATGGATGGAATTTGACTTCAATGGCATGTGGTCCCACTTTATCTTTAGCATGTGCTATGAAAAATTATCATTATTAGAAAATGGCATCATAATGGTAAGCTACCTACAGGCTTCCTTGAGCCTTGACAGCACGGGCACTGTGGGCAAAATCCTGACATTAAACACTGAATGGTTGAAGGTTTTGAACGTACAGCAGTCAATACCCAAGTCTGTCCATCCAAACGTTGGCTAAGGCAGAAACTATATTCTCATAAAAGCATATTCTCATAAAAGCAGTGCTTTTATCCATTATAGAATATTCCGCACATGTAAACCACATTACATATCTGCTTTCCTCAATAGTATTGTCGTTAGGTAATACTTACTATTAAAATTCAATGTCTGTGCCACCCCTGAAATTCGAGGTCCTAAAGCAGGTCTGGTTAGAGTGGACCGGAGGTGCCGTCTTTGTGGAGAGAATTTGAAGTGTAGAGATATTTTAGATGAATTGTCATATGGACTTTTAGATTGATATTTGCTAATTTTGTTATTGAAGATCTTTTATTGTTTTTAATTTGCGTGGACATTTTGTTAAATCCCTCCTTGGATGAAGTATGGAAATCTTAATACATTTAGGATGCATATGTTTTGTTTTATGTACTGTGTGTTCCATTATGTAAATGTCTATTGCATATATAAAGCCGATTGGCTGGGTGTATATTATTAAATGAAGAAAACAATTACTGGCACTCATAGTGCTGGAGGTAGTATATTGATAGTGGTAATTTTAACACTAGCAATGCAAGAATAACTAATTACCAAGTTCCACACCTTTTAAATTACTAGGTGATGATAAGGATCTAAGTCAAAGGTTTGTATATAGGTCCCTGGGTACAAGGGAGGTAGAAACAGTCCTGGCACAAAAACAGAAAAATACACTTGTGTCCCCTGCCAACCAATTTACTGAATAATAGTCTGCTGTTTTAGAACAAGCAATGGCAAGGAAGAGACAAATCAAGAAACAATAATTCAACAGGTATCTTTCATAAAGAAATACATTGTATTTGGTACATTAACAATAGTAGTTAGTTCCAATCAGAAATGCACCACTATAGCTCAATGCATTTCGGGCAACCACCCTTCTTCAGGAGCAGAGACAAATTGCATCTGCAAATGTATTACATGGCATCGTAAGTGATAAAATAAAATCTTAAGCATGTAACATCTATATTTATAAAAGTGAACATGTGTGGGTTTGTGGCGGTTTGTGGCTGGTTTTGTGGCTTGGCAAAGCATGTCCCTTGCTTGTAGAATTCCACACATTGTCACCAGTCTGCACCATTTTGTGCATAGTTACCTGTTAGGACCATCCCGACATTACTGGCTACATGACATTTGACACACCAGCCCCTTTCCTTGGATTTCAGCACCTTCACACATGAGACGGTTGCCTGAAATCGGCGAAACATCAATGTGGTCGTAACGACGTACTGCTGAGACAATATTTGCCAACTTAAATGGGAGACCTATAAATAAGAGTGAGGACCTAGATATAGACACCCTATGGTAAAGGACCTGGCTCCTAATATTTTAGGTTAATCTAAAGGATTTCTGTGGATGTTCATGTGATAATGAAAGGGTCTATATCAATATTGGCTTTTGCCTTGCTATCGTGGAGGCTACTGGACTTGTAGGGGTTACTCCACAACATTATGGCTAAGTGACCTAATCGGATTGGTGCATTGGGTACTTATGGGTAGCTTTACCACATCATCGGAATAAGAAGGTATGTTAGGGTTTGCATGTCAATTGCTGCATCGAGATACTTGCATTCTATTGCCGCTATGAGAAGTAGATAAGGATGCTTATGGTTTGCTCCACTATAAATAAGAAGCTGGACGTCATCTTGCTGAATCCTGTACCTTATCATGACTACTACATTTGTCTACATTGGCTGTTGTTGAGGTATGTCTTGTGTCTATTTTCCCACTTGAGTGCTGACCTTAGACACTTACTGAGTTGGTCGTTGTTCTGACTTATCAGTTGGTCTACACCTCTTTTGGGGGATATTTGTTGAATTATCAAGGCACACTGGCTTTGCATGAAATTTACTTAACTATCCTGTTTCTGGTGACGGTTTGTACCCCCACGATGTGGTCTTATAGTGATTTGCATGGAAGACACGTATTGGACTGGACTCCCTTGGATGCTTGATTTGTATTACTTATAATTACTACACTATTCATTGTTGCCTCTCCTCTTATCCTAATGTATTAGAGGGCACTTTTTCAAATGTATTTTAGTCAACATATTACTCCTTGTTGAATATTATTGTTCAGTAAATCAAGTTTATGCTTTGATACAAAAAAGGTAGCAGGCGTCTCTGTCTAGACAGAACATTGCATGAAAACCTGTTCTGTGTTTTTTTTTCCCACTTTGAGAGTCTGCAGCCATAGCTTTTAGCTCACTGTACTTTTCACAAAGGAGGAATATCTATTTCCATATCAGTCTTTGTCCCACCCCCAAGGGCAAGCCAGCACCGGAATGCCAGGCAAACCTCCTTTGAACAGGAGTATCAACAGCAACCCCAGACACGAGTTTCAGCCTTGTTGGGCCTCATCAGTGAGGTAGAGCTGTGCCTCTCTGAGCGCAGTGAACAAGAGGTCCACGCCTGGGTTCCCCCAGGTAACTTAGACAAAGACTGATATGCAAATGGATATTCCTCCTTTGTGAAAAGTACAGACCCCTTGCTCACTGTGCTCAGAGAGGTACAGCTCCACCTCACTGATTAATAGTATTCATTCATTAGACTCTATTTCTCTTTCCCCTTGCTGTGCAGTGATACTGAAAGGTGTGCAATTCCTGGCAGAGACATACATAGATGCCTACACACAAACATATACACATGTCTCTGGAGGATAGCTTAGGGCAACATGCTCCCTTGGAAGCAAGAGGACATGGAGCAACATGGGTTCGATCCCCGGGTCAGTGCTTAGAAACTTCTGCGTATTAAGCGAACTATAAATAACCTATCATCATATCATATATCAGACACGCGTGCACGATAGCGGTGAGGGGAGAACAAGAAGTATTAAAAATAACACCTGCAAATGTCCAGCTGTGACCAACATTTGAACTTTGCTGCTAAGGGCAACATCCCTCATTGTCCTCCAGAGGGGGTTAATGATCTTGTTGGGGACACATCTTACACCGCAGATATACAACTCATACGCAAGAGACCTGACTGTTGAAGCACCCCTCCTCCCCCTTTTCTAAGGCCCCTACTAACTTTCTGCCACAGATTCACCACACATCGGAGATGCCCTGATTTAATACAGCCATGGTGGAGCTATTTCTCTACCACATGACATGATAAAATAGGTTATTTATAAAGCACTTCATACCCAGAGGTTTTTAACCATGGACCCGGGCATCGAACCCGTGTTGCTCTGTGTCGTCTTGCTTCCAATCTGAGCACGTTGCCCCTGAGCTATCCTCCCAAGGCTTATACCCTGTCTCTCAAATATGATTTGCTTCCCAGTTTCCTCAATCTTCCACATTGCTTGTTACAAAGCCAGTACCTGACCTTACTGCTCCACTTCACATGCATATTCATGTAATGTAACGTGGTGTTACATAGCAGAACGGTCCATGGTCAAGTTGGGCAGAGGTTCTACCCCTGCTCGCTCTTTCTGATCCATCTTTGGTAAACTTGTAAACATTGCCTAATCCTCCTAACGACAAACCAGCTTTCCCTCCTCCACCTTGAAACCCTTCCAGGTGGTTCTTCGAGTCCAGTGGCATAGTCATGTCAATCGACCCATCTGCCAGGTCACATCGCTTGAACTGCTAGAAAGGCCTGCAGCCTGTGGCATGCCCTGAGGCCTGCCGGCATGTGGCGGGTTACAAAAATTAAAATAAATAAATAAAGACTGCTCTGGTAGCTGAGCACGTTATGATGCTGACCTTGTAGGGTATAGTTTCCTCTCCTCTGCACCTCTACACAAATAACCCCCTTAACACAAGTCACACATGCAATGCCTCTATGTATGTTTCCTTGGCATCTCTTCCCTACTCCCCTAACAGGCGAGTCACTTCTTTAGCTTTGATATTCAGTCTCGGACACTCATACTGTAAGATATTGCAGGAAACTTTTTGTATGCATGGCAGCGCCCCATTTACTTACTTACTGCATTGCAACAGGGTCATCAATACTCTCTGGGATTGCAAACTACTCCCCTTCATAAAATGCAGAACAACAATGTTTCAAATGTGATCATGTATTTATAGATTGTGTCCAAATTAAACAAATGTAATTTGATATTGGTATTCTGTCAATCCATGAAGAATTGTTAGCCTAAGACAACAACACCCTCGCTACCTAGAGATTTCTTCACAAGCTAGAGTACCTACATGTTAGCCTTGGATTTGCACGACAAATACCCTGTGGAATTACAAAATATTCTTTGTATGCAATATTGCCATCGAAAATCCTCGAATTGCCTTGGACAGCCCTCCCATGTCCTATTGTATGTCCCCATTGTAATTCCTTTAATTTCCTAGGCTGCGAGCAGGATTCTGATTGGGCATTGCAGATGATGCAAAGGGACATGTTTGTATAATTCATACATCGTCAAATCATCCTTGGTGACCTCTGGTTATTATAAACATACACACTGATTATAATGTTATGCATCAAAAAATACAGCTTTTCATTTAATTAATCATCAAACATTTAATATAAGACATTCTTGTTTTTATGCATAAAAATCTTTTTCATAAAAAATGGTTTGCACTTTATACAAAGATGTTTCCTCTTATTGCACCCTTTTCATTGAATCAGAATCATGAACACATATATTACCATAAATGTACCAATAGAGACCACCTTTCAACAATGAATTTCATCAACACAACAATACATATATACAAAATTTACAAAGAAAATCTGTTGTGTTTTTCAATTAGACCCCTTGTTTGATAAAATTGTAGTCTATCCCTAGACATTGGAATCAAAAGGTTTTTGCAATTGAACCTGGTTCGTTAGGGACCCCCTGTTGTACCTATATTTGATTGATGTATTGATGTATTATTATTCATGCAGCATATAGCACCAAAGTCTTTGGCACAGTGAGCCTGGGATGAAATGAAATGATGCGCCTCTGCCCACAATTCTGCAGAGACTAAGCTGGGAAAAGCCCTGACTCAATATGTACTCCCATTCACAAATCTAATGCAGTTCAGAATTTGAGCTGCAAAAACACTGGGCTAGGGAGTTTAACTTTATTTTATTTTCCCTCTCTTTGAAGTGCATTTTCCATTGAGCTGTGATGTGAATGCAAGACATAAAAGCCTTGCGTAAGGTCTTAACGCCTCGCATTCACGCCACGGCTCATTTTCATTTTGTATGGCAGAGAGGAGGGGTGGAAAACCAACGTTCATTTCTGCCGCACCCTTCCTCTCCGCCACACACATGCTCTAGCATCTGCACTGGCATGCATTTTCCTTTCATAACGGCACGAATCCTGGAGAACCCTATGAAGTCAGCTTGTTACGTAAGATTTTGTAGAGTCCAACAGGTGTGGGACTTTACAAGAGTTATCTGCTTGGTATTAGTGACCCAATTTTTAACATAGCCCTGTACTACACACGTTGGTAGAGTGGCTGAGCAACCAGGTTTATATTAGAAGGGGTACTGTGAGCTGTAGAGCAGTGCATTGAAATCAGTAAATACAAGTATTCAAGTAAACACTTACACCCTTAAAAGTTATATTACATTATGCATGTATATATACACAAAGCAAATGAATAACACTAAATATGCAGCAACCAATAGTAACATCAAGTATAATTTCAGAATCAAGTTATTCAAGCAGCAATAATGCATGTTAGTAATTTCTTTTCATACTAAAACATTTCCAGCACACGGAGTGACATCAATCACGGTCAGTAGTAGCACTTATGGGTCACCATACAATATTGAGTTTGGAGGGAAAGTGCTAGAGTAGAATAGAAAACTTTTGCATTGCAACAATAGTATTTTCTCCCACAGGGATGTAGGAAGTCTTTTCACGAGCAATAAGAGTGTACAATAATTAAAAAAACCTTTATAGGAAACAAGCACTGCCCAAGCCAGTAGGGTTCAGAAGGGATGCCTTTAGGGAACCAGTGCAGCCAAAGTCAATAGGACAGTTCTAGTTTTGATGCAATCTTCTTAGAACAAGTTAGTTGAACAGTCAATGGTTCTTTGAGGAAAAATCCAGGAGCTCAAGAGGGCCCACCTGATGTGCACAAGCTGTTAGGCGTAGACAAGTACATTGAAATAATTCAAAAGGATACAAAGAAGCACTCACCAAGCTAGGAAGCACTAGATTTGGCTAAAAGTGGTTAAAGCCAAAGCCCCACAGTACCTTAGAATTGAAGCAGATGTTCCAGCTGACTTCTTCCTTGATGCAGCAATGTAGATCCTTTTTCCTGGTCCTTCGTCATGTTGACAAAAAGGATTATGTCGGGTGGGCTTCTGTGGCAGCACTCTCTCTCTAGCGACTGTGCAGCAATGGATTCCATTAATTTCAGTGGCCCTTTGTGGTTTTGGGGCCTTTTTCTCGGCGCCAAAGTGGAACTAATATCCCTGGTTGGAATTTCCTCAGCCCCTCAGTCCTGAATTCTGGTGAGGGGGCTCTGGATAAATATTTCTTGCTTCTTTATACTCACACAGATGTCTGCAAAGTTTCAGCCAGATTCGCCCTTCGGAAGATGTTGCACTTGTCTATGGTCCAAGCACCCCAGCTATTGCAGCCCAGGAAGGTCGCAGTGACACAGGGATTGGCCCAGAACAAAGTAGGTCTTAAGTGTAGTTGGTCTCACCAGGAGGAAGTCGTCCTTGGTGGAGCTTCACTGTCGATGGGGAAAAGGGGTCAGCACAGCTGCAAGGATCACTGGCACTTTCGTGGTCATGGGAGCTGCTGCTTGGCTTCTCTCTGCACCTTTGGATTTGATGTTCCAGTGGTTGATTCTGCCTGTAGTCCCAAAACGCTTACTTTATATGCACAATCCTATTCATTAACAGCACCAAGCTTTTAATCACACAGAGGGGGGGGGGTCGTCCTCTAGGACAGCCACCCGCCCAGTTGGAACTGGTTCACGCAGGCATGCCTACAAACAAAGAGCAGTGAAGTTTCGGGCTACTCCCTCACTTCAAGCCTTCACAGACACACTGGAGCCTGGGCAATAAGCAATGGAAGCAAACCTGATCTAAACAACACAGTGAAAGCCCAGAAGGAACTAACAAGCATGAAAGTTTGAAAAAAGAACACAGGGGCCATTTTGGTCAAATGGTCACCCTTGGGTGCTGTAGTGCAGCGCAGAAATCAGCCTACAGATACATTGCACAAAACATAGTAAAAAGAAACCACTGCCAGCAGACATTCAAGGTAGTTGGTGTAACAAAATATTTATGAAAAGTGGGATGAGTTACTAGATAACCCCCAGCACTCCACATAAGGTGGTGTGTGCTGGAAATACAAAGGAAAAAGGTGAGTAATACAAAACTTGTTACACACAAGAAAATGTATTTAAACATTTAGAGGAGTCGACTCCTCACTGGCACTGCAAAAAGGGTGCTCTGTGTCACTATATAAAAAGCAGATGACTATGGAGTTTACCAGACTCCATTCATCACAAGGAACTCACAATCTTAGAGGGAAAAGGCATGAGTGGGTGGGAAAAAGAGGAGGTTAAAATAAAAAATGTCCCAGATTCCAGCAAAGGGCTGGGGGTCTCTAAGGTTGAAGGGAATTAGCACAGGGGATCCATAGGGATCCATTGTATATGCACCTTGCCATGCAAGCATGTCAGGGGGGAGGGTTTAATTTAAATTGGGAACACTCATTAGCATACGTGCATGGTAGGCAGTGTGTCCAGTTGAAATGAAAAATGCACTGCTTGCCATGCAAGCATGACCAGCGGTGCTCACAATGGAAAGTAAACACTATGCACGGCAGTGTTTACTCACTTTGCACTGCAGAGTGCAAATGTGAAGGGTATACCGTGGCGTACACACTTGTTTACCGCCTTTTGCCCTTTACATTTGCAGCGGGGCGAGGTTTAGTTGGTGTACAAAGTACACTTTTCAGGAACATGAGCTCCTTTGTGCCTGAAACACACAGTGTCAACGCATACACAAGGATTGGGTCATGGTCACCATCAAAATGTTTCAGTCCCACTCTCTGAATGTCAGACCTAGGCCGTGGTACAAACTACATGACCCATAATGCACTGGAGTAAACATTCCCAAGGGAGATTAAGTGGTAGCGGGCAGGCATGGACAGCAACAAAACATTCCATTTTCAGGTACAGGATTAAGGAAGAAAAATAAGATCAACATTTGCAGCTGATGTCTGCAGTATTCAAAACGAAGAAAGACATTGCATGCACGATAACAGGCAAAACATATTACTGTTTTTGGACCAGCATGACCGTCCTAAGGAGGCTGTGGCCATGGTAGTGAGCAGAGTAGGATGACATGAAACACAGGAGCAGGCAGGGAGGGTGGTCGGCAATTAATCTGCTTTGTCCTAGGCCACATGAGGGATACCCTGGCATCAGCAGGCATTACACTTTTCATTTCATATGGACATGAAATAAGCAATATTACCTGTTTTGGGGGAGTAGTACCAGGCCAGGTAAAGCCCCACGAGGGCTTTACGGTTATCCCGAGGCATTACCAGGCCCGGTAAGGCCCCCCCTCCTGCAAGGGAAATATTGATATTAGTATCGGGCACAATGTACAGGATACTAATAGTTAGATGTTGTTTTTTTAAGTATAGAAAGGGCAAGGTCGTTTCTCAACTTAAAAAAGTAAACAAAACAAAAATGTCTGCCATGGATCCGTAGAAGGGACTATTTAGTCCGTTCTCCCTTTCAATGACGGTGTGGCATGCATCGGAATGTGCCAGAAACACTACTGTTCCGGGTACTGCCCAAGACAAAAAGGAGAAGGTAAGTGTGGTGGGAGTTGAAGGGAGTGGAAACTGTGGCAAAGGGGGGTGTGGTTCTCAGGGCAGCACTTACCTCATTCCCAGATGGGAGCGATGGCAGGCTCCAGCACTGAGAAGGCTCAGAGCGGCGGGATTACTGTATGGTAATTCCGCCACTCCGAGCATCTCCATTGGCTGGGAGGACAAAGCCACGACCCTGTTGGGTACTAATACTTCATTATATATCATGTGCTGCATGCCATGCTAGAGAACACTACTCAAATAAATACATGCATACTAGTAATAGGAGCAGGGCAACAGTGTGACATGTAAAAGGGTGAGGCAGACTTGTCAAATATATGTCTGGGGGGAGGGGAAACTGGTCTACAACGTACCTAATTCTTTCTGTGAAGGGCAGCAAAAATTGGAACCCCAGGCAAGAGAGTCTATTGAGCTGTGTGGTGGGAGGGCCAGGCTAACCAGTTACATACACCAGCTGCAATAGAACAGAAGACAATGCAAACTGCACTTTATCTTTGTTTCTGAAGCCACTTTCTATTGCAGAGGTCGAAGGCTCTTTGCAAATTTGAGGACAGAGTTGTTTACTTTTTCACAATGTATTTATTTTTTAAAACACATAAAACTGTGGACAACAGGCAACAGCTACCACAAGGAGTGGCATTTCACCTCCATTATTCGGGGCTGGTCCAGCCAAACCTTTTACCCACAATGCATGCAGAGATCTTAGAACCAAAGTGTTTGTATTTTGATATACGTATTTAAAGTTTGTTTCTGGAGGATGAGCAGTACACGAACAGCCCTGATTGGTGTCTGATAAGAGGCCCCCGGAGTAGATCTACGCACCTTATTATGAACTAACAAGAGGCCCTTGGAGTGTCAGCCATGATTGATTGGGGTCAGCTGGAGCATTATCCAGGTCCTAGAAGTGTGATCACAATTAGCCCTGCGGAAAATGTGCTAGGTGGGGCATAGTTCGTCAATGCCTGTACTCTTTCTGTTTCCTTTGCAGGAAGACCCGACACTGTGTCACTGTAATAATCATAGCTCTCTAAACTGAGTTCAGAGCAGCTGCCTGACTAACCTGTGAAAGAGGTGCACCTTGCAGAACATACACTGTCCATTCTATTTTACATGAGATCCTAAAGGTTGGGCTCCATCAGAAGTGACACCAATATGCTATATCATCTAGGTGGTACATGGACAGGTCTCCATAGCTGGGTTCCAATTGAGAAGCGCAGTGGTTGGTTGGATGGAATGCAGGACTACAACATCTTTCTGCTACAAAGCTAGGCATTTGGCCGTTCTGTAGGGTTCACCTCCAGATGAATGTCATGCAGCCTGTGCTTTCTATAAGCACTCAAGAAACTTGCTGTGGAGGGCGCTGGGCCTGAGGACTGTCAGTGTAAATGTGGAAACCCATTTGGCAGGCAACAATGACTAAAGATAGTTGCTATGTGTTGGTCAATTTATCGGAAAGATGGCACAGCCTTCAGGAATTCAAGCAGCCATCTCGATAAAGAAAACAGGAAAGCCGCCCCTACCCAATGTAAGGTTTTAGGGATTGTGTACATGGAGAAGATCTAAGAATCATACAAGATTCATACAAGTACGATCAGGGAGCATCCAGTAGGAATCAAACTCTCATTGCAAAAGCACATAATTCAGTTGAGGATTTGAGCATTTTAGAGACCTTGAACTGAATAAGATAACGCCTCAAGCCTCAATATATGGATTGTAGAAGCTAAACAGCTTGGACTATTATCAAGACACCAAGAAAAAGCTCTAAAGGGGGTCTGGACATTCCCGTCCACCCCGGGGTGCTGTCTCAAAGTAGGAGCATTCCATGGCCTGTGGCTATGATGGCTGCTGGAAGGCCGATATGAACTCAAACGGGGCCCTGACTTCCAGTGGCATGGCGCTCCCTTGATGCATTCAAAGTGGTAATGTCTCGACCTTAATGTGTGGGCAGATCCCAAATTAACAATGGCCAAGGACCTCATCTTGCACCAGGCGGGTCAAGAAGCGCAATGTCAGTGCTGTTTCCAGAAACTTTGGCCAGTGTTTTACATGTTGCTCACAGAATCTCTGCTTAGCCAACAGCCTTTTGCCAAGTGGGTTTTTAATGGAACCTCAACATTTCTGGGGACATTGCCTTCTAGAGAAATGTGTTTATCATTTTCACATTGAACAGCCAGACCAAACATGATATTGGCAATATATATGCATGCCAAAGGCTAACATCCACCCCAAAGGTTTGTCTAAATGCTCACCTGGAGTCGAGTGAGGTCTTGAGGCATAGAATAGTGCTGTACCCAATACAAAGCTCTGGAGAGAGTGAGATCTCAGTGGTTAGTGACAGCAATATTTTTCGCGCCCATCTTTGGAGTAGCTAGGAACCAATGTATATTACCCTTGTGTGCACAATAAAAAATGGATGCCTACAGTGTTCTAAGTGAGCAAGCATTTGCACTTGCAATATAGTGTATTTTATATTCATAATTATGCTCACACACGCTTGATTGGCCTTTATCTATATTGTCTTGTAGATATCATACATGAGTATTAAAAATAGTATAGTCAAGAAATTCACCATTTGTTTTTCTTTTAATGTATATGGTTTTAAAAAACATTTACAATTCATCAATCCAAAAAGAGAAGACAAGGACACAAGGAATTAGATCATCATCACATCAGTTACTGTTAAATTTTTTTTCCAAACACACCATAATATCATATTTCAGTCCCAATAAACACTTTTCTAAAAACATGTCACTGCACGCAATATTTTAAGAAATTAAAGGAGTTTATACCATATCAAGTGCAGTCATCTGGCCAGATCACATGATGCCTAAATGCAAAGAGTTTAAAAAGAAGCCACTGCAATACCATCAGATGTTATGATAACACTTAGACATCTTTTCATCACATTTTCATTATCAGCCCAACATATGGAGAAAAACAGTTTCTTAAGAGATATCAGTCTTTTTGACGTGAGAGCCGGACATTCAACGAATAGATTCCTTGTTGTCTCTGTACATTCTTTGGGCCTCATCACGAGTTGGGCGGTAACCCTTAAATCCGGCAGTAACTCTATTACCGCCGCAATTAAGGGTCCGCCGGATCACAAGTACAAATATCGCTGGCGCTATTACAGCCGGCGCAAGTACAGCCGGCTGTAATAGTGCCGGCAGTAAAAGCTCTGGCGCCCACTCGCGCAATTACAGAGCCATCTCTAGTCCGGCGTAGGTGCTATTAGTGCCATAAAACCAGCGGAAAATTCGCCAAAAATACCACTAGCCAAATGCTGGAGGTAAAAGACCACAGGAGACAGCAATAAGGGCCCAGTTGAAACCAATGCAAATCAGAGGCCTACAAAGGACCCACCCATGCACGACACACACTTCCAAACACCATGCTGCCATTTGGAGCCGGGAGCCCTGCCATGGGCATCTACCTGCTGCGCCTGGGGCTACAGGGGCAGCCAACCAGGCCAGGGCCCTGGGAGCACAAAGGGCGGTGGGGATGAGGAGAGGGAGGAGAAGAGTATCACCAGCAAGTCGGACAGCCATCTCCATGGTCCAGCCAACACCCTGGGCCCTGACTGATGGGCAGTTGGAGACCGAGTATAGGCTGGATATGGCAACCATCATACAGTTGCTGGACACAATCCAGGAAGACATAAGCAGTTGTATGGTTATCAACACTGCAGCACCCCCGCTCGTGTAGCTTGTGTCCGTGCCACAATACCCTGGGACTGGCAGCTACCAACACATTGTTGCCATGATGCATGCCATGGCCCAGTCCACCCTCCGTGCCGTGCTGGGACAGGTGCTGGATGCACTGCTGCTCCATGTCAATGAGCACATTGCATTGGCAGCCACACATGCACAGATGAACCAGTCAGTGCCATGCCATTGGACAAGCCATGAATGTCATAGCAGCTGTGGACTGCACACATGTACCACTAGTAGCACCCAGGTTACATGATACTGTGTATAGAAAACGTAGGAATTACCATTCCATGAATGTGCAGATGACATGTAGATCTGACCTAACCCTCAGCCACTGCTGTGCCCGCTATCCAGTATACACCCACGACTTCATGAACCAGCGCAATAGTACCCTGCCACCATACATGAAAAGGCACCGAGCAGTCAACACATGTGTGCTGGGTGAGTACAAATGAAATCCGAAATGCATGTCAAATGACATCTGATGGGGTGTGGAGACACACAATGAAATCCATGCATGCCAGCAGAAGACATAGGCAGCACTAGCACAGCAACTTTCCCATGCATGTCCCTTGCACGAGAACCCTTGGACAGGTGGAACACATCAGAACACAGCCAGTCTGTATGGCAAAGACACGTGGGAGCACAGTCAGATATGGAAGGCCAACTACCACAATGCATCCTGTGTGTGTCGCAGTGTTACTTCCCACCCTGACACACCATAGGCATCCCACCCTGGCCACTCGACAGTCATGGTATTGGTGCCTGAAAGTAGGGACATGGACAACAACACAACACAAAAGTTGCTTGATCCACGACAATGTACATCCCTGAAACAATGAGTCCTGATGGGCCAATCACATGCCAGGATAAGTGTACATAATAGTGTAAATCAGCAAACGCAACACCACCCAAAGGGAATGCCAATGACAAATGGCCAAACAACATGTTGCATGCAAATGCAGATGCAAGGGTCCCTTCATCCAGCGACAAGGGGCAGACCTGATATATTTAGACATGGGTGTGGTGCTAACAGTAAGTAGTCCATCAATCCAATGCTGCCCCTTGCACACCACACACCACAATGGAAGTGCCCATATGACAAGTAGTACACATGTACCACATGAGTGTGATACACATGAAAACTCACACATACATCGAAACTGCATGTCGACCTCAGACCATGCATGTCTTGCAAGACGCAGTGTGCATGGCAACATAGCAATGAGATAGCAGGACCACTTCAACACAAACTTGATTCTGCTGCCAATGTCACTGATTATTGAGCCTTGTGCACCCATTGAACCAACCTTGTCCTCATACCTGCATTCCCTCCCTTGCAGGTGATTCATGATGTCCCATTACACATGGCTCATGACCCCCGTGTGTCATCCACACACTCAAGCTGAGCGGGCATACATCATAGTGCATGGACGTACACATATATGTGTTGAGAGGACATTTGGCCTGATGAAGGCACGCTGTTGGTGCCTATACCGTAAGAGAGGGGCATTGACATATGCACCTTGAAATCTCTGCAAACTCGTCCTAACATGTGCCATGCTGCACAACATTTGCTGTTGCTGGAATGTACCACTTCCCCCCGATGCCGATGTGCAGCCACCTCAGGATGGAAGTCAAGATGATGATGTGCCCGAAGCTGGTGCACATGTACACAGGGATGGGGTACGGGAGAGGAGGTTGGCCGGACAGGGCTTGATTCATAATTGACTCAGATACGGTTGATGGGTACATGTAACACATATCACTTGTACATTAAAGCGCACATGATCACAATCATGAATGTCCATGCTTTGTATGATTTTGAAACGTGATTTATTAAATGTTTGACAATCCCTCCTCCCCCCCAGTGAACTCCCCAGCATACGATCCCTCGTCCCCCATTGAACTCCACAGCACACAATCCACCCTCCCCCAATGAACTCCCCAGCACACAATCTACCCTCCCTGCAGTGAACGCCCCAGTACACAATCCCGCCCCCGCAGTGAACTTCCCAAAACAGTGCAGGTAGGTGCCAGTTCTCAGGGCCCCCAAAAACTGTGCAATGTCCATCTATGATGGTCGCGGGCACTTTCCAATTCCGGGCCCCTCTGGTGAGCGGGCTCTGAGGTGGCGCATTGAACGGCGCCTAGGTTAAGGCTCCAGGGACCCCTCCGTGGGCGTAGTTGAGGTTGATGGGATGGCTCTGGTGACCTGCAGCTGCTGGGGGAGAAGGTTGTTAGATTCCCTTGTCTGCTCTACATGCGCAGATAGTCCCTCGCACAACTCCTGTTCCTTTTGCCTGAAACCTGCCTGAAACCTGCCAGGGCTGCGGTGCATCCCTCCACCACTTACCAGGTCCGCGCATTGTCTCTGGCCATGGGCTTAGTGGCATCCCGTATGGCTACGCTGATGGCATCGATGTGCTTGGAAGTGGAGTTGTAGGGGGCCATGTTGGCATCTTGGATGGGGCTGCTGCGGTTTGAGTGCCTATCTTCTGGGGTACCATATGATGGTGTATCAACGTCAGGCTCTGGTTTGCGGACACAACGTGGGGTGTGTGCATCCTGTGCAACCGGCTCTGGTCTTCTCTGAGGTGTGGCCATTCCTTTTGTGTCACTGCATCTGGGTGAGGTCATGTCAGGTGTGTTCATCCACGTTTGAGTCATTAAGCTGCAACATTTGGTGCTGTGGGCTTAGAAAATCGAAGATGGCCAAAAAGCCCACATGTGCACCAGAATCTAGGAGAACCGCGCAGTTTGTGCGCACACCAAAATGGTCGCCTAACCTTCCACCCACCAGTGCGAGCGTGATGGGCCAGGGGTGCCATGAGTGGAAAGTGTGCCAAAGGAAAAACAGCAGTGCCTGTTAGCTTAAAAAGCCCTTTGAAATCACCTTGGGTTCTCTGAATGCAAGCTAAAAATACTTATGTCAAACATTGCAGGATATTCAAAAATCTCACTGAACACCAGCAGACATTTGGCAGAATGAAGTGTTGTGTGCATACACAATCTGGAAAGAAAAAGAGCCCAAAACAATGTTCATAACAAAACTGGCTGAACCGTGGAGGTCAGCAGCTTCAGTTAAATTGAACTGAAAACCACTAAAATCAAAATGTTTAAATTAAATGAGGGACCTACTTTTGAGTGTCACATAGTTTGTAACTGTTGAAATGTCATAGTTTTGAACTTAGAATCAGCACTCTAGCTGCATGTGTAAACATTTTTGAATGTAGAAAACTGGGAACAAAAAGTGACATTTAGCTGAAACCTGGCTTAATGAAACTGGATTCTGCCTGACAACTACCCCCGACAGGAGTTGAAACTGGATCAACAGCTGTGTTCCCAGGCCTGGCTGCATTCTGCTGCCCCACAAAAGGGAGGTCACATGGCCATGTTGATTGAAAGGGGAGTGGCAGCTGGGGACTACAGGGAACTGAACAATGGGCCTTCTTTGGCTCAGGCAAATGTTATATTGGGGGGGCCGTAAAGTGGCTTCCTCTTGGGGGAAACTGGGAGGAGAAGTGCCTGTGAGAGCCAGCTGAGCTTGGGGGAAGTGGATAAACCAGTTCTTCCACCATGTGATGTGGGAAGCCACACCCCTTTTTGACCAGGGCATAAGTTAAAAAGATAGATAACTCATAGTGCGGACTGGTCAAAATTATATAAGTAATATCTTATTCTTGTGATTTTTCTGTGCACGTTTTAAGAGGCGTTAGGACCCTGTGGTGTATTCTGGGGGGTTACTAACGGAAAATAGGGTCTCACTCCAAATGCCTGCATGTTAAAAATCTGACACTTCATCAATTAATGTCCATACTCCTTGCGCACATGGGTGTAATTTTTGGTAAATGTCCGATATTGGTAAACCATTCAAAAAGCGCAAAATGTTGTCATTTTTGAATGTAAGCCCCCAGGAAGATCAGAGGCGGACAAGCATGGACCATAAGGAATATATAATGTGTACATGTAATTTCAAAAAATTGTGTATCTGGGAAATATGTATTTGAATCAAATATAGATTTGTGGGCAAATTGACCAGGGGAGGATACTCTGACCCATAAACAGACCTCATCATGATGACAATCCATTTTCCTTCCCCCAATCATGGGATAGGGGAGAATTGGGCCAATGACAAGTAGAGAGGGGCAGGCTCAGCTAGGCCCAGGCACACACCCATTTTCAAAACACATAAAAAGAGACTGCTGGGACAGGTAGAGACATTCAATTCCATTTTCTGCGGGACGCTCTGCCGGGAGACTCCAGACTTCACATCCATAAATCTTCAGAGACCAGAAATTTACTTCAGAACTTAAATCAAGGGCCTAAACCCACAAACTGAGAACTCTTCTCAGCAGGCCTCAGCATCCTTAAAATCATTTGCAAACTATTCCACAGCCGGGCGAGCTTTCTGAATTCTTTGGCCAAGAACTTTTGCCCGTACCCAAAAAGCAGTGTTACATCCAGTTACATCCAGAATCCACTTGATCCGGACCGGAAAGCAGAGCAGTATCCAGAACCAGAGGCTGCTGTATCCAGAGAGGCTGGACCGGCAGAGCAGAGCTGATCCAGACCTCTGAGCAGAACCAGAGATCCGGATCGCTGTGAGCAGAACTGGTGCCTGATTGACCCGCCGAGCAGACAGAACCGCCGCCGGACGTGTTGACCAGATCCGTGACGAGGCCTAGTTCAAATTTATATTGTGAGTACCTAGCAGAACTGTGCAGAACCATTCTCTTAGTTAAAATAATCTAATTCAAGCTATTTTAACCTAAGTAGAACTGCCTCCTAGAAATCGTGTCATCTGTCATTTTTAAAGCTGCACAACTGTCACCTGTTAATTCTGCAGCTGCAGCTGCCACCTGTCATTTTGAGTTTACTTTAAATCCGAAAAACTACCTTTATTAAATCGTCCATATCTCGTGGTTTAACTTTTTAAAGCTGTGATTCTAGGCTTTCCAACGAACCTAGAACCGACTTCCTACTCCCTATACTTTTTCTGCAATCGCGATTTACGCACTCGCGAAATTTACCGCGATTTGCGATTTTGGCTCAATTTCTCCACTTGTCAAAATAGCAGCCCCATTCTTTCCTTTGTTAAAAATCTGTTTGCAACCTGGTAATAATTCATAGAGCATTGCTAAAGTGAGCTTGAACTAATACAAACAAGTATCTCTCACTCACCCTGAATCTCTAGAGGGAATTAAAATCAGTTAGCACATTTTCCCATCCATTGCCATCACATTTAAAAGCATTTTGGGCCTGTGTTTCAAACTTCTGCCTGTTTCCTCTAAGCTTGCTGGGGGGGGGGGGACTGAATTCCGTATTGTATTTGATTGTATTCCCGAAGACTGTGTGTGTTACTTCCATCTCCTTGCATTGCATATATGGGGGGGGGTGAATTGCCACCAGGGGAAAAGTGATTACATTGTCTTTTGTTGAAGCCATATCAAGTTATTTTCTGTACTGCATTTCATTCATCATTGTGTTTCCTTGAACCATAGAAAGCATTCTTTCCCACCTTATTCTTCTGTTCCTATTCATAAGTTACCTCTTGCTGATTACTGCTCATATTCTGGATCAGTGCTCGACACAGCATTTCCATCCCGCTGCCGGAGCACATCGGTAAGTACCTGCAATCTCCCAAGCTGTAGGTCCTTTTTTGGTGCTTTACTGTTGTATTTAACATATTTTAAATTTAAACATCTTGGTACCTTGCGTCGTGTGTGCAGGGCAGCCTTTTACCACTGAGCCCTCTTCCTGTTCTCCCTGCTCCCTACCCCTCCCTATCCCGACACCTGATTGGGCCCTAGGCCCAATTTAACTGACGCCCTCAGGGCAGCCCCACAGCCCATTGCAGCACCTGTGGCTAAGGGGCCCGAGGCAAATGGCAGCTCCTGCAGTAGCAGCTCCAGATTATGTTTGCCAGTGTTTGCCGGTGGAGTCTCCAGGGCAGCTGTCAACCAGAAGCGACTGACAAGGTAAGCAAGGTGCAGGCAGTGGAAACTGCCATTATTCTTCCCTATTAAACTGTCCCTCCTCTCTTATTGCTCCCCTTTTGCAATGCTTGTAGTCTGCTGCACGTCACCCTCAATTGTTTGTTATCCATATCTGGCATTTAGGCAAATTGTCTTAGTTAGCCATACCAGGCTTTTCCTCTCTATCTAGGAACCTCGAATATGGGTGTTTTGCATTGTTGTTGTGTTTTGCAATTTAGACTTTTCCCTGTATCCAGGGTACTCAAATCTTGGTGTCTTGCATTGCTGCTGTGTTTGAAATTTAGGCTTTTTTCCCTCTATCTAGGAACCTCGAATCTGGGTGTTTTTCATTTGCTGTTGTGCTTGAAATTTAGGCGTTTCCCTCTATCCAGTAAACTCAATCTTGGTGTTTTTGCATTGTTGCTGTGTTTGAAATGTAGGCTTTGTTTACCTCTATATAGGAACCTCGAATCTTGGAGTTTTGCATTGCTGTTGTGTTTTTAAATTTAGGCTTTTTCCCTCTATCCAGGATACTCAAATCTTGGTGTCTTGCATTGCTTCTGTGTGTGAAATTTAGTTTTTTTTCCTCTTTCCAGGACACTTGAATCTTGGTGTCTTGCATTGCTGTTGTGTTTTGAAATTTAGGCTTTTTCCCTTCATCCACGATATTCAAATGCTGGTGTTTTGCATTGCTGCTGTTTTTGAAATTTAGTTTTTTTTTCCTCTATCCAGGATACTCGAATCTTGGTGTCTTACATTACTGCTTTGTTTAGAAATATAGGCTGTTTTCACTCTATCTAGGAACTTGAATCTAAATGTTTTACATCGCTGGTGTGCTTGAAGTTTAGGCGCGCTCCCTGTATCCAGAATTCTGGACTTCCTCCCCCAATACAGTAAAGTGCTCCCAGCTCTAGGTGCTCCACCGCCTCTTCTGGGTGCAGCCCGAGCTGCACTCTAGTGTTACAGCTGTGCTCCGAGTAAAACAAATGCAGAACTAAGTCTCCGAATAGTAGGTCTCCTGTGGCTAGTGAAGGAAGGCTGGCATAGGATCAAGTCTCTTGGCCTTTTCGCTGAGCTTGCCCTCCGCCTGCCAGAGGACTCTCTTCACTGGTCTAGACTTCCGTTCTCATGTCCCTGATTCATCTGCACCTGCCTTGCTGCTAGGTCGCCTGGCAAGTTCATCATGCATTGTGCCATTTCTCCCTCCCTCTCCATCTCCCCCTGCCATCTCTCTGCTCTATCCCTCAATGGTACTTTCCATCTACCCTATCTTCTCTAACTGCTACTCTATCACCTATCCTATCTCTCGTTTGAAGTCTGGAAGGAAAAAGTTCAAGAAAGATCTCCTGGTCTCCAATCCAGGTCTGCCCATCACTGACACCTATATAAAATGTTTCTTCCAGGCGGACTGTCACTGACATCCTCTGTGTTGTTCCCTCTCCAGAACTTTGGACTCCCCATAAGATCTCAATGCTCTCCCCAGTGGTAAGTCCATGAAAAACAGCTCTCCAAGCTTCCTTCCATGGCCTCCTCTTCTTTCTCTCTCATTCCTGACAGTTTGACTTCCATTCAGGCATGGTGTGCTGCTAACAATTCCAGTAAGACTGAGATCCTTCTCATTGGGACCCTAGCTCGCTCCTTATCTCCTTCTCTCTGGCTGCCCTCCATGGGCCCCCTCCCATCATCCTCTTGTGAGGCAATAGAAATTGGTGTCAACTTTGACTCCTCTCTCTCCTCTCTTCACATCACGGACCTTGCCAAGAATTCCCACTTTCAGCTGTACCTCCCAAGAGATATTCTCCTTTTCCTCACCTCCCCCCAGAAACTCAATGTCTCCAGAGCTCTGGTCCTCTCTAGGCTGGACAACTGCAACAACCTCTTCCTAAATCTGCCTACATCCTCCCTTTGTCCCCTTCAACTAATCCAGAATAGGACTGCAAGGCTTATCCTTGGCCTGAAGACCAGGGACCACGTCTCTCCAGCCCTAAAATCTCTCCACTAGTTCCCGGTTGCTGCAAGGATCAAGTTGAAAACCCTCTGCATCATCTACTATGCTTTCTTGGGCCGGCACCCTGCAACATCCAACTCTCTATCCCTAAATACCTCCCTGCTAGAGCCTTTCGGTCTTCTAGCTCCAGCTCTCTGCATATCAGACGCTTTTCCAACCAAAGTGTGGGGTAGATCTCTCTCTTCCACTGGAGCCTCCCTCTGAAATGGCGGCCTTGCCCTTCTCAGACTGTAGACGGATCTCCTTAAGTTCTGGAAGCTTCAAGACCCTCCTTTTCTCTTCTCCCTTCTCTCTCCCCCTCCCCTGCTAATGTTCCCCTCTGCCGCATTTGATGGGCTGCCTGGTTCCTGCTGATTCATACAGGGACCAGGCCCTCCTCGCCCAGTCTCCCCCAGCACTTCGGTCTCCCCTAATCCCCTCCCCAACCTGCACTCACCCTACCGGGCTCCCTCCCCCTGCACTAGCCTAGTTGGGCCTGCCCCCCTATTGAGCCCATCCCGCCCCATCCTTGCACTTAGCATGTGGATCTTCATTCCTCTGCAATCTCTGCATTCCCCTAGCACTTGTTCACCTGGCCTCCGTTTTTCACAGGGGCCTTCCTCTCCCCTTTCCTCCTCCCCCCAGCACTTGCGAACTCTCCACTCCGACCTGCACTTCCTTTCCCTCCTTAGCATTAGCGCATTCCGATCTGACAAGCCCTTCATCCCTCCTCCCCACTCCACTGCACTGCTTGTACTGCACTTGCACGAGCCGAATGACACAGGACCTAGTAGGAACGTTTTTGCTATTCTTCATGCCTTGAAACACATGTTGCTGTCTAGGCACAATAAATACATAAATAAATAAATAAATACATGTCATACATTTCTTTTTATTTCAGCATTTAGAGACTCCCTGCTCAAGGTATCTATTTTACGGAACAGGGATAAAAGTTGCCAGTGAACTTGTGCCTTCAGTGATAATATCCCCAGTTCAAAACACATTGCTGCTATTGCATCTGCACTAGGTGCATTCGCCACGCGTCTCCACATTGCAGCCTCAATTGTATCCAGCCAACCGTGAATAGCCCTAGGCAAAACATCCATCCCGTAGATCAGCTTTGGGACCACATTGGCTTCAAACAAATCAATCACTCATTTTACTGAAAAACAACCAAACTTTCTGTCAGTGTCCAAAGGTTGATTGGACAGAGATGCAGCCTTCTGGGCTAAGGCCGAGCGGATATTTAACAGCGATGGCTGTGTCGGAATATGCAAACCCAAATATGTGACACTAGGGTACATGTTAGGGTGGTATTTTCAAAAAACCATTTGTGTAAGGAGCACTTCTTACCTTTTGAGAAATCAAGAATTCTTGTTTCACTGGAATTAACAAAAGGCCATTCTCTTTTGCCTATCTTGAAAAGGCTGACAATAGCCACTGTAACCCAGTACAGGGGGTGTCGGTGTGAGGGATCCAAGGTATTTTTAAATAACCAATTGTGGGAGAAATGAACGCAGAGGGGGCCAGATTTTCTCCAACATCTGATACGCATAAGTTAAAGAGGCATAGAGCTAATACACATCCCTGCCTCAAGCCGGATTGTGTTGTAATTCTACGGGATGAGGTAATTCTCCTGGGGCGATGCAGTGGGTTAGGGTTGGATGCTATGAGAACCGGGTTGCCCTCTCCCACCCGCTCATCTGTATTCCTTTCGCACCTCAGAATCCTAAAAGGGTTGTTGGCTCTGCCCCCTGTGTTCCGTAGTACTTCCTGGCCCCCACACTCCCTCCCAAAAAAGGCCCAAAGTGAGTCTGTGGACCCAACTCTTTCCCCTGCAGACCATTAGTTGGAGGGATAAAACCGGCTTTACAGCCATCATTATTTATTCTATTCACAGAGCCAGGCCAGAATAACTTCCTCAATAGTCTGTCCGACTCAATGTTCATACCAAAACTCCATAATAATGATGGAATTATTGAATGTACATGCCAACAGGGAGCACAAGAGAGTTGTACCATCAATAGAAACTTTGAAAAAAGAAATAGAGGATATGAATGCTGTGCCAGGCACAAACGAAAAAAAAACTATTCAAAAAGGTAAGAACTGTACATCAGGACAAGGTCAAAATTAGAAAATGTGATTTTTCTTTTTTAGGGATGCTAGAGATTATAGAGACGAAAGAGTTTACAATTTTCAGAGCAAGACAACCCCAATCATCTCCAGGCAGTTCTGATGTTGAGAGTGAACCAGACAGTGGTGTGGCAGCTACAGACGGGACTGATAAGTCCAATAAGAACAATACTTTTTTAGAGCAGATCAAAAGAATAAGAATGGGTGATATCAAAATTCAAACCAAACATATAAGGTTTCAAGACCCTTTGGTCAAAAATATTCCGACCAGTCGAGAACAAGTAGGGATGTAGGGGGTGGGGGTCAGAGGAAGGCAAGGAGGGAAAGAAGTAGAAGAAACAGACCCCAGGAGAAGGATCACCAGATTATTATCTAAGAAAGAACAGAGAACAAGACTTTGCACAATTTAGTCCTCAATTTATCCAGAAAAGTACTATCCGAGTCTAAGAAGTCTTTTCTGAACAAAGGGATGTATTTTGCCCTCACGGCCATGAACAATTGGATACACATACAGATCAAACTTTTCAAGTTTGTCAGAACATTGAAATTAAAGACATTTTATTTTCATTCAAAACATTTTAGGGAATCACCAAAAGAAGTATCTTTAGATGACAGTGAGATGACATTGTGAGACACTATCAATGCCTGACTGCTAATGTCATTAGATTAGGAGATTGTTGTAGATGAACAGTACATCTTTAAAGATCTTACTAGTGATCCTAAATGTCTCACAGACCGCGGCTCAGAGAGAAGTCCAAATTAACCCCAGGTTAAGGACTAGAGAATGTCATCAACCTTTTCCAAAAATCTGTCACAAGAGACATACATCATATGATAGATAACCATAGGAGAGGCAGGAGAGCAGACAACTTTAAACACTGCCAAAGGTAAGCATTACAAACTTTAAGCAAAGATGAAAACAGTGTTATAAAACAAGCTGATAAAGGAGGACAATTGTAGTGATGGCTAGAGAGGAGTACATTCAAATGGCTGAATGAACGAACCAAGATGCTATGAAAGATTAAAAACAAATTCAAGCAGGGCAATCAATGCTCAGGCAACTGAATTGGCTAACAAATGGGAATGTACAGGTCTAGTGAGTGATGATGACGGCTTAATGTCCTAGGCTTCCCACCATCTATTGTTACTATCTATTGTTTTCCAAAAATCCATAAACATTTTGACAGGGTACCCGGAGGGCGACCCATTGGTAACGCCATTGGGTGGGGCACTGAGAGGTTTTTCAAGATATATTGATACCATCCTACAACCAGACCTGATCCAAATATCATCCTGCTTGCATGACACAATGTATTTGCTATCAGTTCTAGAGACATTTCAATGGAACAATGAATTAAGACTGGTGAGGTTAAAAGTGAAGGCGTTATATAAATCGATCAATCATAGTGTAGCCTTGGAAACTATAGACCATGGCCCTCATTACAAGTCAGGCGTTAAGGGGTTAACAGCGAAGTAAAGAGCGTTGACGCCGTTAAACCCTTGACGCCTGATTACAAGTGTCCCTTTGCGGGTTGGTGTTCAACGCCTGCTTTTAGCAGGCGTTAAAAATCCAACCCGTAAAGGGACTTTAGAGCTAATTACGGCACCGTAATTTACGGTGCCGTAATTAGCGCCTTCCCCACTCTCATTATGCCCTATGGGGCAAAATGGGAATGGGGAATTACCGCCCCTGCCAACCTTGTGATGGGGCGGTAATTCCGCCATACACCATGCCGGAATCCGGCATGGACCATGGTGCTAATAGCACCATGGTCCACCGCCTGACTTGTAATGAGGGCCCATGTCTTTAGAAACAGATCTGTGTCATATTTGTTGCACCTTACAATGTTAAAGGAGATGTTACATTTTACCATGACGAACAATGTATTCATTTTTTATAACAAAATCTTGACCTCATCACGAATATTATCATACCTTTCAACAAATGTACTGACCACCATATTAGTTGCAGAAACAGTCAGTGAGGTGAGTCTTATTCTCTCATCGACTTCCTGAAGAGTGTGATGCATAAAAACTCCTCCCTGCAATGCCTCTTCCCCTGTTATTCCTGACAAGTTATCAATCATCGGCTATTCCCCATCAGATTAGTTATTTCAGTGGGGGACCCTATGACTAAGGGATCCCAAGTCTACTGCAAAACACTCAGAGGGGCGTGGTTCTGCCTCCAATAATATTGATTCTGCAAACTCGATCATGCTTAACTCGTTCATATGTCAATGATCAACAATGGCCGTTGCCCCAATGGGGTTGATTGACCTTATTTCAGTGCTAGAGCCAGTCCGTTTACAAAAGTGTCAATTATTTTCTGACCTGCAATCGGAGAAATGCAACAACGTTACCAAAGCGATATACTCTCTTGTCAGGCTCTGTCCCCCACTGTTTACTTTTCAGCGGTCAGTAATAAATAACATGTAGGGTGCTGTATTTTACAATTCAATCAGTCAGTGCGCCAACGCACCGCCGCCAAGGACAGGCAACTCTTGCACCAATCAATGCAGAGTGCAGGGAATGACAATCAGCTCAAAAGGATGTACCCAGCAATAACTGATGGTGTACTCATTACTGCTGCAGATGTATGCCTGAATGAATCTTCAATAAAACCACATATAATTGGAACGACAGCTCCACAGAAAACTTCCTCCAGCCAATGGTCACTCACAGGGTGTTCTGGGTGCTGTGCAACATCCAGCCAGGGTCCGGCTTCCAAAAATGTGTGAATTCACCTCCATGCCGGCAGACAGCTTGCGGACTGTGGACTGCTTCACTTTTCTGACTCACTTTGCCGTCCGCTTCGTGGAGCCCATGAGTTTTTTACTTAATATGAGACAGAGCCTCTTCTCGTCCACACTTCCGAAATGGAAGGTTCTCCGCCGCTGGGATACTGGAATACTCCATGCGGTGCAGACTGCTTAACTTTGCTGTCTCAGTTAATGGGCAATTCACCACTTCCCTTATTGGTAATAAAGTTGTTGAATAGAGACACTGCATCTTAATCTACTCCTCCTTACTCCTAAATGGATAAAGCAACCTAGCACCAACCTGCAATGTGTGTGACTGTGTGTATATAGTGGCACAATCATTTTCAACATCATACTTTCAAGAGTGGTGCTGTCAGGAATGGCAAGCCAAGGAAAATGTTATGTTATTCATGTGAGCCCGGTCAAACCCTTTATATGAAAATAGTTCAGAAAAACACTGGCCCTCATTAGGACCTTGGCGGAGGACCATGGCGCTATTAGCACCATGGTCCATGGCGCTAAGCTGCCAACTCCGCCATGGGGGTTGGCGGACTTACCGCCCCATTCCGACCTTGGCGGGGCGGTAAGTCCCCAATCCCCATTTACCCTTCCCCATTCCCATTTTTGCCCCATAGGGTATAATGGGAGTGGGGAAGGCGTTAATTACGCCACCGTAAATTACGGTGGCGTAATTAACAACAAGGTCCCTTAGCGCCATCGATTTTAACGCCTGCTAAAAGCAGGCGTTAAAATCACCATGGCGCTAAGGGAACTCGTACTCAGGCGGTAAGGGGCGCCATGGTTTACGCCGGCGTAAACCCCTTACCGCCTGGGTCCTAATGAGGGCCACTGTCAATAAGCTTGGGGCTTGTTAGGGCAGTTATCTAAGAATAACCTAGAAGCAGTCTAAAGTCATGGGTTAAACATGGATTGTAAAGCATTTGAAATACCTTTACAAGGATTCCTATCTTCCGTTCTCTGTGCTTTAGTAGTATACTTATCCTGGCCAAAGAAATATGAGGGGAAGCAAAGCTTCATGTTATTGGAAAAACCAAAGGGTGCTTCACAAACTAGTCCCTGGGATCCCTCACTCAGGTGGCCAGGGAAAGCCCATCGCTTTTGGATCCCGACCGAGGGGATGGACAAGTGAGGGAGGATCAACTGGGAAGGTAGGGGTTCCTCGTGAGCAGTGGAGAAGCACCCAGTGGCGAGACATGGTATTCCCATTTTTCCCCAACCCATCTAACCCCTATCACTTTTTACTTTATGAGAAACTACAACTCTACTAATTCCTCGCCACTTTGTTTTGACAAAAGTACTGCACCAAGGAAGATGAGGAATGAGATCAGATGGATGACCTCCTCTGACTTGCATTGGCCTTGTCCCTGTAATGAAGTCAGGCAGAGTCAGGCATGTAGCTCTAATAAAGAACAATTATTAATGCTCCCTGCGAAAACAAATGTTGTCACTCACAAGCACACTTTGACCCAGGTTGGATATGTGAAGTAACAGCTCTTCCGAGGCGGATATAAACCAGGCTGTGGGAGTTGGAAGGCCAACGGGCTGATCAGCAATTGAGAGGATCGAGAATAACCCACGCAAGATTTCCAAGCTGTCGTGAAGCCGTGACTGATCGAAAAACACAGTGTGCGGAGGCAAGAAACCTTCCACGTGCAAGGAAAAGGCCCGCAACCCGCCCGGGTGAGTGGCAGAGTTGGGGAGGAGCACAGGAGGCACTGGTAATGGCCTTGAAGTGTGAGTAAAAGATTAAAGCAAGTCATTTAGCACAACCAGTGAATTATCGAGAGCAACAAAAGTCTGGTTGATGTTAAACAGAAAGTGACTGATTTGAATGTTGAAGGATGCTCGTGTGCCGATTAAACGTGAAGGAAGTGGACAATTGTTAAAGGAAAAGGAAACAGGGTAGCAGAGTGGTGTTTCGCAAAGGAGTCACACATTCGAAAGTCTCTGTGAAATGTTATGAACTTTGATTTGAAAGATATTAAAAGCAAAGAGCAAATGAAAAACAGCAGAATAAGTGGAAAATGAAATATGTGAATTGTGAAATATGCCAAGAGGGCAAAAGCTGAGTATAAGAACTTGTGAAAGGGCCAAAGAGGCAAGTGAAAGAGAATAAGAACTACAAGTACCAAGAGGCATTGGTGCTGCAAGAAAAATTGTGAATTGAAAGAATATGTAAAGAGAGTTTGAAGTGGTCACTCAGAGCTCTATGTAAATTGCTTGCAGTTTCGAAAGTTGCAACAGTGAAGGATATCTTGGATAAAACGTGGGGAAGGGAACCACCACAAAAAGACAGGCTCGAGCCCGGCAGAGGGAAGCCTGTTAAGAACTGTTAGAAATTGAAAGTTTATGCACTAGGCAGTGATGACAAGTTGGCTGAAGCCTAAGGAAGTGATTGAACTACCAAGAGCTGTGCCATCCACCTATTCTTTGTATATTGAGAGACTCTCTAGACCCTGTGGGGTTGAACCTGGGGAAGGGGGTTGGTGATATTTATTTTGGACACACCATTTTATATTTTTTTTGTATTCCCTTAACACATTTATTATTTTGAGAAGGAGGGCAATGTTAGGTTTTCTTAGAATAGGCATGTTTATTTTAGGGCAGGTTAGGAATTCCATCATCCCAACCAAACTCTTAAATAAATGTTTTCAAACTTGTATCCATTGTGTCTGTGCCTGCTGCTTGATACACTGCTTGATACAATGCCTTCCTTATATTATGTTCTGTGCCATAACTTGGTATCACAATACAATCATTGTTTCAACAGCACAGGGAAAATTAAAAATGCGTACCTAACAAAAAACATAATTATGTCACTTAATGGTGCTTATGGTGTTAAACTAGAAAGGACAATGCGTTACAGAAAGCGAATAAAATGGCTTAGTTCAGCCCCCAGCACACTGATACCACAAAAACATTTGAATATGGAAAAATCAGTGAAGTGCCAACTTGTAGGCACATTAGCAGATTTACAGGCCGATTCATGGAATAATTAGCGCGGCGCAAGTGGGCAAAAACGTGCGAATCGCAGTGGAATAGCGAAAATCGCAGTGCAATTGCGAAAATCGCACGAAAAGCAGCGCACGTCGATTCATGGAAGGCCTTGCGCGAGAAAACCAGCGGATGTGCGATAAAAAAGTGCGCGGCGCACGTTGGCGCACAGGCCATCTAACAGCGTGCGCCAGGTCACAGCGAAAATCGCACAGGCCACAGCGAAATTCGCACATAGCGCGGCGCACGCAACAAAAGTAGGCGGAACACGGGCGTAACACTCGGAATGGGGAACAACTTGCCAAAACGTGGGCGTCACGGGGGAAGTACAGGGCACAAGTGCCCGGAACGCCCACACGCTCGCCTACAACACGTATTCATGGAATAGAATAGGGGAAAAAAGCGCACGCTCAAACCAGCGCACAGGCACAAACACGACCGCCACAAGAAAGCAGGCGGTAGCGTCTCTGCGGCTGTAAGAAATGTGCGCCAAAAGGTGCGCCAACAAATAGCACCTATATACTGCCATGATGAATGTCCCATACTGTGGCCCTCCAGGAAAAATGACGTGCAAAGGGGTACCCACAAACACGGACACCCGCTGACAAAAAATACGTGTGCGTGTATACCGGGGTGCGCGGGAAGTCTAACACGCAATTTCAGCAGGGTACGTGCATCACAGGGGTTCGCGTGAAGTTATTCACGCGATCGGGCCTGGGGGAGCGGGCTACGTGTATTTCAGGGGTTCGCGTGAAGTTTCTCACGCGATCGGGCCTGGGGGAGCGTGCTACGTGTATTTCGGGGGTTCGCGTGAAGTTTCACACGCGATCGGGTCTGGGAGAGCGGGCTACGTGTCTTACAGGGGTTTGCGTGAAGTCACTCACGCGATCGGGCCTGGGGGAGCGGGCTACGTGTATTCCAGGGGTGCGCGGGAAGTTCCACACGCGAATAGCCTGGGCGCATGTATTTGAGGGGTGCGCGGGAAGTTCCACACACGAATAGCCTGTGCGCGTGTATTTCAGGGGTGCGCGGGAAGTTCCACACGCGAATAGCCTGGGCGCGTGTATTTCAGGGGTGCGCGGGAAGTTCAACACGCGAATAGCCTGGGCGCGTGTATTTCAGGGGTGCGCGGGAAGTTCCACACGCGAATAGCCTGGGGGCGCGTGTATTTCAGGGGTGCGCGGGGAGTTCCACACGCGAATAGCCTGGGTGCGTGTATTTCAGGGGTGCGCGGGAAGTTCCACACGCGAATAGCCTGTGCGCGTGTATTTCAGGGGTGCGCGGGAAGTTCCACACGCGAATAGCCTGGGCGCGTGTATTTCAGGGGTGCGCGGGAAGTTCCACACGCGAATAGCCTGGGCGCGTGTATTTGAGGGGTGCGCGGGAAGTTCCACACGCGAATAGCCTGTGCACGTGTATTTGAGGGGTGCGCGGGAAGTTCCACACGCGAATAGCCTGGGCGCATGTATTTCAGGGGTGCGCGGGAAGTTCAACACGCGAATAGCCTGGGCGCGTGTATTTCAGGGGTGCGCGGGAAGTTCCACACGCGAATAGCCTGGGGGCGCGTGTATTTCAGGGGTGCGCGGGGAGTTCAACACGCGAATAGCCTGGGTGCGTGTATTTCAGGGGTGCGCGGGAAGTTCCACACGTGAATAGCCTGGGCGCGTGTATTACAGGGGTGCGCGGGAAGTTCCACACGCGAATAGCCTGGGCGCGTGTATTTCAGGGGTGCGCGGTAAGTTCCACACGCGAATAGCCTGGGCGCGTGTATTTCAGGGGTGCGCGGGAAGTTCCACACGCGAATAGCCTGGGCGCGTGTATTTGAGGGGTGCGCGGGAAGTTCCACACACGAATAGCCTGTGCGCGTGTATTTCAGGGGTGCGCGGGAAGTTCCACACGCGAATAGCCTGTGCGCGTGTATTTCAGGGGTGCGCGGGAAGTTCCACACGCGAATAGCCTGGGCGCGTGTATTTCAGGGGTGCGCGGGAAGTTCCACATGTGATTTGACAGTGTGGGTCCTCCCAGGTGTACCCTGTACACCCTCCACGGCCCCTGCAGGCAGCCCACACCACAGGGGACTACCCTGCATCCCTGGTCATGTCCCGCAGGCAGCCCACCCAACATGGGCATGCCCCCCAGCAAAGGCACATGTCTCCTTGAACAAATGAACACCAACTCATGTCCCCTTGCACCCCCACACCCCAGCCACCAGGGGCACCCTCCACCAGGCCCCCACTCATGTCTCCCACCACCCCCACACCCCAGCAGTGCAGGGGCACCCTCCACCAGGACCCCACTCATGTCACCCACCACCCCCACCCCCCAGCCACCAGGGGCACCCTCCACCAGGCCCCCACTCATGTCTCCCACCACCCCCACACCCCAGCCACCAGGGGCACCCTCCACCAGGCCCCCACTCATGTCTCCCACCACCCCCACACCCCAGCCACCAGGGGCACCCTCCACCAGGCCCCTACTCATGTCTCCCACCACCCCCACACCCCAGCAGTGCAGGGGCAGCCTCCACCAGGCCCCCACTCATGTCACCCACCCCCCCCCACCCCCCAGCCACCAGGGGCACCCTCCACCAGGCCCCCACTCATGTCTCCCACCACCCCCACACCCCAGCCACCAGGGGCACCCTCCACCAGGCCCCTACTCATGTCTCCCACCCCCCCCACACCCCAGCAGTGCAGGGGCAGCCTCCACCAGGCTCCCACTCATGTCACCCACCACCCCCACCCCCCAGCCACCAGGGGCACCCTCCACCAGGCCCCCACTCATGTCTCCCACCACCCCCACACCCCAGCCACCAGGGGCACCCTCCACCAGGCCCCCACTCATGTCTCCCACCACCCCCACACCCCAGCCACCAGGGGCACCCTCCACCAGGCCCCTACTCATGTCTCCCACCACCCCCACACCCCAGCAGTGCAGGGGCAGCCTCCACCAGGCCCCCACTCATGTCACCCACCACCCCCACCCCCCAGCCACCAGGGGCACCCTCCACCAGGCCCCCACTCATGTCTCCCACCACCCCCACACCCCAGCCACTAGGGGCACCCTCCACCAGGCCCCTACTCATGTCTCCCACCCACCCCACATACCAGCAGTGCAGGGGCAGCCTCCACCAGGCCCCCACTCATGTCACCCACCACCCCCACCCCCAGCCACCAGGGGCACCCTCCACCAGGCCCCCACTCATGTCTCCCACCACCCCCACACCCCAGCCACCAGGGGCACCCTCCACCAGGCCCCCACTCATGTCCAACTCATGTCTCCCACCACCCCCACACCCCAGCCACCAGGGGCACCCTCCACCAGGCCCCCACTCATGTCACCCACCACCCCCACCCCCCAGCCACCAGGGGAACTCTCCACCAGGCCCCTACTCATGTCTCCCACCCCCCCCACACCCCAGCCACCAGGGGCACCCTCCACCAGGCCCCTACTCATGTCTCCCACCCCCCCACACCCCAGCAGTGCAGGGGCAGCCTCCACCAGGCCCCCACTCATGTCACCCACCACCCCCACCCCCCAGCCACCAGGGGCACCCTCCACCAGGCCCCCACTCATGTCTCCCACCACCCCCACACCCCAGCCACCAGGGGCACCCTCCACCAGGCCCCCACTCATGTCCAACTCATGTCTCCCACCACCCCCACACCCCAGCCACCAGGGGCACCCTCCACCAGGCCCCCACTCATGTCACCCACCACCCCCACCCCCCAGCCACCAGGGGCACCCTCCACCAGGCCCCTACTCATGTCTCCCACCCCCCCCCACCCCCCAGCAGTGCAGGGGCACCCTCCACCAGGCCCCTACTCATGTCTCCCACCACCCCCACACCCCAGCAGTGCAGGGGCAGCCTCCACCAGGCCCCCACTCATGTCACCCACCACCCCCACCCCCCAGCCACCAGGGGCACCCTCCACCAGGCCCCCACTCATGTCTCCCACCACTACCAACTGTGCAGTGTTGGCGCCATGTAGAGTTGTAGGTGCACTGCTGCCAACATGGACCCCATCTCCAGACTAGAGGTCCTTGTGTGGACATGAGGAAGGGACCTGAAAATTGGGAGGTAGACACAGAAGAAGAGTTACACATCAATGCAACATGCAGTGTACAACACAACAGCAATATGCACTAGGAATGTATACACAGTATTGACTACAGACTGCCCACACAGCTCATGGGAGTCCAACGTCACTGTGTAATTCACTGTCACTTGGGCACACCCTTTGCAAGCCCATGGAAACGGGAAGCAGGAGGGGTGTGTGTGACTCAAACCCAAGCATCTGAACCAAATACATTACAAGCCTGCATGTGCCCAGCCACAATGCAGCGTATGCCCACAGGAACCACGGAAGCCAACAGATCGTCCCAAAAAAATTGGGAATAAAAGAAATCAAAATAAAAATAAAAATAAGAAACAATCAAAAATGGCCATTGATGGGCCTGGGGGGGGTTGGGGAGGCCACCCAGGAGGTCCGAGGACAGGATGCACACCAGAACCCACCTGCGTGGATCCTGGGAAGATAAAACACCTCCATGGGCTCATGGCCCACACGGCTACCCTATTGTGGGAGTATCACTGCTGTCGCTATTATCACCCTGTGCAGCTGCATCCGGAGGTGGTTGCACTATGGGAGGCAGCCCACGCAAGGCCCTAGTCTGTTCCTCCATGGCTGCAAGCATGCGGGTGTGGTAGGTCTGGTTCTGGAGGATGAGTGTGCGGAGGTCCCCATGCAACAACTCACGGGATGCCCGGACCTCCGCCCTCGTTGCCTGCATCTCAGCTGAGAGCGTACGGGTGAGACGCTCCAGCTGCTGTTCTGTCCTTTGGTGTGTTGAAGCCTCAAGCTCAACAAGAGTCGTCCTGAGGTGAAGGAGCTCCTGCCTCAGGGCTTCCCTGTGGCCCTGGGACTCAATGGAGATGGCCTCCTGCAGAGTCGCCAGTGCCACCCGCCTGTCCCTGTTGGACCCCAACATGTCCTCCCTGTGTGACTGGCAGATGGAGTCGGTTGCCTTCTCTAGTCGCTCCATCAGCCTTTCTGGGGGGACAATGGAAGTGGCCACCCTATCCATGGCCTGAGCCATCATCTCGGATGATGCAGCCTGTTGGGTTGCCATACCGTAAATGGATTGCTCCCATGCGGTATTGCCGGGTGGCGTACGGCCACCACGTCGGCGGGCACCACACCTGTCTGGGGCAAGGCGAACTGCGCCTTGCTGTGCCGGCACTGCCTGAGGCTGCAGGACTGCATTCCCCCTCTGATCTGCTGGCCCAGGAACAGGATCAGATGTCGCGGAGTGTGACCCTGCATCCGTAACCACCGAAGGCGTAGCTGCCAACACTGACATCCCCATGGAGGGTTCTGACCCTGGTGCAGGTGGGTGAGACAGAACAGAATCCCTCCCTGGAACACTCACCTGCGACGGCACGTAGGTCTCATCCGAAACAACACCTGAGTACAGCTCGGGGGAGGTGCAGCCAGAGACACCCCTTGAGAGCACGACCTGCAGCACTTGTGGGTTCTCCCCCACCACCACACCACTGTGGGATGTATTTACCCATGCATGCGAGCCCTACCTCAAAACTGTGCAGTACTGACATGGAAAACATCATGATGGCCAGAGTTTCCCAGAAAATGCACAGGGAAATGCATGAAGAATAGGCTGCCACCCATTTTTGCCGATGTTATGGGCACAGAAGGACACTGCCTAAAACCACCATTGGACTACCCACACAGTAGTCTGAAACCATTGGGAATGGCAATGCTGATTGCCAAAAGCAAACCCATGACTGTGGAGAATTCATTTTCTTATATCCCAAAAAGGGGTGCAGTACCAGTACTCACCACTATCCAAAAGCCGGCATTTTAAAACCACCAGATTTTGTAGAAAACTGAATAAATGAACCCAAAGCAAGCCAAAGAAAGACTTACTGAGAGGTGGATCCAATGTCAAGTTATATTCTGAAGTGACTTGAAGGTTTATAACAAGACTGGCTGCGCTGTGGATTTCAGCAGTTTAAGTAAATTTGGACTGAAAGACACTAAAAAAAAATCTAAATGTTTAAATTGACTGAGTGACCTACTTTTGAGTGTCACATAGGTTGCAATTGTTTAAATGTCATAGTTTTAAACTTAGAATCAGCCTTCTAGCTGCATATGTAAAAAAAATGTCTTGACTTAAACTGGGGAACAGAAGTGACATTTTATCTGAAACCTGGCTTAAGGAACTGAATTCTGCCTGGCAACTACCCCCATCAGGAGTGAAACTTGAGTCACAGCTGTGTTCCCAGGCCTAGCTGCCCTTTTGCTGCTCACACCAAAAGGGATATGACACTTCCCTGATTGAATTACCTGGGCTCTGCAGGAAATTGAACAAAGCCCTGTCTTGACTCAGGCAAATGTTTTATGGCGAGAGTCGTAAATGGAGATTTCTCCTGGAAGCACAGGGGAGGGGCACTGCCTGTGAGAGCAAGCTGGCTTGGCAGAACTGGAAAAACCAGAAATTCAACCTTGTGCTGGAGGAAAACCACACCCCTTTGGGGCCAGAACATAACTCTAAATAGATGAATAACTCATAGAGCGGACATGTGAAAATTGTATAAATGACACCATAATTCTTGTGATTTTGCTGCCCACATTTTAAGAGGTTTTTAGAACCGGTGGCATGTTCAAGGGAGTTTTAGCGGAAAAGAGGATATTACTCAAAATGTGTGCATGTGAAAAATCTGACACTTCATCAACTAATGTCCATACTCCTTGCGCACATGTGTGTAAATTTGGGTCAATGTCCGGAATTGCAAAATCAGTTAAAAAGTGAAATATGTGCCATTTCTGAATGCAAGCCCCCAGGAAGAGCAAAGTTTGGACAGGGTATATCTCCTGTGATATGTGATGTGTGCATGTAATTTTAAACCAATGTTTACCTGTGCAAATATGTCTTTTGTTATCAAATATAGAATGTGTGCAAGTTGACAGGAGGAGTGGACTTTCTGCAGGCTGTAAAATGACATCACTCTGACACAACTTAGCTCCCCCAATCAAGTGAGAAATGGAAGTTTGACCAATTAGAAGCTGAGAGAGAGGTAGGGTCAGTGATGCTAGAACACACCCACATTCTAAACACATAAAAGCAGACAGACAGGACAGATAGGGACTTTTCAAATCCATTTGCAGCTGGAAGCTCTGCCGGGAAAATCCATACTTTACCTCCATCAATCTCCAGAGAAAGCTGTGCAGAAAGATCCAGACTTTAAATCCCTCAATCTTCAGAATCCAGAGAGAGAGCAGACCCAGATCACTGTGAAGTGCAGAGACCAGAGTCCCGTCTAAAACCTGACCAGATCCATGGCGAGGCCCATTTCACTCAAGAATATCGTGTGAGTACCTAGAAAACTGTGCAGAACCAATCTCTTAGTTAAAATAATATAATCCAAGCTATTTTAATCTAAGTAGAACTGCCTCCTGTCACCTGTCATTTGTAAAGCTGTCACCTGTGATTTGCTAGTTGCAAGCTGCACTTGTCTTTTTAACTTTAAAATTTCAAATCTGAAAAACGACCTTTATTTAATCGCTCATATCTCCGCGACCGTTTGTGCTAGAGACTTGCAGTAACTTTCATCTGAAAGCTGAGATCCTAGGCTTTCTTAGGACCCCAAAACGATAGTGATGATCCTTGTAGTTCCTCTGTAATCTCGCTCGGCGCATTCGCGAATTTTACCGCGATTTGCAATTTCTTCACGTGTAAAAAGCTGCTGCTGCTTGCCTTCCATTTGCCAGAAATTCGTTTAACCTGCTAATCATCCCTGAATCATTGCTAGTGTGAGCCTGGACTAATATTAACTAGATACCACTCACCCTGAACTTCTAGAGGGAATTAAAAGCAAATTTAGCATATTTTTCACTCCATTTCCAGCACATTTAAAAGCATTTTGCCTGTGTTTTCAACTTCTGTAGTCTAAGTTGCTGGGTGAACTGAATTACATTTGAATTGCAATTCTGAGAACTGTGTGCTTCCTTCCATTTCCTTGCATTGCATAAAAGGGGGGGTGAATTGCCAGAGAAAAGTGATTACATTGTTTTGTTGAAATCATATTGAGTATTTTCTATACTGCATTTCCTTCATTCAACCTTGCATTTCCTTGAACCCTATAAAACATTCTCTTCCACATTATTCTTCTGTCCCTATTTACCAGTGTGCTCTCTTATCCATTTCATGTCAACTCCTTAGTGATTATAAAGAAGTGTGCTAGTGCCAGATTCTCTGTTGTTAATCTTTATCATATCAGATTAAGTGTGATATTCAATTATTAATTTATTATAAAGTGTGATAGATATATATTGCTTTACTTCTCAAATAAACCTTTTAATTTGCAAAACAGAACTACTTCTTGGCTCAGTGGGGTCAGGAGGATTCCAAGAGAGGGGTGTTATATAGGGGTAGTCATCCAGAACGCATGAACTGGACATAAAGATATATCAATAAGGGTTTTCATTCAGTATTATAGACTAGGCGTTGACTTAGCTGTAGTGTTGAATTGAATCCTCTTACAAATTGGGGGCTCGTGCTGGACGTTTGGATTAGATCTATCACTTGTGCAGATTAATACAGCGTGCCAGCTGACCAGATACACATATCCGGTCGGATCACCACGCTGTGTTACGCTGTAAAGCATTCCTCAAAAGGGACACTCCAAGAAAAGTTCTGTTCTGCAAAAATAAAATACAAACTTCTGTAAGTCAGGACAGAGACCAATCTCTAGAATGACGACCTTGGTAGATATGAAAATAGCCAGAGAGCACTTCTTACATAAACTATTTGTGAGAGGTGAATGGGCTGAGCAGGGCCAGGATGCCTGGTTGCAGGCCATCACGCGACAGGCCACTGAAACAGGGTCAGACTCATGGAGAGATCAGGGTCCATTACATGTGGCCCTGAGTGAACTATATATGGCTCCTAAGGCCAAAGATGAACACGACAAGATTGTTAGGATAGCGGCATATTTATATTTATATATGGGAGCCATACAGAATAAATGTGCTGAAGGCCATGATTTGGCAAAAAGGCAACAGATGGCGTTAGAGAAGGCCCAATCTGATCTGGACTCTTCTGAGCAAAGGCTGCACAGAAGCCAGGAGTCAGAAAATAAGACCAGACAGTCCATCACTAAAATAAAGGAGGATATGGATGTGCTGCAAAAGGAAAAGTCAGAACAGGATACCAGATTTCGGGCCTTGCAGAAGGAACACCAAGAAGGTTTGGACTCCCTACTGCAAAGCCAGAAAAAGCTGGAGCAACAACTGGACTTCAACAGGGCATGCACAGAGCAGGTAGCCACCCTGCAAATCCAACTAGACAGAGAGAAAGAGGAGAGCAATAAACTGATCCTGAAAGACCCGGATACCCAGGCAGAGTTTGATCAGGAGCGCCAGAAAGCCGGTGCCTTCCAAAGGCAAAGGGACGACCTGGCGACACAGATGCAGGCTCTTAGTCAGGAAAGAGACACTTTAGGCCAGGAAGTCTGCCACTTAAAAAAGGAAATTGAAGAAAATCACCTGGCCCTCCAGGGGCTGGGTGATCTCCAAAAAGAAAACCAGAACTTGGTAGAGCACACCAGAAGGGTGAAGGATGCTCTAGCAAGAAAGGAGCAGGCCAATAGGGACACAGCTCAGGAGGTAACTCTCCTGCAGCAAAGACTGGCCCAGTTCTCCAGGACCAACCAGGAAGCACAGAGGGAAAATGAGGCCCTCTGTCAACACAATGATAGGCTCCAACAACAGGTAGCGATGCAGGAGAGACTGATAGAGTCCAGTAAGGCCTTAACTGAGGAACTGAAGGCACAAATGCAGGCTCTTGCATTGCAACAGGGAGCAGGGGCGGATAGAGATGAGGTTCGCTGGGAAAGGGAAACTCCGGAGCATAACCTCAGGAGCCCTAGTACCAGAGGCCCTCATACCTCTCAGTCCCTGGACTCTACCACCCCCATGTTCCCTGGCGCACATGAGCACAGGGCCACAGGGATGGCAGATTACTATCCAGCTAAAAGTATGGGGCTAATAGGCCAGCACCACTCAGGAATGGAGGGGTGGGCATCCGGGTATGGGCACCCAAGTACAGTACAGTTCAGTGGGGAACCCCAGGAGAGTAGGCCCCTTAGGGGCATCCTGAAAACCTCTGCCCAGTTAGGTCAGTGGGGGGGGTACCCAGCAAATCCTGGCAGCAAGGAGGGATCTGAGGACTCCTCTGAACTGCGCAGGACACAGGAGACCAGGTCCCCACAGTCTGCCAGCCATTCCCAGGCTCGCAGGATCCGGGAAAACCTGGAAGAACAGACGGGAACCTCTGGGAGCAGTGCCTCTGAGTCCGAGGATGAATGGACAAGGGTTACCCGAACCAAAAAGGCCAATAAGGCAAAAAGGGCCTTGCTTAAGGACCCCTTAAAGCAGATTAAGGCGATCAGGAGCGTCATCACGCCTTACCATAAGAACGCTAAGTATTCTGTTTGGGAGCACTTAGAGTTGTTTGAACAAATGATGGAGACTTTCCATTTGAAGGACAGCCAAAGCTGTATTCAATATGTAAAGTGGACCTTCTCCCCGGAATACTCCAGTTTCTTTGCGGGGCTGGAGGACCAAAATCATTTAAGATGGTCCACCTATAAGGCGGCCATCTTGAAACATTTTTCTGTTCACAGAAATCCTCAAGAGGCTCGCAAGGCAGCCTACAATTTGCAATGTGGGGAGGATCAGGCCCCACAAGAATTTGTGCAGGAGTTAAAGCGTGCTTTTGCGCAGACCACAAGAAGGGTGCGCACGGATAGCAGAGAATTTATTATTACGTTTTTCCATGCCTTGCCCAAATATATCATGACCCAGCTCGTGAGGGATTTTCATGAGAAAAGATCTTTAGACTGGGTCATTGAACAGGCTACCCGGATCTATGAGGTGCATAAACCGGTAGATAGCAAAAGTAATGCCCAGAAAAACCCCAAAGCCAACAGCTCCCCTGCTGCTGCCAAGGTGGCAGAGGTAAAGGTCACCCCCGTTTTAGAGTTGGAGATGGGGGGGCCTAAAAACCTACCTGCACCTAATAATGCTAGGCCCAGAAGGTCCTCGGGCCAGTCACAGACAGGGAGCCAGGGAGGCAGCCCCACAAATGGGGTCCCTCGCTCTCCTGATTATGTAAGTCCCCGTTACAAGGGAAATCGACCCATCCTGGGTTATGTGTGGACTCCTCCAGCCCAAGGGGGGGGATCCAGCCAAGCACCTAACCCAGGGAACTTCCCTCCCAACTTCTCACAGGAGGGCAGAAACTCACCAAACCCTGGGCAGAACTTCTTCCCCAGGTATCCACCCAATTTTCAGCCCCAAAATCCTCCACCCTTCTTTCCCCAATTCCCTGAGCCCAGACAACCTAATCCGGGAGAGGGGAGGCCAAGGGTGGAGGGGTACCCAAATCTTCCCAACCAGGGGTACTACCAAAGAAGGGATAGCTACCCTTCCCGGGATCAGCCTAGGGGAGAAAAAAGGGCCCCGTATCAGCCTGAGCGGGTTTCCCAGCTAGAGCGCCAGGTCCAAAATATGGCCCGGGATCTGGGTCAAATACTGAGGGCTCAGCAGAACCCTCAGATCGGCACGCCGGCGCAGAACGCACCCAACTCTGGACCTGGTGCTCCAGAACAATGACGGGGGCAGCACCCCGATAACACACCGGTTCCCAGGGAGGAGGCACAAAGGGAAGGGGGGTGTAAAGCCTTGGAGGAAGCTTCCTTCCTCACTTGTAAACAGCCCCTGGAAACCCACAAACCGGAAACAACATCTCCTGCCCCTGAAAGTCTGCCTCCTAAGGAGCAGAGGGGTGGTAGGAGAAACAAAAGACCCAAACAGACACAGTTTGAGGAGGAGGTACAGATCTTCCAATTTGAGGGAGAGGGATCCTCAGAGGATCCTGGGAAAAGGATCTTCTCCTTCAGAGAGGGGGGAACTCCTCCCAAAGAAAAATGGGTCCCCAGGGATGCAAATCCAGACTGGGGAGATGTGGAGACTGAGCTACCGCCGCCCACCATCTCATCCCAGAACCAACAGCAAGAAAATCCCCTGGTTCAAACCCATCCTGGTGACTGCCTCCAAAAAGGGGGGGGCGGCCCAGAACTGGAGCCAGGGGAACCCACAATGGCTCTGATCTCCAGTTGCCAACTTTTTCTTTCAGATTCCCAAGGCTCTCCACAGAATTCTGCCCAAATCTCTTCGCTAGCGATGTCCAAAACCAGAAAATTAGCCCACCAGTTGTCCAAAAATGTACATTATCTGTGCCCCCTTGAGGAGAAGGAGGGAAGATACTATGCCCCGGTACAAGTACAGGGGCAGGGTACAATTTTGGCACTGGTGGACACTGGATCTCAAGCTACCCTTCTGTCCAGAAGGGCCTTTGACGAACTGAATGCAGGAAGGGGAGAGAATTACCAAATTCCTCTCACCTCACTTCCTGGACAACTCCAGAACTTTGACGGGAAGGAAATTCCCGTTGAGGGGACTGCAGATTTGGACATTAAAATTGGGCGACACAAGTTGAAACACCCGGTCATAGTTGTGACTCCAGAGGGCACCCCTTGTTTACTAGGGAATGACCTCCTGAGAAGGTTGTCACCCCTAATAGATTGCGTAAACAAGGTCCTCTGGACCCAGACTAGCCGACCAATAAAATTAAAACAGAGTGTCAACCATGTTAGTTTAAACGGCACCTGCCACATGGTTGAACAAAAATCTGACCAAGTAGAATTTCACTTCCAGAACAACCAGATTCCAGACGTGACAGTAATAGCAGTAGGACAACAGACTGGTGATGGGGGGTCCTCTCTATTTCTGAAAATCAACCTTCATTCCAGTTTAAAGTGGTACTCCACGCTGGAAGGAAACACTCTGAAATTCTTTACTAATCCACAATCAGAAACTCCCACTCCTATAGTCCAGAAAGATGTGAAATCAGCTCAGAGCCTGGCTGATATTCAGCAAATTGGAGAGCAGTTGTTCATCCCTGTCCAGTTAAATGATGGGAAGGACTCTGTTCTCGCTCGAGTGTGTGTAAACAACGGTAAGAGCTTCATCAGCGAAGCCATGTTCCGCCAACTCCCAAAAGATCCAGCCATTCCCACCTTCAAACTGATAGACAAATGGGAAATGGACCTGGAAGCACCTAATTCCAAACATCTCCTGCCAAGCAGGTGTATGCTCAAAATCTCCATTGGCAACAAGAGCATAGTCCACAATTGTTGGGTCGTGCGAGACGTCCCTGCCGCCTTTTACTTAGGCAGTGACCTTCTCAATCGCTTTGCCATTAGTTTGGACCTAATAAACTTCAAAGCTTGGTCCCGATTAGCGGATAATCCCATGGGCTTTGATGATCCAGAAAAAGCATTTAGGTCAGCTCAATTGCTACCTTATGCAGTTGAAATTCAGATCAAAGAGGAAGTCACCATCCCAGAAAGGACCCGACAATTCTCCCTGGAAGTCAAAGTTAAAAGAGGACAATATTTGCAAAACCCTGATGCTTACATACATCTAAATGCTTCTATCCAACAGCAAGGGTTAGGGGTAAACCTAACACCATTAGTCAACATAGAACATGACACCATTCCAATAGAGGTGGATAACAGCGACTTGAAGAGTATTACTCTAGCCGCAGGCACCATTATTGGAATGGCGGTTGATGACCGACATTTCTCCATTGATCTTGGAAATGAACTGTTAGGGCCAATCCCCAAGGACTGCTTTGACAGTGACAGTGATGACAACACAACACCAGACAGGATTTTTACCCGGCATGGGGGGGACTTCCTGGTGTACACTTCCTGCCCCTATGGTAAGGAAGATGTGACTTGTGACTTCAGGAGGGATGAGGTGATTTTCCAGGTCCATGAGGGCTGCCTTTCCCACCTGAAGCCTCCAGTCCAAATCAGCACTCTGACCAGGGACTTCTCCACCCAGCTGGAGGAGGCCGCTGAAATAGCCAAACCAGAAGTCTTTCCAGGCTTCAGGCAGATGGTGGAAGAGAGAGTCAACCTAGCTGATGCCTGTGTGACTCTGGAACAAAAGCAAAAGTTGAAACAAGTTTTCTTGGATTTCCAAGATCTCTTTGCGGTAGACTCATATGACTGTGGTCGCACTGACATCCACACAACAACAATTCCCACGGACCCTGGCATGACTCCTGTGTTTGTGAAGCAATATCGCTTGCCTCTCGCATCAATGGAGTCCCTTACTGAAATAATTAAGAACCTTGAGTCCCGGGGAATAATCCGTCCAGTCCACAGCACCTTCAATAATCCGGTGCTGGGAATATTGAAGCCAAACGGCCAGTGGAGACTCTGCGCCGACCTCAGGGAGCTCAACAAACGGGTCCATACTTCCCGATGGCCTCTGCCCTACATTGACCAAGGGCTGGCCCAGATCCAGGGGTCACAGGTATTCACTGCAATAGACCTGACCAATGGATACTGGACCGTGCCTGTCAGCAGGGAGGACCAATACAAACTGGCTTTTACCTTTGGGGGCCAGCAGTACACATGGACCCGGACTCCCTTCGGATACCTTAACTCCGGTAATGAGTTCAATATTTTCCTACATAAGGCCATGCCCGACCTGGGTGCGAGGGATAACCTGGCTTATGTAGATGATGTCCTCATCAAAAGTTCATCTGTGGAGGAACACATAGCGGAGATCCGTTATGTTCTGACCCAGTTGAGGGCCGCCGGAGCAAAACTTTCCTTTCAGAAAGCACAGTGGTGTAGAACCCGTGGTAATTTCTTGGGGCATGAGATTACTCCTCAGGGTCTCTGTCCCCAGGAAAAGAAAGTGGAAGCACTTCAGAAACTGAAAGACCCCACAACTCTGCGGGAACTAAGGAGCCTCCTTGGACTGACTAATTACAGCAGAAAGTTCATTGAGGGCTACGCAGAGATCACTAGACCCCTGATTCATCTCCTGAAGGGGGGGTCAAGTGGGAATGGGGTCCAGAACAAGCCGAGGCAGTAAGACAACTCAAGAGAAGCCTCTCACAAGCGCCTTGCCTAGCTTACCCTGTCAGAAACAAGGAGTTCTTCCTGGAGACGGGGTTCTCTAATACGTGCTTGACGGCAGTATTATACCAAAAGCATGACAAGGTCAATAAAGTAATCTCCTATGCGAGCAAATCTTTATCCTCTGTGGAGGAAAAATTCAACGATTGTGAGAAGGCACTCCTGGCAACGGTGTGGGCATTGAAGAATTACCGCCCGTTTATCCAGGGGGAACACATCATAGTGGAGACTCCACACCAGCCTCTGCAATATCTCCAAAGTGACAGAATCCGGGCCGGAAATGTGAGTAATTCCCGAATTACTTCCTGGATTCTGTCAATGCAAGGCTTTCCTGTGGAGGTCAGATATGGCCAAAACAAGAAGAGTCCCCTCGCGCAAGGTCTGGCTGACTTGCATGATTGTGCCAGAGAAAACTGTCTCGAGGACGAAAGTCTAAAAATAAAGGACAACACGGAGGCATACCTTAATTCCCCACACAAAGTCTTTGAAGAGGACAAGTGTGAGGGAATGCCCACTGTCTATGTGGATGGATGCTCTTACCATGTTGACAACAACGGGGAGAAAGAACTGGTGGCCGGCGTAGGGAATGCATGGGTGAATGAGTCCCCAGAACCCTCCGCTGGATACAAAATTGGTCCCCGAAGTAGTCAGGTGGCAGAATTGATGGCTGTGCATCAGGCCATCCTCACTGCTGTCCAGCATCAACTCCACGAACTGGTCATAATCACAGATTCGGATTATGTACAGAATGGGTTCGTGGAGCACCTGGTTAATTGGAAAACCAGAGGCATGTTATGTGCTAACAACAAACACTTGAAACATGGGAAGTTGATCCAAAACATTGATGATCTTGTCACCTCGAATGAGATGACCATCTATTGGAAAAAGATCAAGGGTCATTCCAAAGTAGAGGGACCAGACAAAACTGGAAACGACATAGCTGATCAGCTGGACAAAACCGGGGCCATCCAAGGGGATCTAATTGAGATTGAGTCCCTGTTGGGGGAAATCCAGGTCACTGCTATCACTAGGTCCCAGACAAATGCTCACAACGACCTTTCAATTGCACAATGGAGTAAGGAGACCCCTGATGCTGATTTGATTACCGCTCAGAAGGGGGATCCAATAATTGGTAAATTTTACCAGCACCTTGAGGACCCTGAGAACTTTCCCCTGACGGATACCGATTACATTGGGAAAGAGGACCTAAGAGTGTTGATGAAGTGTCCAAAAATGTTCCGGATCCAAGACGGTTTGTTGGTAAGGAAATCCAAAGCTGGCCACGATCAGTGGGTGGTTCCTACCTCATTCCGAAGCCTGATGTTAAGTCACGCCCATGATGCGGCTACTGCCGGTCATTGGGGGTTTCACACAACATTGGAAATCTTAAGAGAGGTTGCATACTGGCCACACATGGGGCAGGACCTCGACCAATACTTGAAGGGGTGTCTTGTGTGTGCACAATTTCAGCCATCATCCCTCACACACCGAGCGCCTCTCCAAAAGAGGGGGATGACCCTGCCATGGTCAGATTTACAAATCGACTTCGTAGGCCCTGTGATTCGCTCTGCTAGGGGGAATAAGTACATGTTGACCGTCACATGCTTGTTTACCAAGTGGGTGGAATGTCTCCCAGCCCCAAATTGCAAGGCAGAAACGGCAGCTGCCTTGATGATTAACCACATCTTTTCCTGTTTTGGTCTACCTCAAAGGATTGAGTCAGACAGGGGTAGCCACTTCACCAGTGAAGTAATGACAAAGATGTGGGAGATACTGGGGGTCAAGAGAAAGCTACACATTGCTTACAGGCCAGCTTCTTCTGGGGCAGTAGAGAGATATAACCGAACCATTGTGAGCATATTAAAGAAGTTTGTGGCAGATTCTGGGCCAAGTTGGGATATCCGATTACCTCTGGTCCTAATGGCCATCAGATCTACCCCTTCATCTGCAACCAAAATGTCACCATTTGAGTTGATGACTGGGCGCAAGATGGTGCTTCCGCAGCATTTGCTCTACAGGACCAAAGAGCAGACACTGATAAATGCCTCCACAACTCATGAGTATGTGGAGAATTTAAGGAAACACCTTCAACATGCTTTTGCTTATGCTCAGCGGAATCTAGAAAGATCGGCTGATAGCATGAAGACCCACTATGACCTGAAGACTTCCAGAAAGGAATATCAGGTGGGAGACCGGGTCTATCTATACAACTTCCAAAGAAACCAGGCAAAACAGCGGAAATTTTTGCCTACGTGGAAGGGACCCTTTGAGATCATCGACAAGATCTCCCCTGTGGCCTACAAAATCCACATCCCCAAAGGTCATTTGGCAGAGGGGGAAGACAAGTGGGTCCACAAAAACCAGTTGAAATGTTGCCATCCCAGGCACGCTCTGCAACAACTGGAGGAATCCTCTGGAATCCTAGCGGGCACTGTCTCAGACTAATTCAGTTCCAACCATAAAACATACCACATCTAGTCTCTAAAATATTGTGATTTGCATGAAACTGTCTCTTAGTTATACTGTTTTTTTTTTCAAAATAAGAATGTAATGTTTTGTTATGATGAAATGCATATGCTGCCCCACTATCTCAACAGTGGTGGAAAAACGTCTATGAGTAGGTATTGCCGCTTTTGCTTTATCATCCTAGGAGAGATGAAACCATGGAGAATGACCAAGGAGGATGACCCGGAGACCGGATGATGTAAGGGGGCCCGGGGTACCGCCCAATATTCCCATCAGGACCGGCGAGGAGAACCGATCGACCAGTACCGGATGGAGGAAAAGATGCTGAACTGTGCCATCTATTGGAAGAAGATGAGGAAACATCCCAGATCTTGCGGGTCCCACCAGTGAAGGATCAGATGGCCACCGCAAGAAGGGGGGCTTGTGGGATGTATTTACCCATGCATGCGAGCCCTACCTCAAAACTGTGCAGTACTGACATGGAAAACATCATGATGGCCAGAGTTTCCCAGAAAATGCACAGGGAAATGCATGAAGAATAGGCTGCCACCCATTTTTGCCGATGTTATGGGCACAGAAGGACACTGCCTAAAACCACCATTGGACTACCCACACAGTAGTCTGAAACCATTGGGAATGGCAATGCTGATTGCCAAAAGCAAACCCATAACTGTGGAGAATTCATTTTCTTATATCCCAAAAAGGGGTGCAGTACCAGTACTCACCACTATCCAAAAGCCGGCATTTTAAAACCACCAGATTTTGTAGAAAACTGAATGAACCCAAAGCAAGCCAAAGAAAGACTTACTGAGAGGTGGATCCAATGTAAAGTTATATTCTGAAGTGACTTGAAGGTTTATAACAAGACTGGCTGCGCTGTGGATTTCAGCAGTTTAAGTAAATTTGGACTGAAAGACACTAAAAAAAAAATCTAAATGTTTAAATTGACTGAGTGACCTACTTTTGAGTGTCACATAGGTTGCAATTGTTTAAATGTCATAGTTTTAAACTTAGAATCAGCCTTCTAGCTGCATATGTAAAAAAACGTCTTGACATAAACTGGGGAACAGAAGTGACATTTTATCTGAAACCTGGCTTAAGGAACTGAATTCTGCCTGGCAACTACCCCCATCAGGAGTGAAACTTGAGTCACAGCTGTGTTCCCAGGCCTAGCTGCCCTTTTGCTGCTCACACCAAAAGGGATATGACACTTCCCTGATTGAATTACCTGGGCTCTGCAGGAAATTGAACAAAGCCCTGTCTTGACTCAGGCAAATGTTTTATGGCGAGAGTCGTAAATGGAGATTTCTCCTGGAAGCACAGAAGAGGGGCACTGCCTGTGAGAGCAAGCTGGCTTGGCAGAACTGGAAAAACCAGAAATTCAACCTTGTGCTGGAGGAAAACCACACCCCTTTGGGGCCAGAACATAACTCTAAAAAGATGAATAACTCATAGAGCGGACATGTGAAAATTGTATAAATGACACCATAATTCTTGTGATTTTTCTGCCCACATTTTAAGAGGTTTTTAGAACCGGTGGCATGTTCAAGGGGGTTTTAGCGGAAAAGAGGATATTACTCAAAATGTGTGCATGTGAAAAATCTGACACTTCATCAACTAATGTCCATACTCCTTGCGCACATGTGTGTAAATTTGGGTCAATGTCCGGAATTGCAAAATCAGTTAAAAAGTGAAATATGTGCCATTTCTGAATGCAAGCCCCCAGGAAGAGCAAAGTTTGGACAGGGTATATCTCCTGTGATATGTGATGTGTGCATGTAATTTTAAACCAGTGTTTACCTGTGCAAATATGTATTTTGTTATCAAATATAGAATGTGTGCAAGTTGACAGGAGGAGTGGACTTTCTGCAGGCTGTAAAATGACATCACTCTGACACAACTTAGCTCCCCCAATCAAGTGAGAAATGGAAGTTTGACCAATTAGAAGCTGAGAGAGAGGTAGGGTCAGTGATGCTAGAACACACCCACATTCTAAACACATAAAAGCAGACAGACAGGACAGATAGGGACTTTTCAAATCCATTTGCAGCTGGAAGCTCTGCCGGGAAAATCCATACTTTACCTCCATCAATCTCCAGAGAAAGCTGTGCAGAAAGATCCAGACTTTAAATCCCTCAATCTTCAGAATCCAGAGAGAGAGCAGACCCAGATCACTGTGAAGTGCAGAGACCAGAGTCCCGTCTAAAACCTGACCAGATCCATGGCGAGGCCCTTTTCACTCAAGAATATAGTGTGAGTACCTAGAAAACTGTGCAGAACCAATCTCTTAGTTAAAATAATATAATCCAAGCTATTTTAATCTAAGTAGAACTGCCTCCTGTCACCTGTCATTTGTAAAGCTGTCACCTGTGATTTGCTAGTTGCAAGCTGCACTTGTCTTTTTAACTTTAAAATTTCAAATCTGAAAAACGACCTTTATTTAATCGCTCATATCTCCGCGACCGTTTGTGCTAGAGACTTGCAGTAACTTTCATCTGAAAGCTGAGATCCTAGGCTTTCTTAAGACCCCAAAAAGATAGTGATATTCCTTGTAGTTCCTCTGTAATCTCGCTCGGCGCATTCGCGAATTTTACCGCAATTTGCAATTTCTTCACGTGTAAAAAGCTGCTGCTGCTTGCCTTCCATTTGCCAGAAATTCGTTTAACCTGCTAATCATCCCTGAATCATTGCTAGTGTGAGCCTGGACTAATATTAACTAGATACCACTCACCCTGAACTTCTAGAGGGAATTAAAAGCAAATTTAGCATATTTTTCACTCCATTTCCAGCACATTTAAAAGCATTTTGCCTGTGTTTTCAACTTCTGTAGTCTAAGTTGCTGGGTGAACTGAATTACATTTGAATTGCATTTCTGAGAACTGTGTGCTTCCTTCCATTTCCTTGCATTGCATAAAAGGGGGGGTGAATTGCCAGAGAAAAGTGATTACATTGTTTTGTTGAAATCATATTGAGTATTTTCTATACTGCATTTCATTCATTCAACCTTGCATTTCCTTGAACCCTATAAAACATTCTCTTCCACATTATTCTTCTGTCCCTATTTACCAGTGTGCTATCTTATCCATTTCATGTCAACTCCTTAGTGATTATAAAGAAGTGTGCTAGTGCCAGATTCTCTGTTGTTAATCTTTATCATATCAGATTAAGTGTGATATTCAATTATTAATTTATTATAAAGTGTGATAGATATATATTGCTTTACTTCTCAAATAAACTTTTAATTTGCAAAACAGAACTACTTCTTGGCTCAGTGGGGTCAGGAGGATTCCAAGAGAGGGGTGTTATATAGGGGTAGTCATCCAGAATGCATGAACTGGACATAAAGATATATCAATAAGGGTTTTCATTCAGTATTATAGACTAGGCGTTGACTTAGCTGTAGTGTTGAATTGAATCCTCTTACACCACGTCCCTCACTGGTGGTTGGTCGGCCCTCGGACCCCTCCTGGGTCTGCACCATCTCCACAACCCCAGCAGTATCAGGTGCGTCTTCCCCTGCAAAGACATGAAAACAAAGAAATGGAAACAGGCATTAGCACCATGGCACACAATGAGGGCTGAGAAGCAAGAGAACCAGTACTTGATTGACACATGTCCCACATGACTAAAACCCTCCCATGCATGCACCCTCACTGCGTATGAAGTGCAGGCAAATGGCACACACTGATGACACCAAGACGGAAGATGAACACATTTTCTGCATGCTGCCTGGCAGTGGCATCACACATTGGCCTGTGATTGCCAGGTGAAACACACATGCCATCACACAGATGGCATGTACCATTGCTATTGAGTGAAGATGGAGAGGAGGGCAGCACCTATTCATTAAGTCCAGTTCCCGCATGTAATTGCTTTTCTAATCCTAACAGGTCAGATTTTTCACCTGGAGCTGCCAGTCTGAAATGGTCCAATTGCACAGGGACATGTGTGTACAAATGATATCCAGGTAACAAAGTCACTCCACTTTACCATACCCATGTCAGACATGTGACTAGTGGACAGCGACATGCCTAGTGAAAGTGGTGGAATGCAAACAAACTGACTGAATGAACAGTGAAAAATAAGCAAATATGTTGTGGCAAGGTGACACTTCAAGGGCAAAAGGCGTGCAGTTGGGCTAGATGTCTACTGTTGGCAGAAGGGATACTGCTATGGCCAAATGCAGCTGCGCAGGAAGTATTGCATGAAGCACATGGCTGACCCATACGACTCAGGCGCACACACTCTCACCTGGCACACAAACAGAAGCCCTCACACACACACCATGCACATGTATGACACACACATGCATGTGCACTCACCGGACAATGCCTCGTAATCAGCCAGATCTCCCACGCCTTGGATCTGTTCCTCCGTGACGTAGGTCCCAGCGACTGACTCATGTGGAGTGAGTTCCATGTCTACTACTGGAGACCCACCTCCAGTCACTAGAGTTGCGGCATGACTTGAGGCCAGCTTACTCTTTGCCCTGCGCTTTAGGTCATTCCAGCGCTTATAGCAATCATTGGCTGTGCACCTCACGATTCCAAGGGCACTTACGATGTCCGCAACGGTCTGCCAGTGTGCCTGGCGTTGTGCAGGTGTGGTCTTGGATCCTGCAACAATGACCATCTCGTTGTCATGTCCGCACACATACTCGACAAGTGCATTCAGTTCGTCATCCGTGAAGCTGGGCTTCCTGGACGGGCCGGACTGTGTAGCCGTGTCTGGGGCATCAGCCTGTGCCGGACGAGCACTCTTCCTCTTCCGCTTGGAAGGTGGTGGTGATCCTGAGTGTCCTGCGCCGCTCTGGACACTAGGGGCAGGAGCCCTGGTGGACTCTGTATCAGGAGTGTGGGATTGCACACTCAGCATGGGAGTTGGTGCAGGCATTGGCTCTAGTGTGATGGTGTCAGGGGGAATGTCAGCAGCATGGACTAGGACCGACACTGTCCTGGCTGGGTGTGTGAGGGCTGGGGTGGATGGAGCCGCAGCTGCCCCTGCAGCCTCTCCGCCCTGCCTCCTTGGTGCAGCAGATGACCTTGCTGCCCCAGATCCGCGTGGCATGATGGCATCAACGTGCACCAGCGCACGTGTCGTAGCCCTGCTGACCTGGAAGTCAGCCATGGAGTCAGCCAGGTCTGGTGCCACAATGGGCTGGTCCAACAAGGGCTGAGCATGGATGGTGTCAGCCACATCAGCCTCAATGGGAGGGGGGGAGGGGGGGGATTATGGTTGCCCGTGACTGGTCCTCCACACATGGGGGGACAGGCTCACCCTGCAAGTTACGACCACGTCCCCTACCGGATCCACCACGGCCACCACTTGTGGCTCTTCCACCTTTGCCACCCTTACGGAATCCTCGCCTCCCAGCCATGGCACTGATGTTAATGTGCGTATGGGAGTGGATGTAGACTATTGTCCTGGGCAATTGGGGGTCAAAGGGGTTGGGTACCAGATGGTAATTGTACCCTAGTGCTCTAGCAAGGCTGAATGTAACCCCTGGGGAAAGATGACGGGTCACGCAACGCACAGGAGGCCCAAAAAAGGGAGATGACGTGCACGCAACCCCTCCTAGACCACGTGTGCAGAAAGAAAAACCTGCACTACGCTGTGGCACCCAGAAACACAAGAATGAACGTATGCGTGTCACACGCAGCCTAGAATGACCTCTGAAGGGGTAGGCTACACACGGGGCAAGCACAGATGTTAGATACGTGCGTGACTCACCGTCTGCCTGGTAAACGAGCGTGTAAAAGGAGCACGTTTGGTTGGCAACACCCCCGCCAAAAGAAGATTTGTACGCTGTCTGAGGAGACAGGACAACAGTAGAAGGGAACACTGTTTGAGGGAACAGGCCCAGGTAAACCAGTAAAAGCGAAAGAAGAGAAAAAGCTGTCAGAGGTAACAGGGAATACGAACTTGAAACGCCGTGAAGTAAATCGCGTGTGAAACGACAAGAAGTACAGAATTCACCCACTCGCTCTCCACGAAAAGCACGTACAAGGAAGTGGTGTTCTACGCGTACCTTTTATACAGGCACACACGTCCAGCGTCACTTACGCGGCGTGTACGCGCTAGGGCCATTTCCACCAATCACACGCGATGAGACTCTGACGTGCAGTCTTTCCACGTGTGCTCTGTCATCACGTGCTGTGTGGGAAACACCCGTGCGGGTCACGTCACAGACGCGCTTACGCGCTGAGGGCCTTTGGTCCAATAGAATCGCGTATGCGTGCTGACGCGCTTACGCGCTAAGGGCCTTTCCTCGATTTTCACGCTGATGTGCAGGATTTTCACGTGCCAAATCACTCCGTACCAAGCTGGCCACGCGTAAGCACACGGAAGACCACGCTCCTGCCCAGAAGGCCGAACTACTGCCCCCCAGAGCCCCGAGCACGCTCCCACCTACCATCTGCTGCTGCCTGACTGCCTGCTGCCCACGTGCACTGCCATTTGCTGCCTGCACATCAGCCAGGGGTGCTGTTGCTGTGACCACCCCTGCTGGTACCGAAGACTCCCGACTGGAATTCCATCGCTCCACAGCCCAGCCCCAGGACCCAGTTGCCCACCCACTCCTGCCTCTGGGGTTGTCATGTCGGGGCAAACACCATCTGTGACCACTGACAACCCCCGGCCAGAGAGGCAGAGGGGCACCAGCTTCAGTGCCACCGAAGTTGGTGTCCTGGTGGAGCAAGTCCTGGGGCAGTATGATGCCCTCTTCGGAAGTTCCCGCGCCGACAAGGAAGGATGGACTCGGATCTGGACTGACATCGTGACTGCCATCAACGCGGAGGGGGTGGCAGTCCGGGACTTACAATATGTCAGGAAGCGCTGGGAGGACTTCAGGTCCAGGACCCTGAACAAGGCCCGGCGCCTCTTGAAGGCAGCGGATGCCAAGGGGCGCCGGGGCCACTTGTCGGAAGAACAGATGGGGGTCCTGGAACGCATATCCCCAGCGCTCCACGTCCAGGTCCTGGAGAAGCAGACCCGTCTGGAGTCGAGCGGTGAGTGTACATGCATCCTGATTGTGAGCAGTGCGTGTGGTGATTATTCGGTATTGTGCCGGTTGCACATCTGTTTGTATGGGGTCGAGTATAGGTGGGGGTGTACATGGCCGTGGGGCTGACACATGCGAGGGCTGTAATGTGTGAGACATGGATGGTGCTTGTGTGTGTAGGCTTGCATGGCAAATGCAGTTGTGCGTGCACACATGTTTGTATGTATGTGTATGTAAGTAGACATGTCCGTGATGTCACGCATGTATGTTGTATTGGGCTGCATGTATGAGCACTGTGTACATGTGCATGTGTGTGTATTTGACAAGGGTGCAACAGTGATGCAACATGGATGCATGTGACTGCGTTATGTGTAAGCCTGATTGGCAGATGTGACATGGATGCCCGTCTGAACAGTGCGACACTTGGCAGAGGTGTACACATGCATGCAAGTGTGGTGGTGTGTGTACATGTGTGGTGCACTTCCTGTGTTGCATGTGATGTCTGGCTCACCTTTGGCTGCTGATGCTGTTGTATGTGTATGGATGGTGGTGGCAGTTGCGATATGGCTGTGGTATGGCTCATGTGTGCGAGTTGCAATGACATGTGTGTTGGGGATTGTGATGACATGTCTGAGGTTTGCCAATGCCACTCATGTGCAACTGTCATGTGTGTATGTGTCCATTGTACAGTGCCCTGATGCCTGTGTTTTGTTTCTCCCTGTCTGCAGCGTCAACTGATGAAGAGGGCGGAGAAGGTGCTGTGGAGCACAGCGGCGGGGATCCGACCGCCAGCCGGAGACTCAAGGCCCGGCTCCCCTCCCGTGTTGTCATCTCGTCGGGGAGTGAGGAGTCCGGTGCCGCGTCCCAGGCCGCAGCTGCCGGGGGGAGGTCCAAGAGGCGGAGGTTGGAGTTGGACTCCTCGGCAGCAGAAGGGGCAGCTGGGACCCCACAGGGCCCAACAGGGGAAGATGGCACGGAGTCATCCAGGTTGGTGGGGGGTCTGGTGGAGGAGGAGGCCGTGCAAGCACCAGAGACGGGGTCTGGAGGTGGGGATCCCACTGGTGCTAGTGGTGCAGTCCAGGACCAGGGACAGGAGGCAGCACAGGCGGCCGCGGAGGTGCCTGTGTGCAATCCTGTCCCCGATCCTGTCCCTGCATCATCTTGCACCAGCAGGGATGCCTACGTCCAGACCCGTTTCCAGGCAGGGGATGAGCTGACGTCAACTGGCCTTCCTCTGCCTGCGGACGTGGCTATCCAGGTCCGGGTTGAGCCTGTCCTGGCTGGTGTGGCGTTGCGTCAACGGGCCATGCGAGGTGACCTGCAGTCTTTTCATGGAGAGACTGCACGTCATCTCGAATGGCTCGTTGACCACGTCAGCCTGCTGGGACAGGTCACCCAGACCGGATTCCTCCGTCTGATGGGGCTTGTTCCGACCCCCTCCTCAACTGGACCCCCTACGCGCCAGTCGTCCTATGTGCCATCTTCCCACCCATCAGTCACCTGGGTGCCCTGTGGAGCTGCCTCTGACAGTGCGGCCAGGCTGGTGGAGGAGGCATCCCTGCCACAGTCGGGAGTCGGACGTCCAGCAGGGGTGGCCACATCAACAACTGCACCCCAGCCGGCGGAGGATGTGCAGGCAGCAGGAGGCAGTGCATGGGCAGAGGCAGAGCAGCAGCAGCAGCAACATGGTGGGAGCCATGAAGGCTCGGGGCCTTCGACATCGGAGGGGCAGGCATCGGCCGGAGGGCAGGAGGACCCAGGACAGAGAGTGTCTTCCATGTGGCAGCGGTTGGGCCACGCCATAGGTGCGGAGCGGCGGCGGGCGGAAGAGGCGCGGCTCACAATGGTCAGGGCGGAGAACTCTATGCGGAGGGCCCTGAGGCGGGCCGAGTGCCTCGAGGCAATCCGCAGGGGGTTGGAAGAGGACACGGCGTCGTCCCTGCGGACCCTCGGGGCCATGGAACTGGACCGCCTCCGGGACATCGAACAGGAGTTCGATGATGCCCTGGCCCGGAACACCACGGAGTGAGCCGCTGGACTTGCCCGCCGCCTTTGTATATAGTTCTTTAGTTTTAGGTTTCCTTTGTTTTTTCTTATGATTTGGAGTCGACGGACACTGCTCCACTTTTTGTATATAGTTGATATTTAGGTAGGTTTTTTAGGAGGTTTCCTTAGTTCAGTTGTGATGATGGACCCTTGTTATTTTTGTACATAGTTCTTTGTTGCATGGAGAGTTTTTACATTTTACTTTGGACAAAATTTTATGGATTTGATTTTCTACTTTTGTGTTTTTATGCGGACATGCAGCTTATTTTTTCACATTTACATTGTAGTTATTTTTCTTTCTTTACCATTCGTATTTTTGTCCAATACATTTTTTTTTCCATTGTTCACTGTGTGGTTTCATCTCATTGGTTTCATGCATGTGATGTTGTATGTTTTCCCATTCAATTTGGAAATCTGTGTGTGACGCACATGGGTTCATTTGCTTCATGAACATTGGGGGTGTAACATGTGTTTTCATTTCCATGTGGGTGAATGGGTTACTTGTTAGGGCTTTTTGGCTGTGGAGGCTGACCATTATGCACATGATTGGGGATTGTGAGGACCTGGTGGGGGCTGCACATGGTGGCAGGGGGATGGGGGTGGTTGGAGACATGAGTGGGGGCCTGGTGGAGGGTGACCCTGCACTGCTGGGGGGTGGGGATGGTGGGGGACATGAGTGGGGTCCTGGTGGAGGGTGCCCCTGCACTGCTGGGGGGTGGGGGTGCAGGGGGACATGAGTGGGGGCCTGGTGGAGGGTGACCCTGCACTGCTGGGGGGTGGGGGTGGTGGGAGACATGAGTGGGGGCCTGGTGGGGGCTGCCCATGGTGGCAGGGGGGTGGGGGTGGTGGGAGACATGAGTGGGGGCCTGGTGGAGGGTGACCCTGCACTGCTGGGGGGTGGGGGTGGTGGGAGACATGAGTGGGGGCCTGGTGGAGGGTGACCCTGCACTGCTGGGGGGTGGGGGTGGTGGGAGACATGAGTGGGGGCCTGGTGGAGGGTGACCCTGCACTGCTGGGGGGTGGGGGTGGTGGGAGACATAAGTGGGGGCCTGGTGGAGGGTGCCCCTGCACTGCTGGGGGGTGGGGGTGGTGGGAGACATAAGTGGGGGCCTGGTGGTGGGTGCCCCTGCACTGCTGGGGGGTGGGGGTGCAGGGGGACATGAGTGGGGGCCTGGTGGAGGGTGCCCCTGCACTGCTGGGGGGTGGGGGTGGTGGGAGACATGAGTGGGGGCCTGGTGGAGGGTGCCCCTGCACTGCTGGGGGGTGGGGGTGCAGGGGGACATGAGTGGGGGCCTGGTGGAGGGTGCCCTTGCACTGCTGGGGGGTGGGGGTGCAGGGGGACATGAGTGGGGGCCTGGTGGTGGTTGAACCTGCACTGCTGGGGGGTGGGGGTGGTGGGAGACATGAGTGGGGGCCTGGTGGGGGCTGCCCATGGTGGCAGGGGGGTGGGGGTGGTGGGAGACATGAGTGGGGGATTGGTGGAGGGTGACCCTGCACTGCTGGGGGGTGGGGGTGCAGGGGGACATGAGTGGGGGCCTGGTGGAGGGTGCACCTGCACTGCTGGGGGGTGGGGGTGCAGGGGGACATGAGTGGGGGCCTGGTGGAGGGTGACCCTGCACTGCTGGGGGGTGGGGGTGCAGGGGGACATGAGTGTTGGCCTGGTGGAGGGTGCCCCTGCACTGCTGGGGGGTGGGGGTGCAGGGGGACATGAGTGGGGGCCTGGTGGAGGGTGACCCTGCACTGCTGGGGGGTGAGGGTGCAGGGGGACATGAGTGGGGGCCTGGTGGTGGTTGAACCTGCACTGCTGGTGGGTGGGGGTGGTGGGAGACATGAGTGGGGGCCTGGTGGGGGCTGCCCATGGTGGCAGGGGGGTGGGGGTGGTGGGAGACATGAGTGGGGGCCTGGTGGAGGGTGACCCTGCACTGCTGGGGGGTGGGGGTGCAGGGGGACATGAGTGTGGGCCTGGTGGAGGGTGCCCCTGCACTGCTGGGGGGTGGGGGTGCAGGGGGACATGAGTGGGGGCCTGGTGGAGGGTGCCCCTGCACTGCTGGGGGGTGGGGGTGCAGGGGGACATGAGTGGGGGCCTGGTGGAGGGTGCCCCTGCACTGCTGGGGGGTGGGGGTGCAGGGGGACATGAGTGGGGGCCTGGTGGTGGTTGAACCTGCACTGCTGGGGGGTGGGGGTGGTGGGAGACATGAGTGGGGGCCTGGTGGGGGCTGCCCATGGTGGCAGGGGGGTGGGGGTGGTGGGAGACATGAGTGGGGGCCTGGTGGAGGGTGACCCTGCACTGCTGGGGGGTGGGGGTGCAGGGGGACATGAGTGGGGGCCTGGTGGAGGGTGCCCCTGCACTGCTGGGGGGTGGGGGTGCAGGGGGACATGAGTGGGGGCCTGGTGGAGGGTGACCCTGCACTGCTGGGGGGTGGGGGTGCAGGGGGACATGAGTGGGGGCCTGGTGGAGGGTGCCCCTGCACTGCTGGGGGGTGGGGGTGCAGGGGGACATGAGTGGGGGCCTGGTGGTGGTTGAACCTGCACTGCTGGGGGGTGGGGGTGGTGGGAGACATGAGTGGGCGCCTGGTGGGGGCTGCCCATGGTGGCAGGGGGGTGGGGGTGGTGGGAGACATGAGTGGGGGCCTGGTGGAGGGTGACCCTGCATTGCTGGGGGGTGGGGGTGCAGGGGGACATGAGTGGGGGCCTGGTGGAGGGTGCCCCTGCACTGCTGGGGGGTGGGGGTGGTGGGAGACATGAGTGGGGGCCTGGTGGAGGGTGACGCTGCACTGCTGGGGGGTGGGGGTGCAGGGGGACATGAGTGGGGGCCTGGTGGAGGGTGACCCTGCACTGCTGGGGGGTGGGGGTGGTGGGAGACATGAGTGGGGGCCTGGTGGAGGGTGCCCCTGCACTGCTGGGGGGTGGGGGTGGTGGGAGACATGAGTGGGGGCCTGGTGGAGGGTGCCCCTGCACTGCTGGGGGGTGGGGGTGGTGGGAGACATGAGTGGGGGCCTGGTGGAGGGTGACCCTGCACTGCTGGGGGGTGGGGGTGGTGGGAGACATGAGTGGGGGCCTGGTGGAGGGTGCCCCTGCACTGCTGGGGGGTGGGGGTGGTGGGAGACATGAGTGGGGGCCTGGTCGAGGGTGACCCTGCAGTGCTGGGGGTGCAGGGGGACATGAGCAGGTGTGCAGGGTAGTCCCCTGTTTTGTGGGCTGCCTGCTGGGGCCGTGGAGGGTGTACAGGGAACACCTGTGAGGACCCACCCAGCCTAATTGCGTGTGATAATTCCCGCACACCCCTGTTATACACGTACCTGGCCAAATCGCATGTGAGAATTCCCGCGCACCCCTGTAATACACGTACCCAGCCGAATCCCGTGTAGAACTTCCCGTGTACCCCTGTAATACACGTACCCAGCCAAATCGCGTGTGATAATTCCCACGTACCCCTGTAATACACGTACCCTGGCCAATCGCGTGTAGAACTTCCCAAGGAACCCGTGTAATACCCGTACCAAGCCAAATCGCGTCTGATCATTACCACGCACCCCTGTAATACACGTACCAAGCCAAATCGCGTGTGATAATTCCCACGTACCCCTGTTATACACGTACCCTGGCTAATCGCGTGTATAACTTCACGCGTACCCCTGTATTACACGTGCCCTGGCTAATCGCATGTAAGACTTCCCGCGTACCCCTGTAATAGACGTTCCCTGGACAATCGCGTGTTGAACTTACCGCGTACCCCTGTAATACACGTTCCCTGGACAATCGCGTGTTGAACTTCCCGCGTACCCCTGTAATACACGTTCCCTGGACTATCGCGTGTTGAACTTCCCGCGCACCCCTGAAATACACGTACCCTGGCAGCCTGGCTAATCGCGTGTATAACTTCACGCGTACCCCTGATATGCACGTTACCCGCTTTGCGTTCCTTGTTTGGCAGCCCTGTAAACTGGTCCAGGGTTAGCGCAGCCCTTTGCGATGATTTAGCGATTTTGATGGCTTTTCCTTGCGCGAGGGCGTTCTTGGGGGCGTTACTGGCGCTGCTGCAGGGTCGCTGCGATACTCTGCGCCACGGCTGGTTTGGGAGCCTAAAATCCATGAATACGCTGTGCGCGGAAATCGGTTTTAGCGCACGTGCCTGGCGCAGACAATCGCACGCGGACACTCTGCGCCAGCCGCTTACGACACTTTTGTGCGAAATTCTATGAATTACCCTGTTACTGTCTAAGAAGGCAGCCATCTGAAAACTGGTGACTTCTTCTTACCCAAGAATTGCAGCTCTGTAATATAATGTACTATTTCCTTCAAATTCTGAAAGCAAACATAATAAACATTATAATGTATAAAACATAGCAGTGCCAACTCTTGGCCCATAGATATAAATACTGGCAAAGCCAATGTATTTATATGGTTTCTTGCTTTCTCTTACCCAGACAACCCAGTTTATGACTCAGCAACATCTTCCAAACCTGCCCCGATATGGCTTCTTCTGGCCTCCTGCTGATTATGTGGTCTGTGATCCTTTGCTGTCCTGTGCATTTAGTTATACAGGATATAAGCCCATCACTCATCTGAACCACCTTTGTTTTCTTGCCAGCCTATCCTCACTAGTGGGTGCCATTCATATTATTATTTATTTAGTACATTAAACCAGCTGTAATCCACCATGAGGTCAGTTTCCATTTAAATAACATGCAGTTTACAAAATTAATCTCTTGTGAAATTCAAATTAGAATGCTTGCAGCCCACTCATTATAGTTGCAGCCAATTAACATCTGCGTGTATGAGTGACATTCATGACTATACATTTTTTCTCAAGCAAAACAAAAGAGATGATGGCTGAAATGTTGAGATTAAATCTTGCTCTGGGCAACCCTCCAGACCACCGTTATTTGCCTTCGAAGCCCTTCATGTCAAGAGATTTTCAAGATGGCTGATTTGCAAATGTATGTTTACAATGATTATATAACGTGAGACTTATTTATTTAAGTTTTAATACTTTTACATATGTGTTCTGTGTGGGGATGTAAAGACAGTATTTGTTGGCTCCAGCTTGTAATTAATAAAAAAAAAACACATTGGGCTGGATTCTCAAAACCTTTTTGACGCAAGAGATGAAGTTCACTAGGCCATCTCATCAGTTGCACCAGAACAAAAAGAAACATTGCAGCCCAATCCACAAAGGCAATCTGAATGTTCACATTTTATATGCACACATTGAGATACTTGCCCACAAATGCTGGCACAGGGAGGTGTGCAAGTAATGACAGGTTAATGTATGACCTTGTAATTTCTTTTTTTTTAAGTGTGTTAGCAGATGAAATAGCTGCTGTCCCACTTGCATTTTTATGACTAAAACAGGGATTTACATGACTTTTTGTTTACATTTCACAGTGACAAGACTTTAATGTTGTGTCACTATGAAATGTGCTCCTAGCAGCCATATTGGTACTGGGCGCCTGCCATATTTTGTTGAGAGCATGCGCCACAAACTGATGTATGCAAAGGGACAGGACAGGAAATATTTTGGGCTGTAAGTCCAGTCCCACTGAAATGTTCTAGTCACCTTTGAGAATGAGGTGGTCTGCTACTTTCTCAGAAAATCAAGCATTCAAAGGTCTGCTATTTATGTGAATACTGTGTTTTCTTTTTATAATGAAATTTAGAATAGAACAGATAATGTGTATTCAGTGCACACAATGTTATGCATGAATAAGCAATAGAAAATGGAAATTAACTGTTTTGTAGGTCTTCATGCTCTCTGCAGTTTGCAAGGAAAATCATTGTTTTAAATGTAACAGAGCTTTTCTGTTTATGTAAACCATTTGCATTCGTCCTTTGTAGTGGACATATGCTGACTTCATCAGCATCAAATACAATTGGAAAGGTTTAAAAAACATTTGTGTTTTTTACATGTTTTTCAAGTAAGACATGTCAAAATCAGTAGGTCTGAACAGGCCAATCACCTAAAAGGACAAGATTCTCTCTATGTTACTCACCGGACGGAGAGTCTGCAAAACAGGAGACCAGGACTGCGTAGGAATGGGTAATTGATTGAAGAGCTCGGTTCGGAGCCTCCAACCGAGCCTCCTCTCTGCGAGGGAATAAGTTATTTTCAGCGAAATGACTCTTTGCTGGATAGAACCAGGCAGAGAGACGGATAACTTAAAAGAGTGGGGAGAAAGCACTGCCATGAATCCAGCTGTAAAGATAGGACAAGAGGTAAGTAACTGAGAGTAACATAAACCACCCCCAAATTCCTCTCCTCTAGAAAAACCTGAGCAAGGCTCTCCCCTATTGTAATGAGACAGATACTGGAAACAACCTACAAATGCAGAAGGAGGTTATGAGCTATCCTGACTGTGAATTCCTAACAACAAGAGTAATGAATGTTCAGCAGATCTTACCACAGGTCTAGAGCAGAATCCGTAACATCCAGGGAGGAGAAACAACGGAGGTGTAAAACAACAAACGGGTAGGTTAGTTAGGAAGCTATGCCCGGGCGGAACGAAGAGCACACTAGGTCCGGGTAGGTGCACTACCAGCAAAGCGTCCCTGCTTGCACTTATAATGAAGGAAGGAATGCAGTTCAATCAGGGAGGATGAAGTCTGTTTGAAGCAAGTGGACATTTTGACAGCAAAGTTGTTTTGACAGCAAGTGGTTGTTGACAGTAAGTGATTTCTAAGACAGTAAGGGGTTGTTAAAGCAGGAAGCTTACTCACAGTGTCAGGGGTATCAGTGAGGGACTTACGAGTATGTTGGTAATGAGTACAGAGTGACGAGTAATCCCTGATGCAGGCGGGCAGCAGGTAGACTGGTGGAACAAAAGGCTGTAGGCAGTACAAGAGGGCCAGTACACTGGCAGACAGCAGGATGTGGAGAGACACAGGAGGCAAAGGAGCCCATAAGCAAAATGCGAGTCTGGTACACGAGCGATCAGCAGTGGTTAGAATCAGGAGGCAAGACAATCCGTAGGCTAAACGAGGAGCCCGGTGCACGAGCAAGCAGCAGCAGTTAGGATCAGAAGGCTAGGCAGTCGGTAAGTAAAACAAGTGGTCTGGTACACCAGCCAACGTAAGAAGACAAGAATGGCTAAATACAGGAAGTCCGGTAAACGTAGGCAAGGACTGGTACACAGCAGAACAATCAGGACTGGATCAGAATAGAAGACAAAACGTCTAGGTACTGGCTGTAACTTCAATCAGAAGCAGCGTTCTGCCAACATCTGCGGTTTAAATGAAAAAGGAGGCGGAACTATACGAAAACGAGGCTCCCTTGTAATTGCCTCTGAAATACCATCAGGAGGCAGGGATCATGGGTAATGTGGTCCAAACTCGGCGGGTTATGCGCTGCTGCAGCTATTCTCCACGGCAGCTGCCAGTGAGAATAGAATGGGGCTGCAAAGTGGCGTACATCACTGCGGAGGGCTAGGACCCTCTTACAAGGCGTAACACTCTACTCATTAAAGTGCATGGGAATGATGCAATTCCCAGACAATTTCTATTTGCAAAGCCTGGGGCTGTAACACTTAAAGCACCAGCAGATTTCCGATTCTCACTTTTATCTCAATCAGTATATTTAAATGTACAGAGGATGGAGAAACACATTGATGCAAAGGCACCACGTAACCCCTGACCCGGGGATCCTACTCTGTGGTCATGCCCCCCTTCTATTTATATTTTGAAGATTTAAAGCCACTGAATCCTAAGGTCCTTAGTGCAAGAATAGCCTGGCTGGGAGGATAGCTGAAGGGCAAGGCGTTTGTCTTGGAAGCAAGACAACACAGAGCAATACAGGTTGCAATCCCAGTCTTGTGCTTAGAAACTGGTGTCCGCTATTAAGCACATTATAAAAGAACAACTATTATAAATAGAGGGTTTGCCTTACATAACCGAATTCTAATTCTAATTCGGGTGCTCCTCATCGGGGTGGTTGTCAAACTAAAGGATCAGTCCTCTGTCCAAAACAACCCTACTCTGATCCTACCACTAACTAAAAGGTATTCAGCAAACAAAAATTAATTCATGAAAATGTCTCCCTTCTCTTGGTTCAGCCTTAAGGGCTGATTTATGATTGTCTCTTGCAATAGTTCTAATAAGTCTGTCTAATTCCTGCCAGGGATTTCTTTGGGCTTGATTAAACGTCCAACAGTTATTCTTTCTCAGTGTTATGTATATTCTGGGATTTTCCTTGTCTTCCCCTTGGCTATTGCAACATGGGAGATCACTCCCATAATGTCATTTTCTTTTGCTACAGTTTCCACAAATCCTCTGAGGAGGGAGACTACTCCCTTAGTAATCTTTATCGTTGATACCTCTCTTCCGGTTATGGTGATGAGGGGGATTACTCCTGAAGCACTCTTTAGTGTTGATATCTTTTCTGTAGTTACTGTGATGAGGTAGATTACTCCTGAGGCACTCTCCACTCTTGGTATCTTTTCTGTAATTACCGTGATGAGGGAGATTACTGCCAAGGCACTTTTCACTCTTAGTATCTTCTTTGCAACTACTTTGATGAAGGAGATTACTCCTGAGATACTCTTCACTCTTCGTTTCTTTCTAGCAATTACTGTGATGAGGGAGATTACTCCCAAAACACTCTTCACTCTTGCCCAAGCCCCTACCGATTCTCGCATGGCTGGTGTTACCTTCTTTATGGATCAGGCATGTCACCTGTTCTGCCTGGGATGTTTGCCTTGCTCTCTCTTGCTGAACACTCTTCGCGTCTCTCTCTCCGCTTCTCGATGCACCGCGCTGGCTCCGCAGGTTTCTTGGTCTTTCAGTGTTGGCGTAGTTGAAGGGTCACATGGACCACCTCCCCAAGGTCACGCCACCGTCAACCTCTCTCCAGCTTCTACGTAGGTCGGGTCTCCGTCTGACAGATTGCTCTGTCGACCGTTCCAGGGTGCCCTCATGACTGAGGACCAGCTTCTCATGTTCACTTCCTCGTTCCCAGGTTTAAATCTCTCAGGGCTGACATGCTTCACGCCGGGTTCTCTCCTCATTGAGTCCCTTCTTACTTTTTATGTTCTGTAGCTGCATCCTTTCAGTGGAGTGCCTTAGTAATTTGTTTGTAGCAATGAAGTATTCTTCATGCCTCCTTGGGTCCACCTCTTCTCAGTACTGTCTAGACTTGAAAAAGGAGTAGTTTACATCACACCTTCAATCTTCCTCTTCTCAGTACTTTTGGGAAATGACTTATTATCACTCTGTATGTTGCTCCTCATCTTGGTGGTATTAAGTCTTAAGCAAGGGAAGGAGGGAATATTGCAGTACAACAACTTAACAAAATGTCACTTACATAGAGCTTTTATCTGAAGTACCTTACATAGAACATTTTTTATATGCAATGATTACCCAATCGAAATTGGTACTCATTTTATGGACCTCGGAAGGATGAAAGGCTGATTCGACTTTGTTGAAATTTGAACCTGCAACCTGCAGGTTATACACAGATTGCAGAAACAAGCACCCAACCCACTGAGCTATTTTACCAGTAACAAACCGTAGTGCTCTCAGGTTGGTTCTTGGAGGACCTCAAAAATATCATGGTCGCAAAGGTAAGGGGGTTATGGAGTTCCATCATGGATTGGGAGTCCTTGTCCCCAAGAGGGGTGTCTCGCCCTGGGAGGTCCCACTTTCCCACACCCCTAGGGGGATTGTTGCATACCAGGCTCACCTCCCTAGCCTCACAGGGAAGAGCTCCCCTGTGGGGAGAAGTGATGAGACCCTATGAATCATCACAATGTCCCAAAGACATTAGATGTAAGTTCTGGAGTGGAGCCTGTGGGCCTCATCATAAGCTGGGTGGAGCAGTATGAAGGTGGCAGTAACGCTATTACTGCTCCGCCCAACTCAGAAAGTTGCCCAGCTTTACCTCCAACTTTGAGCTGGAGGTAAATCTGGCGAGTTTCTGCCCATTTCTGGCACTATTACCGCGGCGCAAATTGTGCTGCGGTAATTGCGCCCAACATGTCCCATTGGGTCCAATGGACCCAATAGGAATGGGGGACGTCCCCACACCCGCAACTCGGGATCCAGTGATAATTGCGCCGGACAGAGTTGCAGTAACACTAATTGCATTGGGTTGTATCCCGGTGCATTTACCGCCAGGATACCGCCCAACTTCTTATGACCTCCTGTGTCTTTAAAATCATTGTGAGGCACATTGAGGCACAACCTCAAAAGCCCTTTCAGAAGGAGGATTGCAAATAGATGATTGAATAGCGCAAACAAAGATGATGTTACATGCACCTAAACTAACAAAACTTTCATTGAATCACCAGAGTATTTTCACAAAAAATCAACTTAACACTGAATCCATTAGTGGGGAACCCTGGTATAACATTATCAAAACCCTCTGGAATAACTTAGAGACTCTATAGGCTCATCATACAGTAATGGGCACTGATGAAACACATTTTAAAATTCCTCTTTAAATAATAGATGAAATTTAAACCTGGATCAAATACATGATTTTGGAACCTACCAGTCATCAACCATCACTTGCAGGCCGATTCATGGAATAATTAGCGCGGCGCAAGTGGGCAAAAACGTGCGAATCGCAGTGGAATAGCGAAAATCGCAGTGCAATTGCGAAAATCGCACGAAAAGCAGCGCATGTCGATTCATGGAAGGCCGTGCGCGAGAAAACCAGCGGATGTGCGATAAAAAAGTGCGCGGCGCACGTTGGCGCACAGGCCATCTAACAGCGTGCGCCAGGTCACAGCGAAAATCGCACAGGCCACAGCGAAATTCGCACATAGCGCGGCGCACGCAACAAAAGTAGGCGGAACACGGGCGTAACACTCGGAATGGGGAACAACTTGCCAAAACGTGGGCGTCACGGGGGAAGTACAGGGCACAAGTGCGCGGAACGCCCACACGCTCGCCTACAACACGTATTCATGGAATAGAATAGGGCAAAAAAGCGCACGCTCAAACCAGCGCACAGGCACAAACACGACTGCCACAAGAAAGCAGGCGGTAGCGTCTCTGCGGCTGTAAGAAATGTGCGCCAAAAGGTGCGCCAACAAATAGCACCTATATACTGCCATGATGAATGTCCCATACTGTGGCCCTCCAGGAAAAATGACGTGCAAAGGGGTACCCACAAACACGGACACCCGCTGACAAAGAATACGTGCGCGATTTCAGCAGGGTACGTGCATCACAGGGGTTCGCGTGAAGTTATTCACGCGATCGGGCCTGGGGGAGCGGGCTACGTGTATTTCAGGGGTTTGCGTGAAGTTACACACGCGATCGGGTCTGGGGGAGCGGGCTACGTGTATTACAGGGGTTCGCGTGAAGTACCTCACGCGATCGGGCCTGGGGGAGCGTGCTACGTGTATATCAGGGGTTCGCATGAAGTTTCACACGCGATCGGGCCTGGGGGAGTGGGCTACGTGTATTACAGGGGTTCGCGTGAAGTTCCTCACGCGATCGGGCCTGGGTGAGCGGGCTACGTGTATTACAGGGGTTCGCGTGAAGTTCCTCACGCGATCGGGCCTGGGGTAGCGGGCTACGTGTATTACAGGGGTTTGCGTGAAGTTCCTCACGCGATCGGGCCTGGGGGAGCGGGCTACGTGTATTCCAGGGGTGCGCGGGAAGTTCCACACGCGAATAGCCTGGGGGCGCGTGTATTCCAGGGGTGCGCGGGAAGTTCCACACGCGAATAGCCTGGGCGCGTGTACTTCAGGGGTGCGTGGGAAGTTCCACACGCGAATAGCCTGGGCGCGTGTATTTCAGGGGTGCGCGGGAAGTTCCACACGCGAATAACCTGGGCGCGTGTATTTCAGGGGTGCGCGGGAAGTTCCACACGCGAATAGCCTGGGCGCGTGTATTTCAGGGGTGCGCGGGAAGTTCCACACGCAAATAGCCTGGGGGCGCGTGTATTTCAGGGGTGCACGGGAAGTTCCACTCGCGAATAGCCTGGGCGCGTGTATATCAGGGGTGCGCGGGAAGTTCCACACGCGAATAGCCTGGGCGCGTGTATTTCAGGGGTGCGCGGGAAGTTCCACACGCGAATAGCCTGGGCGCGTGTATTTCAGGGGTGCGCGGGAAGTTCCACACGCGAATAGCCTGGGCGTGTGTATTTCAGGGGTGCGCGGGAAGTTCCACACGCGAATAGCCTGGGCGCGTGTATTTCAGGGGTGCGCGGGAAGTTCCACACGCGAATAGCCTGGGGGCGCGTGTATTTCAGGGGTGCGCGGGAAGTTCCACACGCGAATAGCCTGGGCGCGTGTATATCAGGGGTGCGCGGGAAGTTCCACATGTGATTTGACAGTGTGGGTCCTCCCAAGTGTACCCTGTACACCCTCCACGGCCCCTTCAGGCAGCCCACACACCACAGGGGACTACCCTGCATCCCTGGTCATGTCCCACAGGCAGCCCACCCACCATGGGCATGCCCCCCAGCAAAGGCACATGTCTCCTTGAACTAATGACCACCAACTCATGTCCCCTTGCACCCCCACCCCCCAGCACTGTGGGGCACCTGCCAGCAGACCCCCACCCATGTCCAACTCATGTCCCCCACCACCCCCACCCCCCAGCACTGTGGGGCACCTGCCAGCAGGCCCCCACCCATGTCCAACTCATGTCCCCCACCACCCCCACCCCCCAGCACTGTGGGGCACCTGCCAGCAGGCCCCCACCCATGTCCAACTCATGTCTCCCACCACCCCCACACCCCAGCAGTGCAGGGTCACCCTCCACCAGGCCCCCACTCATGTCTCCCACCACCCCCACCCCCCAGCCACCAGGGGCACCCTCCACCAGGCCCCCACTCATGTCACCCACCACCCCCACACCCCAGCAGTGCAGGGGCACCCTCCACCAGGCCCCCACTCATGTCTCCCATCACCCCCACACCCCAGCCACCAGGGGCACCCTCCACCAGGCCCCCACTCATGTCACCCACCACCCCCACACCCCAGCAGTGCAGGGACACCCTCCACCAGGCCCCCACTCGTGTCTCCCACCACCCCCACACCCCAGCCACCAGGGGCACCCTCCACCAGGCCCCCACCCATGTCCCCCTGCACCCCCACCCCCCAGCCACCAGGGGCACCCTCCACCAGACCCCCACTCATGTCTCCCACCACCCCCACCCCCCAGCCACCAGGGGCACCCTCCACCAGGCCCCCACTCATGTCACCCACCACCCCCACACCCCAGCAGTGCAGGGGCACCCTCCACCAGGCCCCCACTCATGTCTCCCACCACCCCCACACCCCAGCAGTGCAGGGTCACCCTCCACCAGGCCCCCACTCATGTCTCCCACCACCCCCACACCCCAGCAGTGCAGGGTCACCCTCCACCAGGCCCCCACTCATGTCTCCCATCACCCCCACACCCCAGCAGTGCAGGGTCACCATCCACCAGGCCCCCACTCATGTCTCCCATCACCCCCACACCCCAGCCACCAGGGGCACCCTCCACCAGGCCCCCACTCATGTCACCCACCACCCCCACACCCCAGCAGTGCAGGGGCACCCTCCACCAGGCCCCCACTCATGTCTCCCACCACCCCCACACCCCAGCAGTGCAGGGTCACCCTCCACCAGGCCCCCACTCATGTCTCCCACCACCCCCACACCCCAGCAGTGCAGGGTCACCCTCCACCAGGCCCCCACTCATGTCTCCCATCACCCCCACACCCCAGCCACCAGGGGCACCCTCCACCAGGCCCCCACTCATGTCACCCACCACCCCCACACCCCAGCAGTGCAGGGGCACCCTCCACCAGGCCCCCACTCATGTCTCCCACCACCCCCACACCTCAGCAGTGCAGGGTCACCCTCCACCAGGCCCCCACTCATGTCTCCAACCACCCCCACACCCCAGCAGTGCAGGGTCACCCTCCACCAGGCCCCCACTCATGTCTCCCACCACCCCCACCCCCCAGCCACCATGGGCATCCCCCACCAGGCCCCCACTCATGTCCCCCTGCACCCCCACCCCCCAGCCACCAGGGGCACCCTCCACCAGACCCCCACTCATGTCTCCCACCACCCTCACACCCCAGCCACCAGGGGCACCCTCCACCAGGCCCCCACTCATGTCTCCCACCACCCCCACACCCCAGCAGTGCAGGGTCACCCTCCACCAGGCCCCCACTCATGTCTCCCACCACCCCCACACCCCAGCAGTGCAGGGTCACCCTCCACCAGGCCCCCACTCATGTCTCCCATCACCCCCACACCCCAGCAGTGCAGGGTCACCCTCCACCAGGCCCCCACTCATGTCTCCCATCACCCCCACACCCCAGCCACCAGGGGCACCCTCCACCAGGCCCCCACTCATGTCACCCACCACCCCCACACCCCAGCAGTGCAGGGGCACCCTCCACCAGGCCCCCACTCATGTCTCCCACCACCCCCACCCCCCAGCACCAGGGGCACCCTCCACCAGGCCCCACTCATGTCACCCACCACCCCCACACCCCAGCAGTGCAGGGGCACCCTCCACCAGGCCCCCACTCATGTCACCCACCAACCCCACCCCCCAGCAGTGCAGGGGCACCCTCCACCAGGCCCCCACTCATGTCACCCACCACCCCCACACCCCAGCAGTGCAGGGGCACCCTCCACCAGGCCCCCACTCATGTCTCCCACCACCCCCACCCCCCAGCCACCAGGGGCACCCTCCACCAGGCCCCCACTCATGTCACCCACCACCCCCACACCCCAGCAGTGCAGGGGCACCCTCCACCAGGCCCCCACTCATGTCACCCACCACCCCCACACCCCAGCAGTGCAGGGGCACCCTCCACCAGGCCCCCACTCATGTCTCCCACCACCCCCACACCCCAGCAGTGCAGGGTCACCCTCCACCAGGCCCCCACTCATGTCTCCCACCACCCCCACACCCCAGCAGTGCAGGGTCACCCTCCACCAGGCCCCCACTCATGTCTCCCATCACCCCCACACCCCAGCAGTGCAGGGTCACCCTCCACCAGGCCCCCACTCATGTCTCCCATCACCCCCACACCCCAGCCACCAGGGGCACCCTCCACCAGGCCCCCACTCATGTCACCCACCACCCCCACACTCCAGCAGTGCAGGGGCACCCCCCACCAGGCCCCCACTCATGTCTCCCACCACCCCCACACCCCAGCAGTGCAGGGTCACCCTCCACCAGGCCCCCACTCATGTCTCCCACCACCCCCACACCCCAGCAGTGCAGGGTCACCCTCCACCAGGCCCCCACTCATGTCACCCACCACCCCCACCCCCCAGCAGTGCAGGGGCACCCTCCACCAGGCCCCCACTCATGTCACCCACCACCCCCACACCCCAGCAGTGCAGGGGCACCCTCCACCAGGCCCCCACTCATGTCTCCCACCACCCCCACCCCCCAGCCACCAGGGGCACCCTCCACCAGGCCCCCACTCATGTCTCCCACCACCCCCACCCCCCCAGCACTGTGGGGCACCTGCCAGCAGGCCCCCACCCATGTCCAATCCATGCCCCCCTGCACCTGGGTCCCAACATTCCCCAATCATGTCCGTAATGCCCATCCTCCCCTGCCAAAAGGGCCAACCAACTATCACACCCACCCACATATCAAAGGCAATTACATGTTACAACCCCAATTTAAATAATGCAATTCAACACATGTCTGTCACACACAATGGCTGCAAGTGAATGACAAAACACCCAACATGACATGCCTGAAAGCAATGAGATGATACGACACATTGAAGATTAAAAAAATAATATGTATTGAACAGCAAGTAGAATGGAAATGAAATAAGAAAAAACACAAAGCAAATCAAACAAAACAAGATGAATGTCCAAGAAAATAATCTGAAAAATTAAAATAAGCCAATGAAGAACCATGAAGAAGATCATCCTGGGTCCATGAGCCCAACCAAATTAAACCTAACTATGTCTACTAACTAAAAACTGAACTATATACAAAAAAGTGGTGCATTGTCCAATAGCAACCAAAAGAAAAATCAAAAAAACAAAGGAAACCTAACCCTAACTATACAACTATATACAAAGGCAGCGGGCTATTCGGACGGCTCACTGGTTGTTGTCATGGGCCAGGGCATCATCGAACTCCTGGTCAATGGCTTGGAGGCGGGCATGTTCCCTGGCCCCGAGGTCCCGCAGGGATAACGCAGTGTCAAGCTCAAACTCCCTGCGAAGACCCTCGAGGCACTCAGCCCGCCTCAGCGCCCTCCGCATGGAGTCCTCCGCCCTGACCATCGTGAGCCGTTCCTCCTCTGCCCGCTGCCGCTCCGCACCTATCCGCTGGCACAACCGCTCCCACACGGAAGCCACTCCCATTCCAGGGTTCTCCTGCCCTCCGGCCGATGCCTGCACCCCTGATGTTGATGGCCCCGAGCCATGATGCCTCCCACGTTGAGCCTGCTGCTGCCTCCGACGCAACTGCCTGTGCCAGCATGACGGCATCCAGGCTGATGGAAACCACCGACGCCGTCGTGCACGTGCCCTGCCCGATGATGCCGTCACATGCTCCATCTGCTGGGGTCCAGTTGCTCTGGTGTCCACCCCTGCTGGATCTCTGACTCCCGACTGTGGCAGGGATGGGATCCCCACCGAGCTGGCTGCATTGGTCGGGGCAGGTCCACAGGGGGCCCTGGTGGCATCTGGGCTGGAAGACGGCAAGGAGAACGACTGGTGGATAGCCTGCACAGAGGAGGAGAGGGCCGCCACATTGGCCAACACATGGAGGAAACCCCCGAAAATGGCCGATCCCAATTGGGCCACGTCGGCACGGTGCACTTCGTGATGACGTGCGTGCTCCTCCCGGGAAGCACGCACGGCATCACGAATCACAGCCGTGCGCATCGCGACCCCAATCAGGACCTTCTCCGCACGGCCAGGGGTTCCCACGTCCGCAGGTGGAGGGGAGTCAGGTGACATGGACATCCCCTCTACCTGCGGACAGGCCTGGGACGGGGCATCCCTGCTGGTGCATGGTGGTGCACTCACAGGGTCAGGGACAGCGACATGCACAGGCCCCTCCACGGTGACCTGTGCTGCCTCCTGCCCCTGGCCCTGGACTGCACCACTTGCACCAGCAGGGATGCCCCCACCAGGCCCCATGTGTGCCCCAGTGGCGGCCTCCTCCTCCTCTGTGCAAACCACCAACCTGGATGGCTCCTCACCGTCTCCCACCATAGCAGGCCCCTGTGGGGGCTCACCCACCCCTTCCGCTGCAGCCGTGGGGGCATCCCCGCCTAGCTCCACAGCGCCGTCTCCGCCCTCTTCTTCACTAGCCGCTGCGTAGAGGGAGACAAAGAACACAAGCATCAGGGCACTGTACAATGGTCCCCTAGACAGGAAGCAATAGCAGATGAGCACCACTGTCAAAGTACACTTCCATCATGTCCCTCCACAACAGATGGGTCAGTCCAGGCAAAACACACACAGTAACAGGCATGGTGCATGCCATGGACATTTCCATGCATGTCCAATGGACTCTTGAAACATTCAATGATATGTAACTCACATGCATCATGGCTCATGCCCATCACATGCACACACTTCACCTCAGTCACATCCATCTGGCCCCAAACACACCAAACACAGCGGATACAAGGGTAATTTGGCTGCTTTACTGAATCTGTGCATTGTCACACACATGTGTCATGCATCCATGGCATGCACAAGTCACAGACACGAAGGTCAGGCACACAGACATGGCTACCATATATGTACCTGGCATCAGCACCCATCCCTCACCCCCACCCATGTCCAGGTACAGAGACTGGCATGCTCTCATGTTCAAAATCTGCATAGGGCTCCCCATGCAGCATTTCAACACATGCAACAACCATGTACATCACACATCACTGGTCGCACATGCATTACCATGATGTCCCTGCACACATACATGTATACATGGCCTATGGCACACATACAGGCAAGTATCATAGAACCAGCACACCGCAACATGCCCTGTCTCACACAGTAATGCATGGACACTTACCGCTCATCTCCAGACGGGCCTCCCTCTCAAGGATCTGGGCGTGGAGCGCTGGGCGTACGCGTTCCAGGACCCTCATCTGGATGGAACTCATGCGGCCCCGGCACCCCTCCACGAGGCGCCGGGCCTTCACAAGGGTCCTGGACCTCAAGTCCTCCCAGCGCTTCTTGATCTTCAGGACGTCGCGGGTTGCCACCCCCTCCGCGTTGATGGCAACCACACAGTCGGCCCAGATCCTCTGCCGTCCTTTCTTGCTGGCGCGGGACGATCCAAAAAGGGCATCATACTGCCCCAGGACATGCTCCACCAGGACACCAACTTCGGTGACAGTGAAGCTGGTGCCCCTCTGCCCCTCTGGCCTGGGGTTGCCACTGGTGCCAGATGTGGAAGTGCCCGACATGGCAACCCCAGAGGCAGGTGTGGGTGGGCAACTGGGTCCTGGGGCTGGGCTGTGGACCGATGTATTCCCAGTCGGGAGTCTTCAGTTCCAGCAGGGGTGGACACAGCAACTGGACCCCTGCAGGTGGCTGATGTGCAGGCACCAAATGGCAGGGCACGGTGGCAGCAGGCAGGCAGGCAGGCAGGCAGCAGCAGATGGCACGTGGGAGGCTGCTCGGGGCACTGGGGGGCAGTAACTCGGCCTTCTGGGCAGGAGCGTGGGCTTCCATGTGTTTTCGCGTGGCCAGCTTGATACGGAGTGATTTGGCACGTGAAAATCCTGCACTTCCATGTGGCTCTACGTCCCCCCAGGGCATCTGAGCACATCTATAGGAACCGCAAGCACTGGCATTCCATCAACGTGCAGGTAGCATGTAATGCCAAGGGAATCATCACCTCAGTATATGCCAACTATCCCGGCTCCACCCACAACAGCTTCATTTACCGAATGTCCACCCTAAGCCGGGACCTAGAAGCTGGGCGGCATGGCGATACATGGCTGCTTGGTGAGTATGTATGCCACTGCACATGCATGCATGTTGGATACTGAGCAAGGTCACAACCCCACCAATGATACCAATCACCACCTCCACAGGGGACAGTGCCTACCCTCTCAGCCCCCGCATGATGACGCCAATTCGGAACCCCACCACGCCACCCCAGGTAAGATATAACACAGCCCACATTACAACCAGGGGCATAGTGGAGCGCACATTCGGAGTGCTAAAGTCACGCTTTCGCTCCCTTGACCGTTCTGGCGGGCAGCTGTTATACGCTCCCCCAGTAGTGTGCAGGATCATAGTGGCAGCATGTGTCCTGCACAACGTTGCAACACGCCGGGGCCTGGCCGTGGACATGGTGGTGGCCCCACATCCCCAACCACATGCACAGCCGCTGCGCATGGGAGGGGAAAGGGCACGGGGGGAGGCAGCCCGTACACAGATAGTGGCTAATTACTTCACATAGAAATCACACCCCTGTGGAGTGCACACTGCCCTGGCACATTCCATCTGACAATCAATGATGACTCAACCTGACACTGATCCTGAATGTCTGGAGAATGAACCGGGAATACCATGTCAGCCTGAGATTGTTCACCTGGAAGTGTCACAGTGTGTGCATCCCTACCCACACAGACACCACCAATGCAGTTTTGTGAAGTTACACATGGAAGCAGCTAAAATGAATACCCACTTGCAAAATGCAACAAGAGGACAGTGCCATGTCAGCCAACCCAACCCCAGCACCGCCACACGACACACCGTGCCATGTCATGCTAATTGCAGGTAAACAAAGTAATCCCCACAACATGACATCAGTCTCACTATGTACAGTGGCACTATTAGAAACCTGCAACACCTGAAATGCTCACAGCAATGCCGGACCAACAACATACTTGAGCACGTAGTACCATTAACATGACATCACAAATGTTACATATTAGTAGTCTCACCACCTGGAAATGCCTGCACTCCCACCACTACCAACTGTGCAGTGTTGTCGCCATGTAGAGTTGTAGGTGCACTGCTGCCAACATGGTCCCCATCTCCAGACTAGAGGTCCTTGTGTGGACATGAGGAAGGGACCTGCAAATTGGGAGGTAGACACAGAAGAAGAGTTACACATCAATGCAACATGCAGTGTACAACACAACAGCAATATGCACTATGAATGTATACACAGTATTGACTACAGACTGGCCACACAGCTCATGGGAGTCCAACGTCACTGTGTAATTCACTGTCACTTGGGCACACCCTTTGCAAGCCCATGGAAACGGGAAGCAGGAGGGGTGTGTGTGACTCAAACCCAAGCATCTGAACCAAATACATTACAAGCCTGCATGTGCCCAGCCACAATGCAGCGTATGCCCACAGGAACCACGGAAGCCAACAGATCGTCCCAAAAAAATTGGGAATAAAAGAAATCAAAATAAAAATAAAAATAAGAAACAATCAAAAATGGCCATTGATGGGCCCGGGGGGGTTGGGGAGGCCACCCAGGAGGTCCGAGGACAGGATGCACACCAGAACCCACCTGCGTGGATCCTGGGAAGATAAAACACATCCATGGGCTCATGGCCCACACGGCTACCCTATTGTGGGAGTATCACTGCTGTCGCTATTATCACCCTGTGCAGCTGCATCCGGAGGTGGTTGCACTATGGGAGGCAGCCCACGCAAGGCCCTAGTCTGCTCCTCCATGGCTGCAAGCATGCGGGTGTGGTAGGTCTGGTTCTGGAGGATGAGTGTGCGGAGGTCCCCATGCAACAACTCACGGGATGCCCGGACCTCCGCCCTCGTTGCCTGCATCTCAGCTGAGAGCGTACGGGTGAGACGCTCCAGCTGCTGTTCTGTCCTTTGGTGTGTTGAAGCCTCAAGCTCAACAAGAGTCGTCCTGAGGTGAAGGAGCTCCTGCCTCAGGGCGTCCCTGTGGCCCTGGGACTCAATGGAGATGGCCTCCTGCAGAGTCGCCAGTGCCGCCCGCCTGTCCCTGTTGGACCCCAACATGTCCTCCCTGTGTGACTGGCAGATGGAGTCGGTTGCCTGCTCTAGTCGCTCCATCAGCCTTTCTGGGGGGACAATGGAAGTGGCCACCCTATCCATGGCCTGAGCCATCATCTCGGATGATGCAGCCTGTTGGGTTGCCATACCGTAAATGGATTGCTCCCATGCGGTATTGCCGGGTGGCGTACGGCTACCACGTCGGCGGGCACCACACCTGTCTGGGGCAAGGCGAACTGCGCCTTGCTGTGCCGGCACTGCCTGAGGCTGCAGGACTGCATTCCCCCTCTGATCTGCTGGCCCAGGAACAGGATCAGATGTCGCGGAGTGTGACCCTGCATCCGTAACCACCGAAGGCGTAGCTGCCAACACTGACATCCCCATGGAGGGTCCTGACCCTGGTGCAGGTGGGTGAGACAGAACAGAATCCCTCCCTGGAACACTCACCTGCGACGGCACGTAGGTCTCATCCGAATCAACACCTGAGTACAGCTCGGGGGAGGTGCAGCCAGAGACACCCCTTGAGAGCACGACCTGCAGCACTTGTGGGTTCTCCCCCACCACCACACCACGTCCCTCACTGGTGGTTGGTCGGCCCTCGGACCCCTCCTGGGTCTGCACCATCTCCACAACCCCAGCAGTATCAGGTGCGTCTTCCCCTGCAAAGACATGAAAACAAAGAAATGGAAACAGGCATTAGCACAATGGCACACAATGAGGGCTGAGAAGCAAGAGAACCAGTACTTGATTGACACATGTCCCACATGACTAAAACCCTCCCATGCATGCACCCTCACTGCGTATGAAGTGCAGGCAAAAGGCACACACTGATGACACCAAGATGGAAGATGAACACATTTTCTGCATGCTGCCTGGCAGTGGCATCACACATTGGCCTGTGATTGCCAGGTGAAACACACATGCCATCACACAGATGGCATGTACCATTGCAATTGAGTGAAGATGGAGAGGAGGGCAGCACCTATTCATTCAGTCCAGTTCCCGCATGTAATTGCTTTTCTAATTCTAACAGGTCAGATTTTTCACCTGGAGCTGCCAGTCTGAAATGGTCCAATTGCACAGGGACATGTGTGTACAAATGATATCCAGGTAACAAAGTCACTCCACTTTACCATACCCATGTCAGACATGTGACTAGTGGACAGCGACATGCCTAGTGAAAGTGGTGGAATGCAAACAAACTGACTGAATGAGCAGTGAAAAATAAGCAAATATGTTGTGGCAAGGTGACACTTCAAGGGCAACTGGCGTGCAGTTGGGCTAGATGTCTACTGTTGGCAGAAGGGATACTGCTATGGCCAAATGCAGCTGCGCAGGAAGGATTGCATGAAGCACATGGCTGACCCATACGACTCAGGCGCACACACTCTCACCTGGCACACAAACAGAAGCCCTCACACACACACCATGCACATGGATGACACACACATGCATGTGCACTCACCGGACAATGCCTCGTAATCAGCCAGATCTCCCACGCCTTGGATCTGTTCCTCCGTGACGTAGGTCCCAGCGACTGACTCATGTGGAGTGAGTTCCATGTCTACTACTGGAGACCCACCTCCAGTCACTAGAGTTGCGGCATGACTTGAGGCCAGCTTACTCTTTGCCCTGCGCTTTAGGTCATTCCAGCGCTTATAGCAATCATTGGCTGTGCGCCTCACAATTCCAAGGGCACTTAAGATGTCCGCAACGGTCTGCCAGTGTGCCTGGCGTTGTGCAGGTGTGGTCTTGGATCCTGCAACAATGACCATCTCGTTGTCATGTCCGGACACATACTCGACAAGTGCATTCAGTTCGTCATCCGTGAAGCTGGGCTTCCTGGACGGGCCGGACTGTGTAGCCGTGTCTGGGGCATCAGCCTGTGCCGGACGAGCACTCTTCCTCTTCCGCTTGGAAGGTGGTGGTGATCCTGAGTGTCCTGCGCCGCTATAGACACTACGGGCAGGAGCCCTGGTGGACTCTGTATCAGGAGTGTGGGATTGCACACTCAGCATGGGAGTTGGTGCAGGCATTGGCTCTAGTGTGATGGTGTCAGGGGGAATGTCAGCAGCATGGACTAGGACCGACACTGTCCTGGCTGGGTGTGTGAGGGCTGGGGTGGATGGAGCCGCAGCTGCCCCTGCAGCCTCTCCGCCCTGCCTCCTTGGTGCAGCAGATGACCTTGCTGCCCCAGATCCACGTGGCATGATGGCATCAACGTGCACCAACGCACGTGTCGTAGCCCTGCTGACCTGGAAGTCAGCCCTGGAGTCAGCCAGGTCTGGTGCCACAATGGGCTGGTCCAACAAGGGCTGAGCATGGATGGTGTCAGCCACATCAGCCTCAATGGGAGGGGGGGAGGGGGGGATTATGGGTGCCCGCGACTGGTCCTCCACACATGGGGGGACAGGCTCACCCTGCAAGTTACGACCACGTCCCCTACCGGATCCACCACGGCCACCACTTGTGGCTCTTCCACCTTTGCCACCCTTACGGAATCCTCGCCTCCCAGCCATGGCACTGATGTTAATGTGCGTATGGGAGTGGATGTAGACTATTGTCCTGGGCAATTGGGGGTCAAAGGGGTTGGGTACCAGATGGTAATTGTACCCTAGTGCTCTAGCAAGGCTGAATGTAACCCCTGGGGAAAGATGACGGGTCACGCAACGCACAGGAGGCCCAAAAAGGGGAGATGACGTGCACGCAACCCCTCCTAGACCACGTGTGCAGAAAGAAAAACCTGCACTACGCTGTGGCACCCAGAAACACAAGAATGAACGTATGCGTGTCACACGCAGCCTAGAATGACCTCTGAAGGGGTAGGCTACACACGGGGCAAGCACAGATGTTAGATACGTGCGTGACTCACCGTCTGCCTGGTAAACAAGCGTGTAAAAGGAGCACGTTTGGTTGGCAACACCCCCGCCAAAAGAAGATTTGTACGCTGTCTGAGGACACAGGACAACAGTAGAAGGGAACTCTGTTTGAGGGAACAGTTCCAGGTAAACCAGTAAAAGCGAAAGAAAAGAAAAAGCTGTCAGAGGTAACAGGGAATACGAACTTGAAACGCCGTGAAGTAAATCGCGTGTGAAACGACAAGAAGTACAGAATTCACCCACTCGCTCTCCACGAAAAGCACGTACAAGGAAGTGGTGTTCTACGCGTACCTTTTATACAGGCCCACACGTCCAGCGTCACTTACGCGGCGTGTACGCGCTAGGGCCATTTCCACCAATTACACGCATTGTCTCTTCTGCGTGTAGGGACATTTCCTCCAATTACACGCTTTGTCACTTCTGCGTGTAGGGACATTTCCTCCAATTACACGCTTTGTCACTTCTGCGTGTAGGGACATTTCCTCCTATTACACGCTTTGTCACTTCTGCGTGTAGGGCCATTTCCACCAATCACACGCGATGAGACTCTGACGTGCAGTCTTTCCACGTGTGCTCTGTCATCACGTGCTGTGTGGGATACACCCGTGCGGGTCACGTCACAGACGCGCTTACGCGCTGAGGGCCTTTGGTCCAATAGAATCGCGTATGCGTGCTGACGCTCTTACGCGCTAAGGGCCTTTCCTCGATTTTCACGCTGACGTGCAGGATTTTCACGTGCCAAATCACTCCGTACCAAGCTGGCCACGCGTAAGCACACGGAAGACCACGCTCCTGCCCAGAAGGCCGAACTGCTCCCACCTACCATCTGCTGCTGCCTGACTGCCTGCTGCCCACGTGCACTGCCATTTGCTGCCTGCACATCAGCCAGGGGTGCTGTTGCTGTGACCACCCCTGCTGGTACCGAAGACTCCCGACTGGAATTCCATCGCTCCACAGCCCAGCCCCAGGACCCAGTTGCCCACCCACTCCTGCCTCTGGGGTTGTCATGTCGGGGCAAACACCATCTGTGACCACTGACAACCCCCGGCCAGAGAGGCAGAGGGGCACCAGCTTCAGTGCCACCGAAGTTGTTGTCCTGGTGGAGCAAGCCCTGGGGCAGTATGATGCCCTCTTCGGAAGTTCCCGCGCCGACAAGGAAGGACGGACTCGGATCTGGACTGACATCATGACTGCCATCAACGCGGAGGGGGTGGCAGTCCGGGACTTACAACATGTCAGGAAGCGCTGGGAGGACTTCAGGTCCAGGACCCTGAACAAGGCCCGGCGCCTCTTGAAGGCAGCGGATGCCAAGGGGCGCCGGGGCCACTTGTCGGAAGAACAGATGGGGTCCTGGAACGCATATCCCCAGCGCTCCACGTCCAGGTCCTGGAGAAGCAGACCCGTCTGGAGTCGAGCGGTGAGTGTACATGCATCCTGATTGTGAGCAGTGCGTGTGGTGATTATTCGGTATTGTGCAGGTTGCACATCTGTTTGTATGGGGTCGAGTATGGGTGGGGGTGTACAGGGCCGTGGGGCTGACACATGCGTGGGCTGTAATGTGTGAGACATGGATGGTGCTTGTGTGTGTAGGCTTGCATGGCAAATGCAGTTGTGCGTGCACACATGTTTGTATGTATGTGTATGTAAGTAGACATGTCCGTGATGTCACACATGTATGTTGTATTGGGCTGCATGTATGAGCACTGTGTACATGTGCATGTGTGTGTATTTGACAAGGGTGCAACAGTGATGCAACATGGATGCATGTGACTGCGGTATGTGTAAGCCTGATTGGCAGATGTGACATGGATGCCCGTCTGAACAGTGCGACACTTGGCCGAGGTGTACACATGCATGCAAGTGTGGTGGTGTGTGTACATGTGTGGTGCACTTCCTGTGTTGCATGTGATGTCTGGGTCAACTTTGGCTGCTCATGCTGTTGTATGTGTATGGATGGTGGTGGCAGTTGCGATATGGCTGTGGTATGGCTCATGTGTGCGAGTTGCAATGACATGTGTGTTGGGGATTGTGATGACATGTCTGAGGTTTGCCAATGCCACTCATGTGCAACTGTCATGTGTGTATGTGTCCATTGTACAGTGCCCTGATGCCTGTGTTTTGTTTCTCCCTGTCTGCAGCGTCAACTGATGAAGAGGGCGGAGAAGGTGCTGTGGAGCACAGCGGCGGGGATCCGACCACCAGCCGGAGACGCAAGGCCCGGCTCCCCTCCCGTGTTGTCATCTCGTCGGGGAGTGAGGAGTCCGGTGCCGCGTCCCAGGCCGCAGCTGCCGGGGGGAGGTCCAAGAGGCAGAGGTTGGAGTTGGACTCCTCGGCAGCAGAAGGGGCAGCTGGGACCCCACAGGGCCCAACAGGGGAAGATGGCACGGAGTCATCCAGGTTGGTGGGGGGTCTGGTGGAGGAGGAGGCCGTGCAAGCACCAGAGACGGGGTCTGGAGGTGGGGATCCCACTGGTGCTAGTGATGCAGTCCAGGACCAGGGACAGGAGGCAGCACAGGCCGCCGCGGAGGTGCCTGTGTGCAATCCTGTCCCCGATCCTGTCCCTGCATCATCTTGCACCAGCAGGGATGCCTACGTCCAGACCCGTTTCCAGGCAGGGGATGAGCTGATGTCAACTGACCTTCCTCTGCCTGCGGACGTTGCTATCCAGGTCCGGGTTGAGCCTGTCCTGGCTGGTGTGGCGTTGCGTCAACGGGCCATGCGAGGTGACCTGCAGTCTTTTCATGGAGAGACTGCACGTCATCTCGAATGGCTCGTTGACCACGTCAGCCTGCTGGGACAGGTCACCCAGGCCGGATTCCTCCGTCTGATGGGGCTTGCTCCGACCCCCTCCTAACTGGACCCCCTACGCGCCAGTCGTCCTCTGTGCCATCTTCCCACCCATCAGTCATCTGGGTGCCCTGTGGAGCTGCCTCTGACGGTGCGGCCAGGCTGGTGGAGGAGGCATCCCTGCCACAGTCGGGAGTCGGTGGTCCAGCAGGGGTGGCCACATCAACAAGTGCACCCCAGCCGGCGGAGGATGTGCAGGCAGCAGGAGGCAGTGCACGGGCAGAGGCAGAGCAACAGCAGCAGCAACATGGTGGGAGCCATGAAGGCTCGGGGCTTTCGACATCGGAGGGGCAGGCATCGGCCGGAGGGCAGGGGGACCCAGGACAGAGAGTGTCTTCCGTGTGGCAGCGGTTGGGCCACGCCATAGGTGCGGAGCGGCGGCTGGCGGAAGAGGCGCGGCTCACAATGGTCAGGGCGGAGAACTCCATGCGGAGGGCCCTGAGGCGGGCCGAGTGCCTCGAGGCAATCCGCAGGGGGTTGGAGGAGGACACAGCGTCGTCCCTGCGGACCCTCGGGGCCATGGAACTGGACCGCCTCCGGGACATCGAACAGGAGTTCGATGATGCCCTGGCCCGGGACACCACAGAGTGAGCCGCTGGACTTGCCCGCCGCCTTTGTATATAGTTCTTTAGTTTTAGGTTTCCTTTCTTTCGTATTATGATTTGGAGTCGACGGACACTGCTCCACTTTTTGTATATAGTTGATTTTTAGGTAGATTTTTTAGTAGGTTTCCTTTGTTCAGTTGGGCTCATGGACCCTTGTTATTTTTGTACATAGTTCTTTATTGCATGGAGATTTTTTTACATTTGACTTTGGACACATTTTTTTTCTATTTGGATTTCAAGTTTCATTTTTTCATACGGACATGCAGCTTACTTTTTTCTCATTCACATTGTAGTTAGTTGTCTTTCTTTAGCATTCTTATTTTTTTTCAATACAATTTTGTTTGCATACTTCACTGTGTGGTATCATCTCATTGGTTTCATGCATGTCATGTTGTGTGTTTTCCCATTCAATTGCAACCATTGTGTGTGACGGACATGGCTTCATTAGCTTCATGAACATTGGGGGTGTAACATGTGATTTCCATTTCCATGTGGGTGAATGGGTTACTTGGTAGGGCTTTTTGGCTGTGGAGGCTGACCATTACGCACATGATTGGGGATTGTGAGGACCTGGTGGGGGCTGCCCATGGTGGCAGGGCGGTGGGGGTGGTGGGAGACATGAGTGGGGGCCAGGTGGAGGGTGCCCATGCACTGCTGGGGGGTGGGGGTGCAGGGGGACATGTGTGGGGGCCTGGTGGAGGGTGCCCCTGCACTGCATGGGGGTGGGGTGGTGGGAGACATGAGTGGGGGCCTGGTGGAGGGTGCCCCTGCACTGCTGGGGGGTGGGGGTGCAGGGGGACATGAGTGGGGGCCTGGTGGGGGCTGCCCATGGTGGCTGGGGGGTGGGGGTGGTGGGAGACATTAGTGGGGGCCTGGTGGAGGATGCCCCTGGTGGCTGGGGGGTGGGGGTGGTAGGAGACATGAGTGGGGGTCTGGTGGAGGGTGCCCCTGGTGGCTGGGGGGTGGGGGTGGTGGGAGACATGAGTGGGGGCCTGGTGGAGGCTGCCCCTGCACTGCTGGGGGGTGGGGGTGGTGGGAGACATGCATTGTTGATCAGTAGTGCAAGGTGACATGTGGGTTGGCTGGGGGGCATGCCCATGGTGGATGGGCTGCCTGCGGGACATGAGCAGGGGTGCAGGGTAGTCCCCCGTGGTGTGGGCTGCCTGCAGGGGCCGTGGAGGTTGTGGAGCATACACCTGGGAGGACCCACACGGCCAATTCACGTGTAGTACTCCCCAGAACCCCTGAAATACACATACCCTGCAGAAATCGCGTGTGGAACTTCCCGCGCACCCCTGGAATACACATACCCTGCTGAAATCGCGTGTGGAACTTCCCGCGCACCCCTGAAATACACATACCTTGCTCGCACTGGGCCAATCGCGTGTGGAACTTCCCGCGCACCCCTGGAATACACGTACCCTGCTTGCACGGGGCCAATCACGTGAGAGACTTCACGCGAACCCCTGAAATACACGTAGCCCGCTCCCCCGGCCCGATCGCGTGAGAAAGTTCACGCGAACCCCTGTAATACACGTAGCCCGCTCCCCCAGGCCCGATCGCGTGAGAAAGTTCACGCGAACCCCTGTAATACACGTAGCCCGCTCCCCCAGGCCCGATCGCGTGTGGAACTTCCCGCGCACTCCTGAAATACACATACCTTGCTCGCACTGGGCCAATCGCGTGTGGAACTTCCCGCGCACCCCTGGAATACACGTACCCTGCTTGCACGGGGCCAATCACGTGAGAGACGTCACGCGAACCCCTGAAATACACGTAGCCCGCTCCCCCGGCCCGATCGCGTGAGAAAGTTCACGTGAACCCCTGTAATACACGTAGCCCGCTCCCCCAGGCCCGATCGCGTGAGAGACTTCACGCGAACCCCTGAAATACACGTAGCCCGCTCCCCCAGGCCCGATCGCGTGAGAAACTTCACGCGAACCCCTGAAATACACGTAGCCCGCTCCCCCAGGCCCGATCGCGTGAGAAAGTTCACGCGAACCCCTGTAATACACGTAGCCCGCTCCCCCAGGCCCGATCGCGTGTGGAACTTCCCGCGCACCCCTGAAATACACATACCTTGCTCGCACTGGGCCAATCGCGTGTGGAACTTCCGGCGCACCCCTGGAATACACGTACTCTGCTTGCACGGGGCCAATCACGTGAGAGACTTCACGCGAACCCCTGAAATACACGTAGCCCGCTCCCCCGGCCCGATCGCGTGAGAAAGTTCACGCGAACCCCTGTAATACACGTAGCCCGCTCCCCCAGGCCCGATCGCGTGAGAAACTTCACGCGAACCCCTGAAATACACGTAGCCCGCTCCCCCAGGCCCGATCGCGTGAGAAACTTCACGTGAACCCCTGAAATACACGTAGCCCGCTCCCCCAGGCCCGATCGTGTGAGAAAGTTCACGCGAACCCCTGTAATACACGTAGCCCGCTCCCCCAGGCCCGATCGCGTGTGGAACTTCCCGCGCACCCCTGAAATACACATACCTTGCTCGCACTGGGCCAATCGCGTGTGGAACTTCCCGCGCACCCCTGAAATACACGTTCCCCGCTTGGCGTTTGCTGTTTGCCAGCCCGGTGAACTGGTCCAGGGTTAGCGCAGCCCTTTGCGATGATTTAGCGCTTTTGATGGCTTTTCCTTGCGCGAGGGCGTTCTTGGGGGCGTAACTGGCGCTGCTGCAGGGTCGCTGCGATTCTCTGCGCCACGGCTGGTTTGGGAGCCTAAAATCCATGAATACGCTGTGCGCGGAAATCGGTTTTAGCGCACGTGCCTGGCGCAGTCAATCGCACGCGGACACTCTGCGCCAGCCACTTGCGACACTTTTCTGCGAAATTCTATGAATTACCCTCTTAGTCTTTTCATCTTGATGAAGACTTTTGCTGGTTTCAGAGCATGTGGGGATTGAAATGTGCATGTTAACACATTACTTAGGTAGCTTTATTGGTTGAATTTGCAATACACAATTCATTGTACAGTAAATAGAGTATGTTACTGAGTAGAATCAGGGTTCCTATTCTGAGGTTCTAATATTGGCATTATATCAAAGTCTATTTTCAAAGTAATTTTTCATTAGCGACCCATGGAGGTCTGATGAAGTAACATTGCAGTAAATAACTCTAAAATCATTTTACAGTGCTATTTATTTATTTTTTATAAAATGGCTATGATACAGAGGAATGGTTAATAACTTCAAATTACCTAGAGATTGACATTATAGAAAAATAATTATACTTTTCTACCTACTTACACTTGGCTAGGGAGTCCATTTGTGTTTATGTGCAGTATACCTCCCCCAACAGAGGTTTAGTTTTGTTATGTTAAAGGATATTTATACCACACACTATCACCACCTGAGTGATCCCCTCGCGCTATGGCAGATCTGAAATGCAACACAATATGGTAAATTAATAGGACTGAGCAGGAAATGTGCAAGAGAGCTGTGATGTGCTGGAGGCAGCTTCAGTTCAGTTTACAATGTTAGCTGAGCGTAGATGTGATTTTTCGGTCGGTAGTTGTCATGTGTTGTTTTGTGGGGCTATGTGTGGTTTGTTTTGTTGTTGTGGTCTAGTGAACTGTGTGCTGTTTGTTGTGCTGTAGGGTTTGATAGGTGTAAGCAGGGGGATGAGTTTTTTAGTGGGTTGGTTAGTGCTGGTGCTCCATTGTACCCCCTCTGCTTCAGCCACCTGTGGCGTATGTCCCTCCCATTGTTGTACATTGTGCAGTGCTAGGGGGTCTCTCTCCTATATTCTGTGCAGATTTGTGGGTTGTCAGCAAGGCTGTTAGTGGTGATCAGTGGTCGAAGAGTACGAAAAGAAGTAGTGGAGTTATGTTCTCTACTAGCCTGCACCGCCCCCCACAAACCCCATTGCCCAGCTCCCCTGCCATACACAATAGAAACCCCAAAACACATGCACCTGCTGTTTAAGGGCACGCCCAGTGCAGTGCACTGAAAGTGCAAGTTTCAACTTCTTCCAACACTTTTATTTTAAAACGAAACCGTTCCGGAATGGTTTCTTTTTAAAATAAAAGTGTAGGAACGGTAAAACCTATTTAAAAGAAGTAGAGGAGCACCGCTCCCGACTGCTCCCGCCCACTTCGACCACTGGTGGTGATGCCTCCAACCCAACCTGTGTTCAGAGCAATGGATGTCTACACTGCTTTGTCCCCTGGCATATCCTGGTGTGCAGCCACCATCACCCCCCTGGGCACCTTCCAGGGGGGGACCTCTTTCCTGTTCCCTTGAGCTCCCTAGGCCCCACGGTTTATCTGTTAGTTTGCCACTCTATCCTCTTCAGCTCTAATGCCCTCTATCTGTGGTTTAATATAGGACGCTCCCATCTGTCTCCATAGCCTTTGGCAGGCCCTCCATGGGAACAGGAACACCATGGTGTCCATCCCACTCAGACATCTCTCCACCTCCATTCACTTTGTTGTGATCTGGTGTCGTCCTCTGTATTGCCATTTGTGTGTCCATTGCGAGGGGTGAGGGTGTTGCTTGTTCGTTTTCATCTGGTTGAGAGTTGAAGAGCCATGGTTTTTAGGATTTTTCTGAATTTTAGATGGTCCTTCATGTTTCGTATTTCGCTCAGGAGGGATTTCCAAATGTTTTCAGCTAGGCAAGAGAATGGTGATCCACCAAGTTGTTTTACAGTTTAGGTTCCAGGCCGATGTTGTTGCTGGATCTGAATGTTCTGGTCAGCTGGTAAATGGTGATTTTCTTTTGTAGGAATTCTGCTCCTTGGCCATGGACTGCTCAGTGTGTTATGCACATTGTTTGGAATGTGATTCATGTTTTGACTGGCAGCCAATGTAGCATCTTTAGCATTGTAGTGATGTGGTCCCTGCCTGAGAGTTTGAGGAGAAGTCTGGCTGCTGCGTTCTGTATGCATGGCAGTTTATTCAGTTGATAATCCGGCATTAGATAATCCGGCATTCCGAAGTATAGGTTGTTGGCCTAATCTATCCTGGGCATGATGAGGGAGATGATGGCCAGTGTTTTGTGCATTAAGTCGAGGAATGGTAGAATATTTTTGATCATGTGCAGGTGGAAGAAACATTTCTTGATTATTACATTTACATGGAGATTTAGGGTAAACTCGTTGTCCGTTTCCAAGGTTATGGACTTCGTTGGATGGTGTGGGCACTCTGTTCCTAGTTCTGTGGGCAAAATTATTTATAGGTTGCTTGCCTGGTTTTTGTATATAATCCTGATTTCTGTCTTGCCCGAGTTCAGTTTGAGGCTGTTTGTGTTAATAAATTTGTAGAGTTCTTTGAGACATTCTACTAGCGTGGTGTTCTCATATTGTATGTCTTTAATTTTGTAGAGATGATTTGGATGTCATCTGCATAGTTGAGGCAGGTGAGGCTGTGCCTTTTGATAAGATTGATTAGTGGAGTGAAGTAGATGTTGAAGAGGAGTGGGGATAGGGAGGATCCTTGTGGTACTCCAGAAGTGGTGTCCAGCAGCGCGATTTGAATGGTTTTATCCATGCTGTTTCTGTGCTTTCAGATTGGAAAGAGTTAATTCAGAGCAGCGCTGTGTTGATGATCCCTATTTCTTCCAGTCTATTAATGAGGATGTTGTGACTGACTGTGTCAAATGCTGCAGAGAGGTTGAGTAGTATAAGTGCTGAGTTTCTGTTGTAATCTGCGCTGGTGTTTAGGTCACCATCAATGGAGAGAAGCACCATCTCTGTCCCTCTCATGGATCTGATGCCAACTTGTGCCTGGTCCAATAGTTTTTGGTTTGCTACCTGTTCCAGTGTTTTTTCATAGAAAAAGATCTCTAGCAGTTAAGCCGGATAGGGAATGTATTGGTTTGTAGTTAGAGCGGTCTTCCACATTGCCCGTAGTACCGTTGAGGAGTGGTTTGATGTACAAAGATTTGACAGCCTGCGGTACTCTCCTGATTGAGATCCATTGGTTGAAGAGGTTTCTGTGGCATTCCAATGGCGTGCCCTCTGTAAGGATTGATTTATAAATGTATGCTCGGCAGGGGTCCACTGGTGATCCTGCTTGATTGCCTATGTTTCACCAGCTTGATGACTCTCTCTCCTGATATTTGGGTGAAGCTTTGCAGCTTGTTCTGTGGTTCCAGAGTAAGTGGGGCAGGGTGCATGGTCTGGTTGATTGGTCTGCTTTGTATTATTCGATGTATGTCAGTGATTTAATTTTTAAAATGGTCTGTGAGGTCATTGCATAGTCTTTGTGAAGGTACCGGTGTGTTGTTGCATCCTGGTGGGTTTCTCATCACATTTGCGATGTTGAATAGTTCTTTCTGGGTGCTGGTGGCTTGTGTGATTCGGTTGTCGTAGTATTTCTTTCTCAGATTTGTTTTTGATAATTTATTGTTTTTGCCTGGTCATAGTTTTTCCTCCATTCTAGTTCAAGTTTAGTTTCTGTTTTTTTTTCATTGTATTGAGTTGGGGTGTAGTTGACATGAAGAGTTTCTATTTTTCGTCTCTTGGAATATTGCTGCTTTAAATAAGTCAACTTGATGATCCTTACTGTGTTTCCTACCTATTCAAGTATGAAGTAATAATGTTCCAGGAAACATGGGCCCTCGTAAACATACATTGGGGTTTTGGTGCAGACTACTCTCCAGCAAAAAAAAAGTAATTATTGGAAGAGTAAGGTTGGCTGGCAATCTATATTTCGAACAGATTGCACAAATACAGTCAGTGTGAGCTTGTAAATGATATATTGTTAGTAGTTATTTTGAGATTGAATAATGGAAGAAGTTGTATCTTTTGAATGTTTACAATTGGTATCATGGTAGCAACCTGGGTCCCCATACCCTGACCCTTTTGATTGTAATTTGTAATCTTTTTAACTGTTGGTCAAAACAGAAGAGTAATTCAATCATACTTATTGGGGGAGATTTTAATTTAGAAATGGTAAACGTTTCTGAGATTGAGCAGATGAACATGGAAGAATGTTTATAAAATATCATATTCTGTAATGAAAGATCCAGCATCCACTAGGCCAGGGGAATTATTCATGATATTTGTAAGTGAATTAGAACAGTTGACAGAACATTTCCTTCAGAAACACTCGGACAGCACACATTCCATAGGAGTAGAAACTCTGCCGTTATAGGTTATTTCATAGTGTGGACAAGAGGTTTGCCACTTCACCTCTGATTTCTGATTTGATCAAAGGATAGAAAGTGATCATGATCCGTTCATACTAACAATTCAATCAGGCATAGTATCCACTCAAAAGAATGGGTTAAACAAAGCTAATACGATAAACTGCCATAAGTACATGCCATTGGAGTGGGAAAATGTGAATAGAGAACTAATTTCAAAGGTGATTTTCATGTCAGCATTAACTAAATTTGAAACCTGCTTGGATGATTCTGTGCAGGAAATAGAAAGGGGGAAAGCTGTTGAAAACATGCTAGCAGTGGCTGGGAAGTTTCTAATGAGCAATTGTTGAATATCAAATTCTCAATACCGTCTATGTCAATGGTGTAATAAGAAGTGTGACTTACCAAAACATTTAAAGGAGATAGCACAGGAAAAGAGTTCCTGGGGGCTTGGGGAATGGATACAATTGGATCAAGCAGCAAATAGTAAGGTTGATATTACAGGATTTAAGGGCAACTGTGGTATCCAATAATTCTGATGATACAAAGCCTTCTTTGTCTGATTGGTTACATTATTATAGTGAGGTGTATAATCTGAATTTGCCCCAACGTATTTCATGTGATAAATCTGTAACAATACTTAATGAAGTTTCAATCTGAGAATGTAGCTTCTATCAGAAGGTTTTATGTAATGAAGTTCAGTTGGCTTTATTCTCAATGGCTAGGGGGAAAACCCCAGGGTCGAATAAAATATCAATAGAGATCTTCCGAAACAATCCAGTCTTACGGGTCCTGGCATTTACCAAAATCTTTGCTATCATTGTCCAAAGTCGTTTAAACCCTGGAATTTGGAGTACGTCCATTATTGTAGCATTGTATTAAGAGCGGGATAGATCAGATGCCAGCTGCTGTCGCCCAATATCTTTAATTAACTCCACTGCAAAATGGTTCGGCATGATAGTGTATAATACAATTATACGAATGATACTTGCAGAATAAGAACAGTATGGATTCCAAGATAGGGTGGGGATAATTAATTGAACAGATTTTAAATCTTAGGCTCTGCAAATGTGCACAGGGTATAAGAGCTCTATTTTCTTAACTTCCATGGATTTAAATTCATTGTTCATTCGTGTAAATTGACACAAATAAGGGAACAGCTTAATGCACTAGGAATGCTGTGCTCTTTATTATGCAATTTACTCCCAGATCGGGAGGATCTTCCAGAAAATGTTTGCTATGGCAAAGCTAATGAATTAATGAATGAGTTCCCGTCAACACACAGTGTCAAATCCCATTGATATTTCATCTGTAAATTAATTATCTTCCCAGTGAGCTAAATAAATTAACCACTGATATGCAAAAAGTTGTAAAGAAAAATAGAAGTATACTAGCTTATGCAGATGACATGGTCTTAATCGAATGTACTCCCCGAGCCTTGCATGCTCTGGTGAATGGGTATGTAGCATTTATTTTTCTTTGTTTTTATGATTTAGCTGAAATACATCAACTTTTCAATATATATTTTTTATACAAATTTGTCGCAATTAATTATGCATGTAGCATGTATGGCTGACCGTGGTCTATGGTTGAATCCAGCGGCTGTTAAAATGAACACAGGTTAATGGTGCAAAAAAACAATTTGGACATGATATAGGCTGTCTGTCCATTTATGATGCAAAAGCTGTTTCAAGAGGAATATATGGTGACGTTGTTTGAGGACATATAAATGAACTGGTAGGACAAAAAAATGAAAATTCATTCTTATGTAGCATATTTGGTGTTTAAATGGGCACACCTATGTTGTGGCTACATTTGAAATTCAACCGAGGCTACATTTCTGATATAATAGATTTTAGACCAATGAACCTAAGGGCTTGTTGGCAGTCCATTCAGCACAATGCAACGCCAAAAAACACCCTGATACAGAGAGCGGTGCAAAGTCACTTTGTACCAGGCTAAGAGTTCTATGAATTAGGCCCAAAGAAGGAGGTTTTGGAAGAAAAGCACACTTCATCTAACGCATAGGATCATTTCTGATTTGATGGCCTCAGATGTGAGTTGTAGTACCCCTTGGCTACAACATAGCAAACAGAAGCAGGGTCTTTGAATTGGCTGCAGATTTGTCATGACACGACCATAGCAAAGACAACAGGTCTGAAGGCATTGTATGTGTTGCACTGAGAGCAACACACTTCTGAAAGATTAGAAAGAGAAAAGGATAAGAAATTAACTAAGCACTATCTGGGAATGTAGCCCGAGCTACTAAGCTGATAATTAGATTCATTGGTTTGGCGATCCATGCCTGCGAAATGTGATGTTTGATTTCCGGGCCAATCCATTTCCCCTTGTCCTACTAGCAAAAGAATAGAATAGTAAGAACATACTACTAATCAGGTTACCTGCCCCTATACTGTTTTATGGCCAAAGTAGAGGATTGCACGCACCTGCTATTGTTTTGCCCCCTTTATACATTTCTCAACAGGAAATATGTAATCCCACACCTCAAAGCCAGAACATGTAAAAAGTTGCAAAGAAGCAGTCATATCTGTTCTTTACCAGATACTTTGAGGCCCCTGGTGCTGTATATGTACCCGGAAAAACAGGTACATACTCAAATAATGTATCGTTGTTCTAAGTCTGGGTTCTGGTGTTTCAAAACATGTTTTTTCATCTAAATGGAAAGAAATATGGAACAGGGTACCCCTGTAGACCTACATACAGTAATTAATAGTCTTAATTCTTGTGGGGCTGTTCAATATGAAAATGTATGCATTGTTTTCTATTTGTATTGGTTTTATGGATCACGTCTGAAATAAACAGTTATTGGTGGCACTTCGCTAACGCCTATAGAATTGAACAGAAATAAGGGCAGCGTTCAAAAACCAGTATTAAGCCTCTGCTTGCCATGGTGCATGCCTCAATGTATCCTGATTATGCCCCCCCGCTCCCCAGGCACCCCATGGGTGCACTATACTCCACACATGTGTGGGGAGGGCAGCCGGTTCTGTGTGATTTTGGCGAGCTTTTTGCGGAATTAGATTTCAACCAATTTGCTTTTTTGAATGAGTTATTTTGCCAACAATATGTGTCAGACCCCCGCAGGCCCACTCTTAACCCCCCTGCATATTGTTAACCTAATCCAAGCCCCCCGCCCCAGCCAAACATATATTTTCGGTAAAATCCGTTGGAATAAACTCGATGAAATTTACTTCGACACAAATGCTGCAGCGACATCCCCCATTCCTGCTTAGCCTTTCCATAGTCTCCCTGGCCAGGCTGCCGGATGCCTTGATTAACTTCTATCTCTTTTCATTTTGGCATTAATTCCCTACTATTCATGCATCTGTGTCTCACAGCCTATTACATGCTGATAAATTACCAGTACACCCTGCACCCGTGGGGACTGCGTGCATTGCACCAATTCAGAGCGTCGCCGCTCAGCGCCGGGAGGCGCGCAGCCCTGACTATTTCCATCAATTTAAACGGACGTGTCAAGGCATTCAGTGGAGGGAACTGAACAGCCCTTTACAGGCCTACAAACACATGTCGCCAGCAAGTTCACAGGCACATATGAATGCGGAATGAAGTCACGTGCTGTGCGCAGGAGACCTCAACCGCTCCTTCATGACCAGCAAACAGCATGCATGAGAAAGCGAAAAGTAGCCTGAAAAACGATTTGAATTTGGTAATTGGTCACTACCAAATCATATATGTATTTACATGTGAGATGCCATAAACTGCTTATGCAAGACAGGGGATAAGTCATATAGCAGGAGGGCAGCACAGGGGCAACGTGCTGGCCTTGGAAGGAAGTCCATGCAGAGCAACAGCGGTTCGAATCCCGGATCCGTGCTTGGAAACCGAACTCAAGTATTAAGTGCATTATAAAAAACAAATTAAATAAATAAATATCAGGAAGAGCAGTCCCATTGCTGAATGTTTTACAATAGGCACGCCTGGTCATTGAGGAGGGTACATGAACCTGGTGTTATAGTGGTTTATCTGAGACAACAGGAATCGTAGGGGACAGATGCTGACAGTGTATGCTGTGGGGGTGCTTCCAGTGAGATGAGGTGTGTTTTTTTAGCCATCTTGGATCCCAGCTCTGGAATGCAGCTCTTTATTTCTGTGTGTAGGGAGTTGCAGGATGGGCACAGGGTGATGAGGCTGACCAGGACTTGTGATTAATAAGTTAGAGAGGTATATGCACGGGATATAGAGTGAGTCTGGCTTGGTAGGAGCATTGGTGGTACAACGTGGAAAGATTTGAAGACCAGGAAAATAGATTTAAATAGGGATTAGATAGGCCTATGGAAGCCAGCCAGCACATAGGTGGTGAGCAGAAGTGGAGAGGTGTTGGGGGAGGTTGAAGAGGGTGCAGTGGCAAAGTCCTGTAGTTAGCCTCTCAGTGGAAAATACTACAGGGCGGGTCCCATGAGCTGGTTTCAGGGAGCAGCAGTCCAATCTGCTCATGATAAGAGAGGAAATCAGAGTTAGCGCAGAGGGAACGATTTGGTGAGGGCAGCTTTTGCAGATCCTCTGTTTGTTGAGCTTGGCAGCTGCAGCATTGAAGGTAAGGATTGCTGAGGTTTAAGGTAGACTGTTTGTGGTACCCTTGTTGCAATCCTTGGTCCGGGGAAAAAAAAGGTAAGGGAGAAACATAACATAGAGGGGAGTGGGTATGCAACGTTTGTAGCTAGGAGACACGTTACTTGGAGACACAGTACAGCACTATCCAGTGAGAGATGGGGGAAAGACAGTTACAAGATCAAGGAAGGAAAGGAGGAGAAGATTTGAGACTCATCAGCCGGCAGACAGCAGGAGAAGCCAAGTAAGTAGTTATCAAGTGATGGGGCGTATTATGAAACGAAGAGAGGACACCTAACAGAATATTAGGGGGCATCAACAGGAGTGAGATGACAGAAGAGGTGGCAGTATTCCAAAAGATGAAGAAGGAGCTGTTAGGAAAGATTTCTTAATTGTAGGTCATTTTCCTTCCATGTGGCAACCCCTAAACATTTTGCTGTTGTTTTACACCCTGATCTAGACTTTGCCAAAGAAGTGCAGCCTTACGCCGCACTCCTCTGGGCTTTTGCTCCATTCTTACGGGGAAACTGACATGCCCTTAAGACAGTCAGTACCGGGAAACGTTTTCCGTAGTTCTTTTCTCATGTTGCAGCTTTCGCGCAACATGACACAAGAGGGCACTGTAGGCTAAATTACTGCTCTCTTGGGTCTCTAGTCACTCTACAGGCCCTAGATACTCTCTTGATTGTTAACGAACGGTGCAAGTGAATCACGGACGGGACTGGTGGCAGCGATCGTTTCTTTGTGTTTTGAGCTCCTTTTGGCTGTTTAAGCGTGTTGCTCGCGCTTAGCCCAAAATGGTGGCCTGGCTTCCAAAATGGCCAGACCACGAGGCTCTTTGTACTGCCCGCTGACCGTCTTGCCCCCTTCACCTTCCCCAGGTCGAGCCGACCCAGGGCCTTCCTTATTTGGGCATGTAATTTCCCGCGAAACACAGATGATTTCGTGGGCTTCTACAGGCCTGGTGTGAGCCTCCAGGATGTGGGCTGGGATGTCTGGTCCCAATACACATCCTGGGTGCCAGAGAGTCTAGTGTGTTTGAATGCCTGGGACCACCGTGGTCCTTGATAGGTCCACGTATGGTGTGAGTGTTTTGTGAGCAGATCTCCCATTGGGTCCTCTCCATTTTGGCACGAAGGGAACCCTGTATAAGAGGAGGCTGGAAACAGCACTACCATGTCGATCTCCTGAGTTCTCACGAATGACGGATACAGGAGCCAAGTATCCTGCAACTAAGAGGCTGAACCGAGGAATCGCTGGTGACCCGCTGAAGGACTGCTCCTCTGCACTGCTGTCGCCCTGTGAGACCATTTTGCCTCTGATCGAACGAGAAGGCCTGTACTGGTACTTCGACCCATTGAAATAGTGGGAACAACTATTCTCGGCATCTTCATCATCTCCTGCACGTAAGCATTCGGAAGCGTCCCTGGGCCATCCAGTGGACTGACCAGCCTACCCAGGAGCCTTGCTCTGTCACCGCCGTCAGGTTGCTGCTGTATTCCGAGTCCTTAGCACTCTCACACAATTTGTACACTTAGCATTCGCAGGTCTGAAGTGAGAAGTGTGCATTGTGCTGAAATACACACGGCCAGTACGTTGCCCTGCTGTGGTAACAATCTGTGCGGATTCACTGTGTTTGAGACATCCTCAAATCTAACTTCTGCTGCCGCGGAAACTACACGACGCCGAGATGTTCCCTGCTCGTATCTGAACCTGCCAGCACTGAAACTGACGTGGAGAAGCCTGGGTCTGCCTGCATCGGGGACCGGTGAGTAGCAACGCTAGGAACTAGTCGCCCTCCTGCCGTAGCCTGTAGCTTTTCCTCGCTGTGTTAAACAGCACGCCTTTTTCACACTCGCGCTCTGCTTCTGCCCGCAAGTGGAGGCCGCGCTTGAGTAGCGGAGATCTGATCGCCCTCCTTTGTTCACCGCTCTGAACTGCCTGATTTCCTTGAAGAGACTCCCCTTGGCCCGTTGGCACCAGCGTGTGCAGGTACTTTTGAGCACAAGGCTCCACCCTTGGTAGGGCTCGGACTTCCTTCTAGTTAGGTGGCCTCTGAAGGCGAACTGGGTCTAACGATTACTTGCACTGCCTGTTTTCCTCCCCATCTAGGTGGTGTGCATATTTCGTGCTTCTAACTCTTTAGACCCTTCTGTAATTTTATATATATTGAATTTGATTGTGATGTGCTGGTTTACTTGAGTTTTACCGTGATTCTTTACTATGGTCAATGTTACAGAGGCCTTGTAATAAATGTGTCTATATTTTTAATATAACACCTGCTTGGAGTAATTTGTAAGTGTCCTTGATTTGTGTGCTCATTGCGGGCTTTCAGTCACCCTCACCCCTCTTGAGACCTAGTCTTGACCGCCGCCATCGCTACCCTGATTGTTCTGGCTTGTCCAGAGGTTACCCTGTTCCAAGAAACTAGCCTGGCCTTCTGAACCTCTGCCCCTCCAGGACAGAGTTCAGAAATCCATCTTAACAAATTGGTGTACAGCGGTGGGATACGACTGAAGGTATCCAGTGTTGCGCACGAGCAAAGGCATTTCAAGTTATTCCTACCAGGACACATAGTGAATTGTCGTAGTATAACTTTTAAAAGGCCATAGTCCTATCTAACAGTATGGAAACAAATACCTTGTTAACTTTAAATGCTTCTAAATCCGAAAAATTGAAAAAGATGTGTGTGGAGAGAGGTGTCTCCTCTCAAGGCACCAAATTGGATATGATCCAAAGAATCGTGGCATGGCAAGAAGCTCAGCTTGACACTATAGCTTCCGAGGACAGTGCAGAAGGAGGTGGGGCTGCTCTCACTGGTAGAACTGACAGTTCTGCCGCTGCACTGGTCCACCGCGACCAAGAGGACAGGGAGGATGAAATGTCCAATGTTCCCTCTGCCAGTGTTGATGGGGAGGCCATGCTTGAATTCAAGAAGCAAGAGCTGCTGTTTAGGCAGAAGGAGCTTGATTTCAATATGGCCAAACTAAAAATCGAACAGGCAGAAAAACAGAAAGACAGGGATCACCAGTTGGAACTGGCCAAGCTTCAGGTTGCAAATGGATCCAAGGGTCCTGGACATGGGTCTGGGGCCTCCGATCATCCAAGGTTTCCAAAAGATCTGCTCAGTGTGTATGAGGAAAAGAATGACATTATGGACTGGCTGAATACAGTTGAGTATGCATGTGAAGTTCAACAGGCTGACAATGCTGATAAAATTGCCTGGTTACTCAGCAGACTGCCCCATTCTGGCTGCAGTGCCATTATGGAAATGTCGAAGGCTGAGCGAGCATATTTTGCAATGTTGAAGCAAACTCTCATTTTAAAGTTTGGAAAGACTCCTGCCCAATATTTAAAACGATTCTGAGAGTATAAGAAAAAAGAAAGTGGTACTTGGGTATCTTATGTAACCGAATCCTTAGAAAACTTGACTGGCTGGGTTGAAGGTTATAAGGTTTCTACCTTTGAAGGTATGATAAGTCTTGTCATGCTGGAACATATTTTTGCATCTTCTTCCCCTGAGCTTAAGCAGCATTTGGCAGATTCAAAGGAGATAGATCCTAAGAAGCTTGCCATTGCAGCAGATTTATGGGTGTCACATCGAGTGTCCCATAAGGACAGAACTCATCCTGGTAAGCAGGAGGAAGGGAAAAAGTCCAAAGATAAGGAGGGTGGAGAATCTGATAAATCTTCTTCTCAAAAGGGCCACAAAAAGAAAAATAAGGGTAAGACACAAGAGAACTCACAGGGTAGTGGAGGTCAGCCTCCGAAACAGAACTCTGGTTATAATAAGCCTCCCTATGTAAACAGACCCAATGGATCTTGTTTTGCTTGTGGAGCAACTGACCACGTGAATGGGGGATCCGCGGTGTAAGGTTAAACCTTTGGGTGTCCACTCCGCTAATCTGGCCTTCTTCTCCTACGAGGAAGACGAGATTACAGGAGCATCCTTCTCCTCAGACTCCTTCCCCAGTGGGATAGAAGCTGAGGTAGTTTTAGTTTCCCTGGGTTCCTGGGAGCCTAAAGTCGCAGAGGCTTATGCTAGGATTCCAGATAATACCAAGCACTACTTTAAAGACAGCGTGCTGATTAATGGAGTCGATACTCCAGCTCTAGGGATAGTGGGTGCAGTCGAACTGTAGTGGATTCTACCTTGGTAGACTCAGAGGAAGTTGCCAGAGCTACTCTGATGCCCACTAAATTGGCGGACGGCCCACCTCGCATGTTTCCGGTAATACCTGTAAATCTTACTCTAAATGGTACAGCAGTCAGGATTCCAGTGAGCATTCAGAGGAACGTCCCAGGAAAGGTCTTGTTAGGGAACGATCTCAGAGCTTTAGGGCTCGTAGGAGACACTGCTGACAGACCTTGCACACGGTCTCAAACACGGGCAGCATTGGCCAAGACCAATGCGCTGCCCCAGCCAAAGGGGAAACCCAAGGCTAAAGAAGTAAAGAAACCAAAACGAGGGAAAGAAAATATTCCCCCGAGCTCACCTACCACTGAGGTGGAGGAAGTTGGTCAATCGCCCGGACCTGACGAGGAGGCGGCAATACCTGAAGTATTTGACCCCAATGACCATCCTGAACTAAAAGACTTGTTAGTAGAAGGTGGTCCTGACAGGGAAGAATTCAGTAAAGGCCAACGTGAATGCCCATCTCTGGAAGGTATAAGGAGACAGGCCTGCTCCCAGCTTGAGGGTGAACCTCCTGGGAAGCATCGGATTTATTGGGAAGGTGGACTCCTGTATAGTGAGCCCACAGAGTCTACAGAAGGAGACCATAGGAGGTTGGTGGTTCCCCTTGCTGTAAGACCCTTCCTCCTGCAGCTGGCACATGAAGTGTCCCTTGCTGGTCACCTTGCTATTAAAAGGACCAAGCAAAGGTTATCCATGCACTTCTACTGGCCCAAGACGGGGGTGCAAGTAGAAAGTCACTGCAGGAGTTGTGCCTCCTGCCAATTATCTGGTAAGAGTGGCTCAACAATCCAAGCTCCATTGGTACCACTCCCAGTTGTGGGAGTACCATTCGAAAGGGTAGAGATCACAATCGTTGGTCCCCTCGACACGCAAACATCCTCAGGCAATAGGTTTATTCTGGTGCTGGTCGACTATGCTACCAGATATCCTGAGGTCATCCCATTGAAAACTGTAACTGCTAAGTCATTTGCAAAAGCGTTACTTGGCATCTTTACTAGGGTTGGCTTCCCTACAGAAGTTGTGTCTGACAGAGGCAGCAACTTTATGCCAAAGTATTTGCAGGCTATGTGGAAGGAATGTGGGGTCACCTACAAGTTCTCTTCCGCATACCACGCCCAGACCAATGGTCTGGTGAAACGGTTCAACAGAACATTAAAGAGTATGATTGTGGCTCTGGAAGAACCTCAAAGAAGAAAATGGGATCTTCTTTTACCATGCTTACTGTTTGCCTACCGAGAGGTACCACAGGAGGGTGTTGGCTTCAGCCCCTTCAAACTTCTGTTTGGTCACCCTGTGCGGGGACCCTTAGCCATAGTCAAGGAAGGATGGGAGATGCCCACTCCCCCTATTACTACCAACGTAGTAGACAATGTGTTAGGGCTCTGATGGGTCTGGCTAGTGACAAGTTGAAGGCAGGACAAGCGCTGGTGAAACATTGGTATGACCAGAAAGCTTTCCTCATCAACTTTAAACGTGGTCAGCAAGTCCTGGTCATGAATCCCATAAGGCCTAAAGCTTTATAGGATAAATGGTCAGGCCCTTACACAGTGATGGAGCCCCTGGGTGAGGTCAACTATTTAGTGAACCTTGGAACGCCTGGACAGGCTCCAAAAGTGTTCCATGTAAATAGGCTGAAGGCTTTCATCCCAAGGGTTGAAATCACAGCTCTGCTACTGGCGTCAGATGTTGAGGAAGAGGAGTCTGAACCTCTCCCCGACCTGTTCCAAAGCGGTCCTTCAGATAGCTCCTTTGAGGGTGTCCGAGTGGCCCCTCACCTGACTTCTGATCAGCAGGCTGAGGTGAAAAGTTTGCGTAGGCAATTTTCCCCCCTGTTTTCGCAGTCCCCTGGTTTGACACCTTGGTGCAAACATAACATAGACACAGGAGACAGCGTTCCTACCAAAAGTAGAGGATACAGGATGTCAGACAAAGTACGGTCTTACATTAAGACAGAGGTCAACAAAATGTTAGATCTTGGGGTGATTGAACCCTCTAGTAGTCCTTGGTCCAGCCTTGTGGTTTTGATTCCAAAAGCAAGCACTTCTGAATTGAGGTTCTGCGTGGATTACAGGGCTCTGAATGCTGTCACCAAGACAGATGCACACCCCTTGCCTCGAACAGATGAGCTGGTGGATACCTTGGGTGCCTCCAAGTACCTCAGCACGTTTGACCTCACTGCGGGCTATTGGCAAATAGCCTTAGCAGAACATGCCAAGGAGAAGACAGCGTTTTCCACTCCAGACGCTCTTTACCAATTCAGGGTAATGCCGTTCGGAATGAAGAATGCACCTGCCACTTTCCAGAGGCTTGTGAATCATGTGTTGAATGGGTTGGATGAATTCTGTCTTGCATATCTGGATGATATAGCAGTTTTCAGCGCCACCTGGGAAGACCATGTGAAACACTTCAGGATTGTGCTACAGGCTCTTCAGAAAGCACACTTGACCATAAAGGCTAGTAAATGCCAGATTGGACAAGGCTCAGTGGTTTACCTTGGACATGAAGTAGGCGGAGAGAGGATACAGCCTCTACCAAGTAAAGTACAAGCAGTACAAGACTGGGCTATCCCCACTACACAGACCCAAGTGAGAGCCTTCTTAGGACTCACGGGGTATTACCACAACTTCATGGCAGACTATGGCACCATAGCTGCCCCTCTGACTGCCCTCACCACTCCGAAGAAACCCAAGAAGGTAACTTGGACCGACGAGTGTGAGAAGGCCTTCAATGGCTTCAAAGACTCCTTGTGCCAGGCCCCTGTCCTCAGGGCCCCTGATTATCAAAGACCTTTTATTGTGCAGACAGACGCCTCTGACACTGGGATAGGAGCTGTACTATCTCAAGTAGATGAGAAGGGTAAGGAACACTCTATTGGTTTCATTAGTCGCCAGCTTAAGGGCAGAGAGCTCAGATGGTCCACAGTGGAGAAAGAATGTTTCTCTGTTGTGTGGGCCCTACGGAAGCTGAGGCCCTACCTCTACGGGACCCACTTCACTGTGAAAACTGACCATAAACCCTTAAAGTGACTGATGAACATGAAGGGAGAGAATCCAAAGTTGCTTAGGTGGTCCATAAGTCTACAAGGCTTTGACTTCACTATTGAGCATAGGCCAGGTGTCCAACATAGTAATGCTGATAGGTTGTCCAGAATGTTTAACCGACCTGAACAAGAGACTCATCCAGGGGTAGATTAGTTCCCCCTGTCCATAGTCTGGGAGGGGCGAGTGTTAGGAAAGATTTCTTAATTGTAGGTAATTTTCCTTCCATGTGACAACCCCTAAACTTTTTGCTGTTGTTTTACACCCTGATCTAGACTTTGCCAGAGAAGCGCAGCCTTCCGCCGCACTCATCTGGGCTTTCGAACCATTCTTACGGGGAAACTGACATGCCCTTAAGACAGTCAGTACCGGGAAACGTTTTCCGTAGTTCTTTTCTTATGTTGCAGCTTTCGCGCAACATGACACAAGAGGGCACTGTAAGCTAAGTTACTGCTCTCTTGGGTCTCTAGTCACTCTACAGGCCCTAGACACTCTCTTTGGATTGTTAACGAACGGTGCAAGTGAATCACGGGCGGGACTGGTGGCAGCGATCTTTTCTTTGTGTTTTGAGCTCCTTTTGGCTGTTTAAGCGCGTTGCTCGCGCTCAGCCCAAAATTGTGGCCTGGCTTCCAAAATGGCCAGACCACGAGGCTCTTTGTCCTGCCCGCTGACCGTCTTGCCCCCTTCACCTCCCCCAGGTCAAACCGACCCTTACCTTCCTTATTTGGGCATGTACTTTCCCGTGAAACACAGATGCTTTTGCTGGCTTCTACAGGCCTGGTGTGAGCCTCCAGGATGTGGGCTGGGATGTCTGGTCCCAATACACATCCTGGGTGACAGAGAGTCTAGTGTGTCTTGAATGCCTCGGACCACCGTGGTCTGTGATAGGTCCACGTATGGTGTGAGTGTTTTGTGAGCAGATCTCCCATTGGGTGTTCTCCGTTTTGGCGCGAAGGGAACCCTGGATAAGAGGAGGCTGGAAACACCACTACCATATCGATCTCCTGAGTTCTCACAAATGACGGATACAGGAGCCAAGTATCCTGCAACTATGAGGCTGAACCGAGGAATCGCTGGTGACCCGCTGAAGGACTCCTCCTCTGCACTGCTGTCGCCCTGTGAGACCATTCTGCCTCTGATCGAACGAGAAGGCCTGTACTGGTACTTCGACCCATTGTAATAGTTGGAACAACTATTCTCGGCATCTTCATCATCTCCTGCACGTAAGCCTTCGGAAGCATCCCTGGGCCATCCAGTGGACTGACCAGCCTACCCAGGAGCCTTGCTCTGTCACCGCCATCAGGTTGCTGCTGTATTCTGAGTCCTTAGCACTCTCACACGATTTGTACACTTGGCATTCCCAGGTCTGAAGTGAGAAGTGTGCATTGGGCTGAAATACACACGGCCGCTGCGTTGCCCTGCTGTGGTAACAATCTGTGCGGGTTCACTGCGTTTGGGACATCCTCAACTCTAACTTCTGCTGCCGCGGAATCTACATGATGCCGAGACGTCCCCTGCTCGTATCTGAACCTGCCAGCACTGAAACTGATGCGGAGAAGCCTGGGTCTGCCTGCATCGGGGACCGGTGAGTAGCAACGCTAGGAACCGGTCGCCCTCCTGCAGTAGCCTGTAGCTTTTCCTCGCTGTGTTAAACAGCACGTCTTTTTCGCCCTCGCCCTCTGCTTCTGCCCGCAAGTGGAGGCCGCGCTTGAGTAGCGGAGATCTGATCGCCCTCCTTTGTTCACCGCTCTGAACTGCCTGATTTCCTTGAAGAGACTCCCCATGGCCCGTTGGCACCAGCGTGTGCAGATACTTTTGAGCACAAGGCTCCACTCTTCGTAGGGCTCGGACTTCCTTCTAGTTAGGTGGCCTCTGAAGGCGAACTGGGTCTAACGATTACTTACACTGCCTGTTTTCCTCCCCATCTAGGTGGTCTGCATATTTTGTGCTTCTAACTCTTTAGACCCTTCGGTAATTGTATATATATTGTATTTCATTGTGATGTGCTGGTTTACTTGAGTTTTATCGTGATTCTTTACTATGGTCAATGTTACAGAGGCCTTGTAATAAATGTATCTATATTTTCAATATAACACCTGCTTGGAGTAATTTGTACGTGTCCTTGCTTTGTGTGCTCATTGCGGGCTTTCAGTCACCCTCACCCCTCTTGAGACCTAGTCTTGACCGCCGCCATCGCTACCCTGATTGGTCTGGCTTGTCCAGAGGTTACCCTGTTCTAAGAGACTAGGCTGGCCTTCTGAACCTCTGCCCCTCCAGGACAGAGTTCAGAAATCCATCTTAACAGGAGCGATCCACTAAGTAGAAGGAGACCCAAGGAAGGGGAGGGTGACAGAGCATTAGTGTGCAATATGGATAATGAACATGGTTGAAAATGGCAGAGAAAGAAATGAGAATGTGGCTGGAAAGACCTCAGAATCAGTGAACATTAGTGGAATGTTTGCTTGTCAATCCACATTGAGGTGGGTCACTGTGGCTGTTAGCTTCCTGGTAGGTGATCATGCACATTAACAATACCCTCTACAAGACTTTGGAATGTTTTGGGGTGACAAAGTGGATTGTCAACAAATACCCAGGTGCTCACATCATGTTATGGGTACAGGGATACAACTTTGAAACAAAACATGCAAACTCCTGACTAGTGTCTTTGACACAGGTGGGCTTCTGGCCCTTAGGTTTCTATAACCACCGTGGTGTTGACATTCAGCAAGGATTTATTTATTTATTTATTTTTTATTTATTTATTTATTTATTTTTTCACATTTGTTAAGCGTGCAGCAGCCAGAGGGCATTGTAACACTAGTTACAGACAGTTCACATAGTTACAGAATGAAGGAACAATTGCAGTCATATATATAAGCATGAGGCAAGGCAAGCGGAAGGTCAGTTGACGTCTAAACTCTTGAGTATTTTGCGAAAGGTGAGACGAGAGTTTTCTGTTCTGATATCTGTGGGCAGAGTTTTCCAGAGCTTGGGGGCTAGGTAGGGGAAACCTAGTCCTCCTGCGTTGGCTCTGTGGATGTGGGGAGTGTGTAGAAGGTTTATGTAAGGTGTTCTGGTAGGCCTGGTGTGCGTAGGTTTGGATATGGTTTTTGTGAGATATGAAGGAGCTGACAAGGAGAGGCATTTGTGGGTGAGGGTGAGGATTTTAAAGTTGATGCGTTCTTTAACAGGGAGCCAGTGGGCTGCCTGTCTAGCCTGAGTGATGTGTTCCCTTTTGGGAAGGCTTAATGCTGCTCTGAGCGCATTATTTTGCGTGATTTGAAGTCTATTAAGATTATGTTTGGAGGTACATGCTAGGAGGGCATTGCAGTAGTCCAGTTCGGCCCCAATGGTTGCTCTGGCAATTGAGAGACTGTTGGGCTTGGATAAGTAAGGTTTAACTGCATTTATAAGTTTGGTGGTGTGTGCTGAGGTGGAGGTGACAGCGCTAACCTGCCTAGACATGGATAGCGTGGAGTCTATGTAAACGCCTAAGGTCTTTACCGAGGTGGAGACAGGAGTGATGGTGTTGTCGATGGTGAAATTGGAGTACAGTTTGTCTAGCTTGGCTAATGTCATTTTAAGGCCTAGAATGATGATTTTCGGTCTTCTCTCGATTGAGGTAGAGGTTGTTTGCTGCCATCCAAGCCTGGTTGGCAGCAAAAGGCAAAGAATGATTCAATATAGCGGGAGTCTGCAAGCTTTGGATCTCCAGAGGATTTGCATTACAACTTCTAATAGCCCTGCCCAGGATAGTCAATGGTGAGGGATGTGTGATCACCTGCACCAGTAATATCATTGATGATGACTTAAGTGATCACGTATGTGATGTCTCCAGTGATGTAATTTTCAATGTCACCAGCGTGCTTGAAGGCTGCACAATGGGTGCCTCATTGCGATCATCCTACAACTGCTGAATTTCAGGGATTTTGTTCAATTAAATGGCAGCTTAACATCACTTCAACTAAACTTGTTTCCACTGAATTTCAACGGTTTTGCTGCACTGAACCTATTCATTTTAACTTTGCCCTAACTAAAATTCTTCACTGAATTTCAAGTTTTCTCTTTATGCTATACCTCCAACCACATGTCATTCTGGCTTTGTATCTAATAACAACTGATTTCATATCATTTGTTCTTATTATCTGTTCTTCAGCTATGCAACATTATCAAGGGATTATCAGGTAGTTCATCTTTTTTGTGTCCACTGCATGAGAAGGAATTAGAAATGACTCGGGAGGATAGCCTAGGGGCAACGTGCTCGCCTTGGAAGCAAGACGACACGGAGCAACACAGGTTCGATCCTCGGGTCCGCGCTTAGAAACCTCTGGGTATTAAGCGCATTATAAATAACCTATTATATCATATCATATCATGCACTGCAATGAGGAAAAGTGAGGTGTGATTTGTGGGGTACTGTGACAAGGATGACTGAAGTTGCGTAGTTGGGGACTGGTACAAGGGAGAGTGAGGTGGGGTAGTTGGAAACTGGGACTAGGACGAGTGAGTTGATGGTATTGGACTACTGAGATGAGGAAGCGTGAGATGTCGTAGTGGGGGACTGTGACAAGGAAAAGTGAGGTGGTGGTGGTAGTAGTATACTGTGATGAGGAAGAGTGAGGTGGTGGTAGTGGGGGACTGTGATATGGTGAGTGAGATGGTGGCAGTGGGGTACTGTGGTGAAGAAGAGTGATGTGGTTGTAGCAGGGGACCATGAAGAGGAAGAATGGGTTGGTGGTATTGAGCTACTGTGATGAGGAAGATTGATGTGGTGGTAATCTGGTACTGTGAAAAGGAAGAGTGAGATGGTTCTAGTGGGGGACTGTGACAAAGAAGTGTGTGAATTTATTAGAGGGGACTTTGATGAGGAACAGTGAGGTGGGGACTGTGATGAGGAAGCGTGAACTGTGAACTGGCTGTAGTGGGGACTGTCACAAGGAAGGGAGAGCTGGTGATGGTTGTGCACTGCAGTTAGAAAGCAGTTAGAAAACGTGGCAGTGAGGGATTGTGGCAAGGTGGTAGTGTGAGACTGTGATGATGAAGAGTGTGTTGATGGTTGTGGGGTAATGTGACAAGGAATAGTGACATGGTGCTAGTGGTGTACTGTGATGAGGATGAGTGAGATGGTGGTAGTGGGGGACTTTGATGAGGTAGAGTGAGTTGGTGGTAGTGGGGTACTGGGACAAGGAAGTGTGAAAGGTTGGCAGTGGGGTACTGTGATGAGAAAGTGTAAGTTAGTGTTATTGGGGTACTGTGACCAGAAAGAGCGATGTAGTATTAGTGGGGGACTGTGATGTAATGAAGAGTGAGATGGTGGCAGTGGGGTACTGTGACTAGAGAAAGTGTGAGATAGTGTTAGTGGTGGTACTGTGAGAAAGAGTGGCATGGTAGTCATGGGCTACTGTGGCAACAAATAGTGGCGTGGTGGTAGTGGTGGTAGTGAAGTTTGGTGACGAGAAAGATTGAAGGGGTAGTGGGGGATTGTGACAAGGAACAGTGAGATACTGTATTGGGGGAATGTGATGAGGAACAGTGAGGTGGTGGTATTGGGGTAATTTGGGGAGGAAGAGTATTGTTGTCATGGGGTACTGTGATGAGGAACAGTGAGATGATGTATTGGGGACTGTGATAAGGAAGAGAGGGGTGTGGTAGTGGGTGACTGTGATGAGGAATAGTGAGACAGTCATAGTCGGGGATGTTAATGAGTAAGAGCAAGTTGTTAGTATTGGAGGACTGTTATGAGGAAGAGTGAGTTGTGGTAGTGGGGTCCTGTGACAAGGAAGAGGGACATTTTAGTAGTGGGGGGGGCGGGACTGTGAGAGTAATAATGAGTTGATGGTAGTGAGCAGCTGTGTTGGAGTGAGGTGGTGGTAGTGGGGGACTGTGATATGGTTGAGTGAGATGGTGGTAGTGGGGTACTGTGGCGAAGAAGAGTGATGTGGTGGTAGTAGGGGACTGTGAAGTGGAAGCGTTTGTTGGTGGTAGTGAGGTACCGTGAAGAAGAAGAGTGATGTGATAGTAGTGGAGGACTGTGGCAAGTTAGAGTGAGATGGTTGTAGTAGGGGACTTTGACATGGAAGAGTGACATGGAGGTCAGTGCAGAAGAAGATGGAATTGGTGCTAGTGGGATACTGTGATGAAGAAGAGTGATGTGGTGTTAGTGGGGAACAGTGATGAGGAAGAGTGAGGTGGTGGTAGTCGGGTACTGTGGCAAGAAAGTTTGTGTTGGTGGTTGTGGGGTACTGTGATGAGGAATAGTGATGTGGGGGATTGTAACGAGGACCCGTGATCTTGTGGTCATGGGCTACTGTGACTGGGAGGGGGACGTAGTGGTAGTGCACGATGGTGACCAGGAAGAGTGAGCATTGGTAGTGTGGGATTGTGACGAGGATCAGGTTGTAGTAGGGGAATGTGACAGGAAAAGGTGATGTGGTGGCAGTGGGGTACTGTGATGAAGAAGAGTGATGTGGTGGTAGTGGGAGACTAAGAGGAGGAAGAGTGATGTGTTGATAGTGGGGGTCAGTGAAGAGGAACACGACATTGGTGGTTGTTGGATACTGTGATAGTGGGGAGCAGTGATGAGGATTTGTGAGGTGGCAGTAGTGGGGTATTGTGATGAAGAAGAGTGAGATGATGGCAGTGGGGTACTTTGACAAGAACGTGTGAGTTAGTGGTAGTGGAGTACTGTGGTGATGAAGGGTGACATGGGATAAGGGGGGATTGGGATGAGGAAGAGTGAAATGGTGGTTGTGGGGGGCTGTGATGAGGAACAGTGAGATTATGGTAGGGGGGACTGTGATGAGGCAGTGTGAACTGGTTGTAGTGGGGTACTGTCACAAGGAAGAGGGTGCTAGTGGTAGTTGGGTACAGCAGTTAGAAAGAGTGACTTGGTGGCAGTGAGGGATTGTGGCAAGGAAGAATGAGTTGGTGGTAGTGTGGGACTGTGATGATGAAGAGTGTGTTGGTGGTTGTGGGGTAATGTGACAAGGAATAGTGACATGGTGCTAGTGGTGTACTGTGATGAAGATGAGTGAGATGGTGGTAGTGGGGGACTTTGATGAGGAAGAGTGAGTTGGTGATAGTTGGGTACTCTTACACAGCAGAGTGAGTTGGCAATAGTGTGGCACTGTGGTGAGAAAGAGTGAGTTGGTGGTAGTGGGCTATTGTGACAAAGAAGAGTGAGATGGTGGTCGTGGGATACTGTGATGAGAAAGTGTAAGTTAGTGTTAGTAGGGTACTGTGATGAGAAATTGTGATGTGGTGGTAATGGGGTAGTGTGACAATGAAGAGTGAAATGTGGCAGTGGGGTACTGTGACGAGAAAGTGTGAGTTAGTGTTAGTGTGGTACTGTGAAGAGAAGAGTGGCATGGTGGTAGTGAGGGACTGTGACGAGGTAGAGTGATGTTGTGTCATGGGCTACTGTGACAATGAAGTGGCGTGGTGGTAGTCAAGGTTGGTGATGAGCAAGATTGTAGTGAGGTAGTGGGGGATTGTGACAAGGAACAGTGAGATGCTGTATTGGGGGACTGTGATGAGGAACAGTGAGGTGGTGGTACTGGGGTACTTTGGGGAGGAAGAGTATTGTTGTTGGCATGGGGTACTGTGATGAGGAACAGTGAGATGATGTAATGGGGGACTGTGATAAGGAAGAGAGGGGTGTGGTAGTGGCTGACTGTGATGAGGAATAGTGAGACAGTCATAGTGGGGGACAATGAGTAAGATCAAGGTGTTAATACTGTAGGACTGTTATGAGGATGAGTAAGATGGTGGTAGTGGGGTACTGTGACAAGGAAGAGGGACATTGTGTTAGTGGGGGGTCTGTGAGAGGAAGAGTGAGTTGGCGGTAGTGAGGTACTGTGAAGAAGAAGAGTGATGTGGTGGTAGTGGAGGACTGAGATGAGTTAGAGTGAGATGGTGGTAGTGGGGGACGGTGACAAGGAACAGTGACATGGGGGTCAGTGCAGAGGAAGACAGAATTGGTTTTAGTGGGGAACATAGATGAAGGAGAATGGAGTGGTGGTAGTGGGGTAGTGTAACAACGAAGAGTGTGATAGTGGCAGTGGGGTACTGTGATGAGAACATTTGTGTTAGTGGTTGTGGGGTACTGTGATGAGGAAGATTGATGTGGGGGATTATGACAAGGACGAGTGATCTTGTGGTCATGGGCTACTGTGACTGGGAGAGTGACGTAGGGATAGTCCGGGATGGTGACAATGAAGACTGACGCAGAGGTAGTGCAGGATTGTGACAAGGATCCAGTGTTAGTGGGGTAATGTGACAGGAAAAAGTGAGGTTGTGGTAGTGGGGTGCTGTAACTAGAGAAAGTGTGAGATAGTGCTAGTGGTGGTACTGCGAGAAAGAGTGGCATGGTAGTCATAGGCTACAGTGGCAACGAATAGTGGCGTGGTGGTAGTGAAGTTTGGTGACGAGAAAGATTGAAGGGGGCAGTGGGGGTTTGTGACAAGGAACAGCGAGATACTGTATTGGGAGACTGTGATGAGGAACAGTGATGTGGTGGTATTGGGGTAATTTGGGGAGGGAGAGTATTGTTGTCATGGGGTACTATGATGAGGAACAGTGAGATGATGTATTGGGGACTGTGATAAGGAAGAGAGGGGTGTGGTAGTGGGTGACTGTGATGAGGAACAGTGAGACAGTCATAGTCAGGGATATTATTGAGTAAGAGCAAGTTGTTAGTAGTGGAGGACTGTTATGAGGAAGAGTGAGTTGTGGTAGTGGGGTCCTGTGACAAGGAAGAGGGACATTTTGGTAGTGGGGGGGGGGCTGTGAGAGTAATAGTGAGTTGGTGGTAGTGAGCAGCTGTGTTGGAGTGAGGTGGTGGTAGTGGGGGACTGTGATATGGTTGAGTGAGATGGTGGTAGTGGGGTACTGTGGCGAAGAAGAGTGATGTGGTGGTAGTAGGGGACTGTGAAGTGGAAGCATTTGTTGGTGGTAGTAAGGTACCGTGAAGAAGAAGAGTGATGTGGTAGTAGTGGAGGACTATGGCAAGTTAGAGTGAGATGGTCGTAGTAGGGGACTTTGACAAGGAAGAGTGACATGGAGGTCAGTGCAGAAGAAGATGGAATTGGTGGTAGTGGGATAGTGTGACGAAGAAGAGTGATGTGGTGTTAGTGGGGAACAGTGATGAGGAAGAGTGAGGTGGTGGTGGTAGTCGGGTACTGTGACAATGAAGAGTGTGATAGTGGCAGTGGGGTACTGTGGCAAGAAAGTTTGTGTTGGTGGCTGTGGGGTACTGTGATGAGGAAAAGTGATGTGGGGGATTGTAACGAGGACCCGTGATCTTGTGGTACTGTGAAGAGAAGAGTGGCATGGTGGTAGTGAGGGACTGTGACGAGGTAGAGTGATGTTGTGTCATGGGCTACTGTGACAATGAAGTGGCGTGGTGGTAGTCAAGGTTGGTGATGAGCAAGATTGTAGTGAGGTAGTGGGGGATTGTGACAAGGAACAGTGAGATGCTGTATTGGGGGACTGTGATGAGGAACAGTGAGGTGGTGGTACTGGGGTACTTTGGGGAGGAAGAGTATTGTTGTTGGCATGGGGTACTGTGATGAGGAACAGTTAGATGATGTATTGGTGGACTGTGATAAGGAAGAGAGGGGTGTGGTAGTGGGTGACTGTGATGAGGAATAGTGAGACAGTCATAGTGGGGGACAATGAGTAAGATCAAGGTGTTAATACTGTAGGACTGTTATGAGGATGAGTAAGTTGGTGGTAGTGGGGTACTGTGACAAGGAAGAGGGACATTGTGGTAGTGGGGGGTCTGTGAGAGGAAGAGTGAGTTGGCGGTAGTGAGGTACTGTGAAGAAGAAGAGTGATGTGGTGGTAGTGGAGGACTGCGATGAGTTAGAGTGAGATGGTGGTAGTGGGGGACGGTGACAAGGAACAGTGACATGGGGTCAGTGCAGAGGAAGACAGGATTGGTTTTAGTGGGGAACATAGATGAAGGAGAGTGGAGTGGTGGTAGTGGGGTAGTGTAACAATGAAGAGTGTCATAGTGGCAGTGGGGTACTGTGATGAGAACATTTGTGTTAGTGGTTGTGGGGTACTGTGATGAGGAAGATTGATGTGGGGGATTATGACAAGGACGAGTGATCTTGTGGTCATGGGCTACTGTGACTGGGAGAGTGACGTAGGGATAGTCTGGGATGGTGACCATGAAGACTGACGCAGAGGTAGTGCAGGATTGTGACACTGATCCAGTGGTAGTGGGGGAATGTGACAGGAAAAAGTGATGTTGTGGTAGTGGGCTGCTGTGACAAAGAAGAGTTACATGGTGGTAGCGGGGGCTCTGAAGAGGAAGAGTGAGTTGGTGGTAGTGGGAGACTGTGTTGGGGAAGTGTGTGGGCATGGTAGTCAGGTACTGTGTCTAGCATGAGTGAGGTGGTGGTAGTGTGGGACTCTGAAGATGGAGTTAGTTGCAGTGGGGTACTGTGATGAGGAAGAGTGTTGTATTCATTGTGGGGGACTCTGAAGAGGGAGAGGGTGTTAGTTGCCGTGGGATACCATGACAAGGAAGAGTGTGGTGGTGATAGTGGCACACTGTGACATGGAAGAGTGAGTTGGTAGTAATGAGCTACTGTGATGAGGAAGTGTGAATTGGTGGTAGTGAGATACTGTGATGATGAAGAGTGATGTGGTAGTGGGATACTGTGACGAAGAAGAGAGATACAGTGGTAGTGAGGGACTGTGATGAAGAAAAGTGAGATGGTGGTAGTGGACGACTGTGACAAGGAAGAGTGATGTGGTAGTGGGGTACTGTGTCGAGGAACAGTGATGTGGTGATGGACTCTGAGGAGGATGAGTGAAGTGGTGGTAGTGGGAGACTGTGATGCGGAAGAGTGTGGTGGTGGAAGTCAGGTACTGTGTCAAGGATGAGTAAGGTGGTGGTAGTGGGCGACTCTGAATAGGGAGTTAGTTGCAATGGGGTACTGTGATGAGGAAGTGTGAGTTGGTGGCAGTGAGATACTTTGACGAGGAAGAGTGATGTTGTGGTATTAGGGTACTGTGAAAAAGAAGAGTGTGATGGTGGTAGTGGGGTCTCTGAAGAGGGAATTAGTTGCAGTGGGGTACTTAGATCATGAAGAGTGTTGTGGTGATAGTGGAGTACTGTGATATGGAAGAGTGAGTTGGTAGTAATGTGGTCATGTGATGAGGAAGTGTGAGTTGGTGATAGTGAGATACTGTGATGAAGAAGAGTGATGCAGTAGTAGTGCGGGACTATGACAAAGAAGAGTGAGATGTTGGTAATGAACGACTGTGGCAAGGAAGAGCGATGTGGTGGTGGGGTACAGTGACGCAGCACAGTGATGTGGTGGTGGACTTTGAAGAAGATGAGTGAGTTGGTGGTAGTGGGAGACTGTGATGGGGAAGAGAGTGGCGGTGGTGGTAGTCAGCTACTGTGTTAAGGATGAATAAGGTGGTGGTAGTGGGGGCTCTGAATAGGGAGTTAGTTGCAGTGGGGTACTGTGATGAGGAATATTGATGTTGTGGTAGTAGGGTACTGCGACGAAGAAGGGTGTGATGGTGGTAGTGGGGGACTGTGACGAGGAAGAGTAATGTGTTGGTAGTGCAGTATAGTGACAAGAAACAGTGATGTTGTAGTGGTAGATTCTGAAGAGGAAGAGTGAGTTGGTGGTAATGGGGAGCTGTGGTGGTGGGGTAATTATATTATATAGTATACCTCTGAGTGTGGTGTACTCTATGGATTGGCACAATTAAAGTCCAACGGATTTGGTAGTCTGCAATACCATGAACTGCAAGAGATATTGTAGTGAAGCTGTGGAGGTGTCAGTTAAGATTCAATGAATATGTGTGAATGATTTTGGTTAACTGATTAGGAGAGAATATAATTAGTTTTAATTCTGTGGTTTATTGTCTTTAGAACCCATGTCAAAGTGATCTTCTGCAATATATTCTAACTATCAGGACAAGTGCATTCGGACAAACCAGGGGTGTTTTTCAGAATTGTGGAAGTATATGAAACATCCATCCAGATGTGGGTGCCAACACCTCCGCTCCACCCCCACCTACACATTCTTCCACTCCTCCTTGAAAGCCTTTCTTCTTCACTCCCCTCAGACTTTCCTTACCTACCTCTCTCCCCCCTCAAACTCCCTGCCCCCCTTCCCCTCGCCTCCCTCCTTCCCCTTCCTCCAGCTGACCTCATACTGGATACTGTAACCACCAGGAGGCCTATGAGGTCACCTGGGGGCTTCCCTCCTTTCCCTCCCTCCTCCTCCTTCCTCCCACTCCCGCTGACCTCAAACCTGACATTGATACCCCTTCACCTACCTCCTGTTGTTATTCTGTAAAGCGCTGTGGAGTAAAGCGCTATATAAACTCAATAAACATAAACATAATATATTCAAGAGATCATCATTGTAGCATTGCATATTATCTCCATTGAGGGTGTTTGGACATTTCTGCAGTTTGGATCCATTTTGCTTTTGAATTATTGTTGTATTTCTTTATGTTTTGATATATGTAGATATGTATAATACAATTTTTTTTTTTTAAGACAATGGGCCTCATTACGAGGTTGGAGGTAGCTATGCCGATTTTACCGACATGGCTACCCCAAACTCTGCTCCGGCTCCGGGTCCTGCGAAAGTGGAATCACTGGGCTATTGTGACCTCGGCGGACCCGGTAATTCCCCTTGCACGGGAGCTGAAGCCGGTATGTCCCCATTCCCATTTGAGCCCTGTTAAGACGGATTTCTGAACTCTGTCCTGGTGGCACAGAAGTTCAGAAGGCCAACCTAATTACTTGGAACAGGGTAACCTCTGGACGAGCCAGACCAATCAAGGTAGCAATCGCGGCGGTCAAGACTAGGTCTCAAGAGGGGTGACGGTGACTGAAAGCCCGCAATGAGCACACAAAGCAAGATCACTTACAAACTACTCCAAACAGTTGTTATATTAAAAATATATACACATTTATTTCAAGGCCTTTAAAACAATGACCGTAGCGAGAAAATCACAATATAACGATAGTAAACCAACACATACCATATTTACACAATATATATACAAATACAACAAGTCTCAAGCGTTATATGCACGAAATGTGTAGTCCACCTAAAAGGGAGGGAAAACAGGCAGTGCGCAATAATGCTTAGACCCAGTTCGCCTTGAGAGGCACCTAACTAGATGGAAGTCCGAGCCCTGCGAAGAGTGGAGCCTAGTGCTCAAAAGTACCTGCACGCGCTGGTGCCAACGGGCAAAAGGAGAAGCTCTTCGAGGGAAATCAGGCAGTTCAGTTTAGTGCACAAAAGAAGAAGAACAAGTTCCGCGACTCAAGCGCAGCCTCCACAGTGGGCAGAAGCAGAGCCCGAGTACGGAAAAGGGTGCTGTTTGACACAGCGGGGAAAAGCAATGGGCTCCTGCAGGAGGGCAACCAGGTCCTAGCTATGCTACTCACCGGTCCCCGATGCAAGCAGACCCAGGCTTCTCCGCGTCAGTTTCAGCAGCTGGCAGGTTCAGAAGAGCAGGGAACACCTCGTCGTCGTGTTGAGTAAAAAGACGTCCCAATCGAAGAAACCGGCACAGTTTGTTACCACAGCAGGGCAACGGACCGGCCGTGTGTATCTGAGCCAAATGTACACTACTCACTTCAGACCTGGGAACGCCAATTGTACGAAGCGTGTGAGAGTGACAAGGACTCGAAATACTACACAACCTGGCGGCGGTTACAGAGCAAGACTCCCGTGTAAGCTGGTCAGTCAGCTGGATGGCCCAGAGACGCTTCCGAAGGCTTACTGGCAGGAGATGGTGAAGATGCCGAGAATAGCTGTTCCCGCTATTCCAAGGGTCGAAGTACCAGTACAGGCCTTCTGGTTCGATCAAAGGTGAAAAGGGTTTCACAAGACGACAGCAGTGCAGAGGAGAAGTCCTTCAGCGGGTCACCAGCGATTCCTCGGTCCAGCCTCTTGGTTGCAGGATACTTGGCTCCTGTATTCCTTCGTTCGTGAGAACTCAGGAGATCGACATGGTAGTGGTGTTTCCAGCCCCCTCTTATCCACGGTTCCCTTCGCGCCAAAACGGAGGGGACCCAATGGGAGATCCGCTCATCAACACTCACACCATTCGTGGACCAATCACGGACCACGGTGGTCCCAGGCATTCACACCACCCTAGACTCTCTGGCACCCAGGATGTGTATTGGGACCAGACATCCCAGCCCACATCCTGGAGGCGCACACACAAGACATGTAGAAGCCCACGAAAGCATCCATGTTTCGCGGGAAAGTACATGCCCAAATAAGGAAGGCCCCGGGTCGGCTCGACCTGGGGAAGGTGAAGGGAGCAAGACGGTCAGCAGACAGGACAAAGGAGCCTCATGGTCTGGCCATTTTGGGAGCCAGGCCACCATTTTGGGTTAAGCGCGAGAAACGCGCTTAGAATGCCAAAAGGAGCTCAAAACACAAGAAACGATCGCTGCCACCATTCCCATCCCTGAATCACTTGCACCGATCAGATACAATCCTAAACGAGTATCTAGGGCCTGTAGAAGGCTAGAGACCCAAGAGAGCTGTAACTTAGCTTACATTGCTTTCTTGTGTCATGTTGCACGAAATCTGCAACATGATAAAAGAAACTACGGGAAACAGCTTTCCCCGGTATGACTGTCTTAAGGGCATGTCAGTTTCCCCGTAAGAAAGGAGCGAAAGCCCAGAGGAGTGCGGCAGAAGGCTGCACTTCTCTGGCAAAGTCAAGAACAAGGTGAAAAACAACAGCAAAAAGTTTAGGGGTTGCCACATGGAAGGAAAATTACCTACAATTACGAAATCTTTCCTAACAAGCCCCTATAGGGCTCAATGGGAATGGGGAGGATGGTAGCAGCGGTACCGTTCATAATGGTACCATTGATACCATCTAGTTCTGCTCATGGCTGCAGGTACGGCCGCCTGGTCAGACCAGGTGGCTACAAGGGCACCCTCAAGCAGAACTTGTAATGTGGTGGTACGGTAAAAACGGTGCCGGTAGCACTACCAGCGCCATTGTCACTGCACCGCCACAGTTGTAATGAGGCCCATGTATTGTTCTACTGTATGATTTTTCTCTGTGTATACAATTGCATTTTTCTGTTTTTGGCAGTGATGGATGGCAATGAGGAATAGTGAGTTGGTTGTAGTGGGATGCTGTGAATAGGAAGAGTGACTTGGTGGTAGGAGGGGACTGTAACAAGGCAGGGTAACGTGGCCGCAGTGGGTTACTGTGACAAGGAGGAGTGAAGTGTTGGAAGTGTGGGGGTGTGACAAGAAAGAAGGTGGTGGGGTAGTGGTGGACTGTGACAATGAAGAGGGATGTGGGGGTAAATGTTTGATTTCCATTGTCTACTGGGATGACGAAGCAGCACTTGAGGATATATAAGTAAGATTACTATTCAGTACTTGGACGAGAAAGAAGGATGTGGGAGTATACAGGTAAGATTACTATTCAGGACTGGGATGAAGAAGAGGGATTTAGTGGTTCATGTAGGATTACTAATTAGATCCTGACACTAATAAGATGGAGGTGCGCTAATAGACATATTTTCCATGCTGACGGCAGTAGAGAACCGATACAGGTGTTAATCGAGATCTTCACTGTTAAGTCATGTGAAAAGCTTGTTCAATCAAAACAAAGACATAGTAAACAAGCATCGGCTTCCCTCTGCCTTTTATTGCATACTTGTTTCAATGTAATTAATTAGCTTTTCAGCTCATTGACACCCCAAAAAAGGAATAGTCCCCTAGTATCCCCACCAACATACTCCACTCCCCCAACTAGCAATCAAAGTGATTGCCACATCTAAGCATATTAGCAGGCATCTGGAGAGCAGGTGTAAGTGGATCTAGGCCACCTGGCCTAAGCCCCACCCACCTGGTGCCTTCCTGGTTGCTGCTCTTTTTACCACTTAGCAAGCTCCGCCCACCTGGTGCCTTCCTGGTTGCCGCTCTTTTTCACCACTTAGCAAGCCTCGCCCACCTGGTGCCTTCCTGCTTGCTGCTATTTTCCCTATTTAAGGACCCCTCCAGCCTCTTTTCCTTTGCAGCTGAGGAGCAGGTTAAGTGGATCTTGGTCACCTGACCTAAGCCCCGCCCACTTGGAGCCTTCCTGGTTGCCACTCTTTTTCACCATTTAGCAAGCCCCGCCCACCTGGTGCCTTCCTGCTTGCCGCTCTTTTCCCTACTTAAGGAGCCCTCCAGCCTCTTTTCCTTTGCATCTGGGGAGCAGGTGTAAGTGGATCTAGGTCACCTGGCTTAAGCCCCACCAACCTTCTTAGCCCTGCCTCTTCCTTCCTCCTCTTAACTCTTAGATCAAGGGCGTCTGTGGCCAATGCTGGATTTTACTTTTATGGACTTCATTGAATCACGGTGTGTCACCCTTTCTCAACTCTCATGCTGAACTTCCTTTGCATCTTGTACTCATGGTGGCCCTGAATCATGCTGTTCCCATCTTCATCTTGTATCCTAGCTTGCAACAGTATTTGTTACTTCTGACTTCTGCAGTTGTATTCGCTCTCCCCTCTTGCTTCTCCACTCTTTTTGAATGCTTACTCTCTGTTATCTCCTCCCCTCCCCTCTCCCTTTTCCTATCTCCTCCCCTCCTCCCCTTACTTTCTTCTATGCACTTACTCTATCAGAATTGTCCCTGGACCTAGTATGATAGCAACCTCGTCTATCGTTCCCCCATCCCCTTACTTTCCCCCTCCTCCCTCCAGCACTATATGAAACGTTGTCAGGCCTAGTACGATAGTCGCTTGTTTTGTTCCTCCCCTCCCTTTCTGCACCCATCTCCCTCACCTTTTGTTTTTCTCCGGCTCTACCAGAAATGTCATCAGGCCTAGTACGGTATTCACCTGTCTGTTTCCATTTCCTTACCACTCTCCCCCTCCCTTCCTTATCTATGTTTTAGCTCTTGCACTATCTGAAATGTCGTCAGGCCGAGTACTATAGTTAATTTCACATCCTTACTGTTCATGGCCCGTAAGAATGTCGTTGTATTTTCCCTTGTTCCCGCCCTTGCCTTGAAGCACTTTGAAACACATTCTGTATAGGCGCTATATAAATAAACTATCATATCATATCAAACTATCATTATAGTTAAGAAGTATCTACTCTCTTTTTTGCCACTTGAAAATTAATCTAGATTCAGAAAAACATTTGAAAAAAGTTCCGAAACTACACTATGCGCAAGCCCCAAAGCTTCACAAATCATCCTTTATTAGTCTGCCTACATGCTACCTAGCCTCAAAACTACTACCCTACGTACACCACTTATATCATTTTAGAGCAGTTTCCCAAATCGAGATGACATAATGGTGGATTTTCAGAAATTAGAAACTTTGGCACAAGAAATGCATCTGGGAAGATATAATTAACTTCTTGGGTGCAGGGTCACCCCACTCTATGCCAAATAAAAAATTAAAATATACTACTAGATGGATTTAAGCCAAACCAACAAATGATTTCCTCTAAGCGATGTGTGCCCAACTTGTTTCTTACTCACCCAACGGTTTGGGCTGTGCGTTTAAGCACAAATTGGACATTTTCCCTACAGGAAAATTAATTGAAAAGTGAAAAACACCCCCTTTTTTGACCCTTCATATCTTTTGAACTGCAACACGAATTTATAATATGATATTTTATTTGTATCGCGCTCATACACAAGTGTTTCAGAGCGCGAACAAATTGTCTAGTTCTGGGGGACCGGGCCCCAATTTATAACTGCCAAATGATGCGCTGATCCGTCCAACTGCTACAAAAGTTATTAGCCATCGAATATTTGCATTTCCTATGGATGATAGGTTTCCCCTTAACTATAGGGCCACTAGCATTGCTCTATCGCCTTATAATATGTATATTAAGCCAGTGGCAAAAGAACAGTGATTGACTTTTCATTCCATTCCTTTGTATTTCCATGCTCTATTTGCTAATGTTTATTTCTTTACCCTATTTGACTCTTCACTTTGAAAAAAAGAGTTATAGAGTCAATGGCTGAATTCTTTGTATAAGTGCCTAATTCATGTGATAACGAGAAATTGGACCCCATTCCTAGAAAAAATAATGCCTCTCTAAGCAAGAACTGTAGTTTGTGCTACTCTTTCCTATTTATTTATTTATATTTATATAGCGTGCAAGCAGCCCAGGGGCATTGAGGCGCTGTTACTTGCAGGAGCTTAGTTACACAGGTACAGGCATGGTAGCAGTCGCTGACACCTTATGAATACTACAAAACATAATACTGTTGTTACAGATATTGTATTTGGTCATTATATTACAGCTTATGCAGTAGGTCATATGTTAAGTATTTATGCTGATGTGAAGGACCTTATGTAAAGAGGATGGTTTTGATAGCTTTCAAGTGAAAAGGAGTTGGACGCATATTGCAGACAGAGAATTAGTGTAACACGTGTTCTATGGAGAGAATAGAACAAATGCTGAAGCACACATAATTCCCAAATAGCTCAAAACAAGATAAAAATGCAAGCATTTGAGATCAGGCCACCAGAGAAATCGTTGTAGGGTCTTGATCCAGCGCAGAAGTAGCACAGACTCCTTCCTCCCTTAGCAGTTTCGGCTCCTGGGTTCTAATACACACAGGGCACCGCAACCACTACGGGGTAAGAGGGTTAGGGTCCACGGATTGGATGGGTACGGGATAGTAGGATCACCGGGTAGAGGTTGAGGTAGAAGTTATGGATAGGTAGAGGGCTTGGGGGAAAAACATGCTCCTGATCTCTTATTGATGCTTGGTTGATCTCACTAAACACCTTTTGAACAACACTTTTACGCCTGCACACAGAAACATTCTTAGAGGCCACTCTCAGTCTTGTTGCACTGAGTTAGAATGGATGCTCAGCTTCCTGACACTGATTCAGAAGCTTCACCCCAAGACGCTTGCTTCAGCATTTTTACCTTTGGTTGACACTTACTTCAGTATTAACTACACAGGACAGTATAGGTTCTTACTGTGGTACTTCTGCGTAAAACTCACAACTTAGGACTTGTTACACATTGGGCATGCGTGCTGAATAGGAAGCCCCACTCATACTACATAGCATGTGCTAGTCACAAGGTACACATGTACACAATGTCTGGTTTTGTACAGGCCCAGCACCAGAGGGTTAATTACACAATACTGATCATATTTCCAAATAAAACTATAAAAGACTTAGCTTCGGTGCTTGTTTGAAGTATGGTTTTGTCTGTGGCCCTCTGCGGTGCCTTGGAAACCGTGAACTGCATCTGCCAAATGAAAAGTTATTAGTACTCGTGTTTAGATTTGCACGTTTTCACCAATGATCAGTTCACACACAATTCTTCCAAGCGATTAGTAACACGCGCATGGTGCTCAAAATGCGCCTTAAGGTTTCCTTTAGTAAACGGGTGCCCCCCGGGCCTCAACCCCCCGTGCCGTCATGCAGTTAGTAGTTCGGGAGCTGCATGAGCTAGTCTACGTTCCGAGTAGGAAAGTCAAGAGTACTTAGCTTTTGTGCCGCGGGGCTGCAGTGAACAGATCTGAGTGAGGGATGGCCCCGCGTAGGAGTTTTGCCTTCTCGGAGCTCTGGAGAATGCGTCCGCCCATGAGGAAGTCGAGCGCGAACAGAGTTTCGATGTCTGCGCATGCGCGAACCCGTTTCGCGCATGCGCGATAGCTGGGGCGTTGTCCGCATGATTTGCAGGTCCCGCGTTCCTGTTCCTGGATGTGCTGCTCCCGGGGCTGCTGGGGATTGTAGTCTTGGAGCCTTTAATTGCTCCTGATGCCACGTTCGTCTAGCAGATGCCATTCTTCCCCATCTGATGTTTCTACAAGAGGGACAGAGATGGCATCTGCTGGATAAATACGTCCCTATACTGGCTGCCACACTAGGTCCCTGCTGGGCTCTGACAGAAATCTTCTCTCATTTCAAAATAGGCGAATACCAGTAAATGCAGCCGATAACAGGTGAAGTATGTTTCATCCACTGGTATTTTTCAAGGCTTGACCCACAATGCACTGGGAGTACATATGCACTACATGTGCACTTCCTCTGACATTCTTAAAATTGCATACATTTGTAATAACATAGCTGAATAAGGCATTGCACACATAATGCAAATCCATGCATGTGTTACTAGCATATCACTAGGATTATATTTGTCATCAGATAAAACTTGCTACACCAATCTGCATGTAGTTCATTTTACACTTAATGTATGCTAAAAATGCCAATTCAATCCGAAAGATCATTTCATACACATTGGGCTTCATTAAGAGGTTGCTGGTAAGCCACCTGCAGTACTGGCAGTTTACAGGCAACCTCTGTTTACCATTTCCACCACACGATATCCCGGTATTACTGGGATATTACGGGTGGCAGAGGAACAGTAAGTTCCCATTACCATGGAGTCCCATAGGACACAAGCTGCTGACATATTCAAACAGTCCTGGTATAGACACAATAGAGTAACATTAAGTAGAGAACTAAGACAGAGCTGGGGATTTATTTATGGAGGGAAAAGCATGGACCAAACCGATTGGCCTGAACATTGATATCTACCGTTCATATCTGCATATTCTGTAATTTTCTCAAAACAGCTCTGACAGCTGGATGTTGTGGTCACACTTCAGAGTACCCTGCTCTTCCAGTTAGCGTGCACATTAATCAATTATGCAATTGATTTTCTCTTTAGTAGAGATGAATACTTGATTAAGTGAGCTGGGTCAGTGTACTTACCACTTCTGTCATCCTCATTCCAATTAGGCTTTCCACTAAAGCAACTGATTTCTAATCATGCCAAAGATTAATGGGTGCAATGCCCCTAGGGCCCACCACAACCCCCAACTTGAGCAGCAATGATTTGCAAACATAAACAAAGATAATACGGTAGTGGTGCTCATTCACACTCCTTGCACAAACCTTTCATCCATTAATCATGCCGTTTACAATTTAAGAACTAGGGAAATAAATATGCTCTAAAATGCAGTGCATTTCATGATTTCCTGTGCTCTAATTTCCGGGTTGGGCAGCCTTCTGTCCTTATTCAGGTGTGCCATGCTGTGAGATCACTGAACTAAGAATCTGCTTCTGAGAACATTGGACTAAATGTACTTCAGCATAGAAATGGTTTACAAGCCATAAGAGAGGAAGAACAACACAAGTATGTGCAACCCCATCATGGCTGCTATTTTATTATTACTAGGCAGTAACATAGTTCAGCGAGTTAATTCCTGCTTTGCATAACTCTGTAGAAACCTATTTGCAATGGGCCAATTCACAAAAGAGAAGTTGAAGGGGGGGCGCTCGAGAGCCCGACCAACATGGCCGAAGGTCTGTGAAGCTCCTCGGCACCCCCGGCTATCCGGCACGAAATCCTGTGGACTTGTGAGGTTTTTTCGCTGCTTGCTGCGGCGAGTCAGCGCCGGTACCTGCTTGGCCCCTGCAGGCTCTGATTTGACCTGTGGGAGGGAGCGCGGGTCTGAACTAGTGCCCGGAGCTCTGGCGCGGCGCGGAGGCGGAACGGCCTGGAAGGCGTGGGGCTGCCGCACGGGAGGCCGTCGGCTGCGTCCCGGACTGTGCTGGCGGGCGGCCGCCCTGTGCCGGTGCAGCTGCAGGAACCTTCAGAGGGGCACCCGGGCACTCGACCGCGGTGAGGAGTGGAGGCCGCGGCGTGCGTTGCCTGGGAGGAGGTCTGCCAGAGTGACGCTGCTGGTGGAGCGGATTCCCAGGGGCCGCGGCGGTGGTGCAACGACGTGGTGCTGCTGGTGTGCTCCGCGGCCGGGACCCCTGTGGTGGAGGAGTTTGGCGAGGTGCCGCTTGCGGGGTAACCGCGCTCCCTTGGAGTTCCCTTCCCGCGGCCGAGAAGTGCGAACATTGGGGAGAACTGGTTTTGCAACGGGAGCTCCTAAAACATGCATACAGCTCCGGGCAAGTTTGGGGTGTAGACTGTTTAAGTGACCACGAGAGCTGAGTGGAGACCTGGGAGCTCCCCCTGTGCTTAGTGGGTCCAGTGCACGGGCGGGGTGACCTGGCTGCCCTGTAACCCTCGGTACACTTGTGGGCTTGGATCGTACCTACCGCCCACGGGTTGCAGAACATTTGTTGGGGACGCTTCAACCGCCTGGCGCCAGGCCCCTCTTGCTTTGCAGCTTGGGGCCTGGTGGCGGAGAGGTCCAGCCGGTGCAGCGGTGGCTCCGGGAGGGGTCTACCGGTGTGAAGGGGGGCTGCTTGGCTCCAGGCGCACTCGTGTTTGTGGGACCTTTGCCCTCTCTCCAGTCCCCCCCTTACCTGCCATGGCAGCTGGGACAGATCCCTCTTCTGCTCTTCAGGATATCAAGGCTATGTTCGTCTGGGAATCAGTCTCTTGATGGGAAACAGGACACCCTGACCTGCAAGGTGGATCATATGCAGGTCAGGATAGGTAAGCATGGGGAGAGGCTGGATGAGGCAGAGGAACGGATTTCCGGGGTGGAGAATGCTGCGAACTCGGTGTCCGGAGCAATGGTGGAGGTGCAGAAAGTCCTGAAGGAGCTACGGGAGAAACAGGAGGACTTTGAATCGCGGTCGAGGAGGCACAACGTGAGGATTGTTGGATTGGCGGAGTAAGTGGACCGGAGGGATATAGAAATCCTGGTAGAAGACATTTTGAGGGAGGCGCTAGGCTCCGAGGGCTTTTCTCCGGTGTGTGTGGTAGAGAGGGCTCATAGGATACCTAGTGGTAAGAGGCCGGTTCCGGGAGCCCCACCAAGGCCATTGATAGCTCGCCTCCTGAACTACCGGGACAGGGACACTATTCTTCGGAAGGCACGGGAGAAGGATACTGTGTCCTATAAGGGGGATGTCATCAGGTTCTTCCCGGATTTTTTGGATAAGGTGCAGGCTGTTCGGAAAACCTTTTTTGATGTGAAGAAGCGGCTGAGAGCCAGAAATATTAAGTATGCTATGCTGTTCCCGGCGAAGCTCCGTGTGGAGCATAAGGGCAAGGCGCTGTTCTTTCAGTCTCTGGGGGAAGCGGCCTCCTTTTTGGATATGTTGCCGGAGGAGCCCAGGT